>NC_056741.1:1346732386-1347054886 GCF_019279795.1 Protopterus annectens | reverse complement strand
AAGTATGGTGTGTGTATAAAAGTTCTCAAACACTGCATTTAATAACAAGATGCCTTAAACCAGCTTTGTTGACAGGAAGTACGGAATCATAGCTCATAGGAAGCATAGCTACAGTATACAGTATTATGTCTAGAACTGTTTCTTGGTGTTTTATATTCCAAGAAAAGTAAAATAAATACTAGACTGAGGTAAACATTTGACAAAGTGACATTTAATAAGAACCATATATATGTGTTTCGACTTAGATACAAATTTGACTTAAGGACAGACTAAAAAAGCAGATCTCGTCCTTAACCCAGGGGCTGTTTGTACACACAAACGCACACATATTTTTCTCACTTCCTTGTCCTAATTTCTTTTATTCACTGATTTTTCTATCATTTACACACACTTTCCTAGTATGTACCTGACAGTAATATGAATTTCAAATAAATATATTTTCTTAACGGTCTTAAAGAGACTCAAAGGCTACTGTTTTTTAAACATTAACATATGCAGACATATGCCTAATCTTATTTCATATTCATCTGGGAATACTGCACACACACAGAAAATATCTTAGAGAAGCAAGGAAGACATGTTTACACACCAGTGTATTGATATATATATATATATATATATATATACACACACACACACACACACATATATATATATATATATATATATATATATATATATATATATACACACACACACACGTGTGCATTGATATATATACACACACATTATATATATGGTTACCTATCAAAACATCTACTCTTCATAACACCTAAACTCAAAACATCAAGACCATAACATCTAAACTTCAAAACATCTAAAAATAGAAGTTATGTTCTTACCATAACGTTCCATGTTAGTTGTCTTCTTCTCGCCTTCTTCTTGCTGGATGGGTTCGGAGCCGACCTCGGCCCGACTGCCACTCTAAAAGCTCGAGAGTTGGTTCCACCGGCTCGAGGCTCCCCTTATATCCCACAATGCTAGGCGAGAGTTACCTCAGATCTCGTTTGTAAGCTAACCCCAGCTTATAATAGTAATAGAACAACTCTAAAAGAGTCCACCTCTAACAATAGGGAGAAAGAAAGGTGACCTACATCCTGATTCAGGAAATATGCAAACAGCATATGCCTAAGAAAAGAGGTGGTAGAAAGAGAGGTCACAATCACAACTCCTCTAGTTCTGTCCAGGCCTGGGTGAAGGAGGGTGGGGCGAAGAAAAGAGAAGAAGACAACTAACATGGAACGTTATGGTAAGAACATAACTTCTATATGTTAAGTTGTCTATCTCTTCATTCTTGCTGGATGGGACCGCGTCCCTAGCACCTTGTCCCGGGTGGCCTAACGGAACAGACTCCTGAGAACAGTGGAACCAAAGTTAGCTCTATGCCTAGAAGCTAAATCCAACTTATAATGAGAAATGAAAGTGTGAGGAGTAGCCCAAGTAGCCGCTGCACAAATGGTGTCAATAGGCAGTCTGTCTTGGAAGGCTAAAGAAGTAGCCAAAGCTCTGGTAGAATGGGCCTTAGGTTTATTAGGCAGCTTTTGGTGTCTAATCTCATAAACAAGGGTAATCAGAGATGTAAGCCATCTAGATAATGATACCTTTGAAACTGAAAGTCCTTTTCTGCTTTCTGCATAGGAGATAAACAGTTGGTCAGATTTTCTGAATTGTTTTGTTCTATCCAAATAGTATCTCAACTGACGATGAACATCTAGCCAGTGTAATTTTTGTTCAGACCTATTGGAATATTCTGGAAAACAGACAGGGAGGTCAATGCTTTGATTTAGATTTGACGTCGAGACTACCTTAGGCAAGAAGGACGGGTTGGTTCGTAAGGATACCCTGTCCTTATGGAACAATAGGTAAGGAGGTCGACAGCTGAGTGCATGAAGTTCTGAGACTCTTTAGCTGAAGTAATAGCTACCAGAAAGAGAGTCTTCCATGATAGCAATTTTAAAGAACAGGAGGCTGCAGGTTCGAAAGGGGGTAGAATCAAAGAAGTAAGAACTAAATTTAGGTCCCAAGGAGAAGGAGGATTTCTTATAGGAGGTCTGAGAAGAAAAACTCCTTTCAAAAAGGCTTTGCAAAGCTTGTGGGACATTAAGGCAGACTCCGAAATACCTACATGAAAGTTAGAGATAGCTGCCAATTGAACTTTAAGAGTAGAAGGGGATGAACCTGCATGGAAGAGTTCAGCTAGAAATTCAAGGACTATTTGGATGGAAGCAGTGAAAGGATCTATGTCCCTTCCTTGAGCCCAATATGTGAAACGTTTCCACTTACTCAAATAAATCTTCCTAGTGGAAGATTTATGGGAAGCTATCAAAATATCTCGAACAGAGCGAGATAATTGAGGAAGCCTGGCTAATGTTGGAACTGGAGGAACTAAGCAGTGAGGTTCAGAGAGGGGAGGGAGCGATGTAACTGACCCGATTGATGGATCAAAAGGTCTGGAACTAGGTCCAGATGCCAAGGTCGCTCTAGTAGAAATTGATGTAGAAAGGGGAACCACACCTGTCGAGGCCAGTAAGGAGCAATGAGGATCAACGAGGCCTTCTGAGCGATAGCTTTCTGTATCACCTGAGAGATTAGTGGGAAGGAGGAAATGCATACAGAAGTCCCGGGGCCAAACTTGGACTAGAGCGTCTCTGCTGGGTTGGCCTGGTAAAGGGAATAGAGTGAAATAATGTCTGCACTTGCTGTTTTGGGGAGTAGCAAAAAGATCGCAGCAAGGCTGACCCCACTTGAGAAAAATCTCTCTCACAACAGAGTCTTTCAGAGACCACTCGTGAGGCATGAGGATAGCTCTGCTCAATTTGTCCGCTATTTGATTGGACTTCCCGGGGATGTGTGTTGCTATCAGAAAACGCTGAGAAGAAATCGCCCATTGCCACAATCTGAGAGCTTCTCGACACAGGGGGTAGGACCTGGTTCCGCCTTGTTTGTTGATGTACCACACTACAGACATATTGTCTGTCTGGATTGCAATCGTTCCCAAGGGGAGAGAGTCTTGAAGGGCTTGCAACGCTAAAAGCACTGCTCTCATCTCCAGAACATTTATGTGCAAGTGGCATTCGTCTGGTTGCCATGTGCCCTGGACCGTCCTGCCCTGATAATGCCCCCCCCACCCGATCAGGGAGGCATCCGTTGTCAAAGTAGCAACCGGAGGGGGGGGGAACAAATGGTCTTCCCAACCAAAGCTGAGGGGAAGACATCCACCACATGAGATGATTTCTGCACGTCTGCGTGATCATAATGGTATGGGACATTGGAAGTTGCTGGTATGACCATTGTGTAAAGAGCATCCATTGAAGGATTCTCATGTGGAATCTGGCTAATGGAAGCAGAGGTATGGCAGCCGCCATAATTCCCAACACTTTCAAAACTAATCTGGCTTTGATTCTGTTGTTGTTGAAAAGGAGTGAGACCAGTCTGTGTATGTCTGTTATTCTCTGATCTGTTAGCCTCGCAGACATGTTTACTGTGTCTAGATTTGCGCCTATGAAGGTAATAGTACGACAAGGTGACAAAACAGACTTTTCGCAATTTATTGAAATGCCTAACTCTTGACAAATGCGAAAGGTGTAATCCCTGGCCATCAGAAGGAGATGCTTGGTGGGGGCTGTGAGGAGCCAGTCGTCCAAATATGGAAACACCTGGAATCCTTGTCGTCTCAGGTGAGAAGCTACCACTGCCATGCATTTGGTAAACACCCGGGGGGCAGTGGTGAGACCAAAGGGCAGGGCCCTGAATTGAAAATGACTGGTTCCCAGCCTGAAGCGGAGGAATCATGTTTATGTGATAGTACGCATCCTGAAGGTCTATAGAGCACATCCAGTTTCCTTTTCCCAATAGGGGAAGGATGGACTGCAGCGTGACCATCCGAAATCTTGTTTTCTTGACTGATCTGTTCAAGATACTGAGATCCAAAATTGGTCTCCAGTCCCCTGTTTTCTTTGGAACTAAAAAGAACCTTGAGTAGATTCCGGATCCTTGCTGGTCTGCTGGAACTGGCTGAATTGCTCTTTTTGCAAGCAGTTTTGAAATTTCCAAAACCGCTAGATCCCTTTGCGTGGGTGGAACATCTGGAAGGGATTTTTTTGATTGATTCGGAATGCGAAGAAAGGGGATAGAATAGCCTTCGGAAATGATAGACTGTACCCACTTGTCTTGAGTCAGGGATAGCCAGGCTTTTGGGTACAGTGACAACCTTCCCCCGACTGCCTCCGAAGGTGGGCAGCCGGGCAACACCTCAGGGATGCTGAAAGGGCTTATCAGAGAAAGCTTCTCGATTGCCCTGGTTCTGCGGAGCCCCCCTGCCTCGAGGCGGCGTCTACCATTGTTATTCCCCTCTGCCTCTGGCGGGAACGACTTTGTGCGTCAGGCGAAGTCCCTTGATTTTGTTTACAGAACCACATTTTCCCACTTTTCTGGCCTTTGGGGTAAGGCCTAGAAGGAGTAGAAAAACGGACTCCGACGGCAGAAAGAGTCTTGCCATCAGTCTCGCACCTAGTCAAGGTTTCTTTCACTTGAGGACCAAAGAGATGATCCATCAAACGGGGAGTTAGTGAAAGACGTCTTGAAGGGGTCCGCAAAATTGCATAGCCGCATCCAGGCATGCCTACGTAAGGCCACACCTGTCCCTGTGGCCCTACTCGCTCCATCAGCCGCATAAGAAAGGAGGTGCGCATGGAGGAGTTGGCTATGGAGTTAAGGGTAGCCAGCTGAGTGTTCATTTTATCTTGAAAACCCACAGCTGTAGGATCCTTCAACATGTCACTCGCTTCTTTAATCAAGTCTCTTTGAAGACGAGTGAAATGGCACAGGTAGTTCAGCGAACGCATAGTAAATGTCGCTGACGAAAACATCCGCTTCCCGTACCTGTCCATGGACCTAGATTCCTTGTTAGGTGGATGGACAGGTACTGAAGGATCAGCTAGTTCCTTTTTGGTGGCAGCAGCTACCACCATAGCATCCACAGAAACTCCTTTTGTCAAGAACTGCTTGTCTGCTGGTGCGTTATGAATTTGGAGGGTCTCCTGGGAGTGGGATCTACTGAATCAGGAGCCGTCCATGCCTTTTAGCAACCACCTGCATGAGGGGGTCAAGGGGGACACCCAGGAGATAGAAGGGCGAGAGCCAAACGCCTCAAGATATACGGATTCATCCTCCGAAGGGTTAAGGGCTGGCCAATTTCCCCTCTGCTTCAGGATCTCTAGAATGTCTGCAAAAGAGACATCTTCAGAAGGGGAACGGGGGGAACCCTCGGAATCATCTAAATCTGTATCAGATGTGATTGACTCAGGTGAGTCAATGTGTTTCCTCTTACACTTCCTCTTCCGAGGGGGCTCTTCTGCCAAATCAGGAGAGGCCTCGGAAGAGGATGAGATCCCCACAGGGGGTTCCTGTGGAGCTGGCTCTCTGCGGTCCGGGATGAGGGAGTGAGTCGACTTGACCTGAGGCACTGTAGAGGGAGGGGCGGACAGCGCCGACTGTGGAGTAGAGCCAGGCTCTAACACACTCCGCATGACCTCGAAAGCACCCCTGTCAGGCAAAGCCAGAGGTCCCCGCTCCGAGAAGCTGAGAACCCCCCTCGGCACA
The DNA here is from genome assembly GCF_019279795.1 of Protopterus annectens. Classification (NCBI taxonomy): domain Eukaryota; kingdom Metazoa; phylum Chordata; order Ceratodontiformes; family Protopteridae; genus Protopterus; species Protopterus annectens. Next base: position 1,347,049,285 of record NC_056741.1, on the reverse strand, counting down.
GACAGTGATGGCTCCGAGGCCGATGTCGGAGCTGAACTCACCAGCGCCGAAGCTCCGAGAGGAAGAGCGGGGTCGGACAAGGGTCCGATGCCACTCACCCTCGAGCCGGCGATGGAAGTCGGCGCCGAGATTCTTCCAAGGAAGAAATCGGAGCCGGCGATGGAGCCGAAGACAATTGTATCGGCTCGGCGCTACCACAGTCTCGGTTCCGACCCGGCTCCGAGCTCAACGGAGTCGGAGGAGGAATATATTGATGGACAAGGGCAGGCATCGACTGATGAGTCGGGCTCTGAAGCATCTGGGCTAGTGCCTCGGACTTGAGAAGTCGACTCACTACCCTCTGAAGGTCATGATCCGATAGCCTCGATGACCTAGAGGAATGAGATTTATGGCTCCGTTCAGACAGCAAGGGAGATCCTGGAGCCGAATGAACGGAGCCATGGGACGGTGACCTGGACCTCTTCCTCGATGTCGGTTCCGAAGATCTTGACGGAGCCGACACGGGAACCTCAATAACCTCGGCTCCAGCCGGAGCCGAGGGAACCACAGAAACTGTGGACTGAGACTCATCGGCTCCAGCCGGAGCCGATGTAGGCGGAGGTTTAGAAACCTTAGGTCTCGGCTCAGATGCTGGAGCCAAGGACCTAGAAGCCTTATAGGGCTTCCCAGAGACAGAAAGGGAATCCTCCGGCTTAAGAAGACCCCTCAGGATCAACTTATTTTTCCTTTCCTGCAGGACCCTGGGGCTGAAGCCGTGGCATACAGCACAGGAGTCCTGCAGGTGCAAAGGCCCCAGGCAATAGACACAAGAAGTGTGACCGTCTGTCAGAGACATTTTCTGACAGCACGCATCACACTTCTTGAAGCCTGAGACCTTTGTGTCTTTAGACATCCTAAACAAAAGTGTAATCACACACACTCAACAAACACACTGATTACACTAAACTACTTTTAAAACTCAAAAATAAACAATTAACTAAAGTTTACCAAGAGTAAGACACACACACAACTAGGGATGGAGAAAGGCCAGAAGGCCGAGAGAGAACTTTAAAAGTTCTTTAGAAAAAAAATGGGATTTTCGGAAAAGGGCAGAAAACCCACTACTCTAAGGGAAATATACTTAAATTCAAAAATATAGGGGTTTAAGTGATCTAAATTTACCAAAATTACACTTACCAACAAGCCGGTAGAAAAACCAACACCTCGATGCTGTAGCGGCAAACGAGATCTGAGGTAACTCTTGCCTAGCATTGTGGGATATAAGGGGAGCCTCGAGCCGGTGGAACCAACTCTCGAGCTTTTAGAGTGGCCGAGTCGGAGCCGAGGTCGGCTCCGAACCCATCCAGCAAGAATGAAGGCGAGATAGACAACTTAACATCTCATAACATCGAATCTCAAAACATTGAAAACTACAAAGCAACTATAAATAACATCTCACACACTGTTTGCTACATTTATGCAGGGGGGCAAGCCCCCCTGCACCCCCCCCCGTAAATTAAATATACCAACTCCAAGGTCGCACTACAGTGGGGGTAGGATTTTTCCAATCTTGGAGTTGGTATATTGGTGCTTGCCCCCCTGCATAAACATAGTAAAAACTCTGTGGGAAATTATAGTCCCGCTGTACTTAACCCTCATTAGCCAATAATAGAGTATAATAATATACAATAAACATAAATGTCCTGAAATTGAGGGCAGTTCTCTTTGCGCTGCAAGTGTTCCATACATCCCTCCCTTCCGGGACCATTGCAATTCAGTCGGACATGTCAGTCATCTGGTATATAAACAAACAAGGCAGAACCAGGTCTTACCCCCTGTGTCGGGAAGCCATGAGAATTTGGCACTGAGTGATAGCTTCCAACCACTTTCTTATAGCAACGCACATTCCCAGGAGTTCTAACCTTATTGTGGACAATCTGAGCAGGCACATCCTGATGCCTCACGAGTGGTCCCTCAGTCCTTTAATAGCTGATCAGATCTTCCACCGTTGAGGCAGGCCTTGCTGTGACCTATTTGCTTCCCCTCTAAACAGCAAATGCAAAAGCTACTTTGCCTTGATCCCCCCTCAGGGGGGAGTCACCGAGGGATGCTCTGACGCACGATTGGCCCCCAAGTCTGCTGTATGCCTTTCCCCCGTTTCCCCATCCCAAAATTCCTCCAGAAAGCTCAAAGGTTGAGAAGCAAAGTGATCCTCATTGCCCCTTATTGGCCCCGTCAAGTCTGGTTCCCTTTCCTATGGCCTCATCTGATTCACAGCATGTGGATCCTGGATCAATCCCAAAGTCTGCTACCTCACCCTCCAGGACTGATTCACCCCAATCTACTCAGCCTCAAGCTCACAGCTTGGTTTCTCCACTTCATACATACATATTTTTAGCTGTCATTATTCACTCTAACATGACATAAATTGCTCAGTTCTCTGCCTTACCTTAAAACCCATTCTTACCTTCCCTTAAACTCCACTTCACCTGAATATTATTTTGCATGTATTGTTCCCACAAATTCCTTTTATTTCATGTAATTTGCTCCTCCTTTTTTCTAAAGAGCCCGCTTCCAATTTTTATCTCCTTTTCAATAGTTGGTACTTCAGTTGGTTTAAAATTTGATTTCCATTATTCTTGTTTTTAGTAATTGTTTGTTTGGCAGCCAATAGCATTAAACTTGGTAAAGCCTTACTGTGTCTAGGCAATTCAAATCTGCTCTCTCAGCTCAGAAAAAAAAATCATCATCTTAATTACAAACATTTGCTCCTCCGACATTTCTGATAAACTACTCTGCATGGAATTTTTAAAAACTGCCAACTTGTAAATTCCCCCCCAAAATGTTCCACTTATATCTTCCATCACACCTTTCACATTTGCTATCTACTGGAGAAAAAATCTTTGAAGTCTACGTAGGGTGTAAAACTACCTATGCAAACTCTTCCAAGCAAAAAATTTTAAACCTTGCTGACTTTATTGCATACTTGGTAGCCATGCAGATGTTGCCCCATTGTTCCTTAGTAAATTGCCTAATCATTCTCTCCTCCCAACTTTGTATAACCTCCTGTGATTGATGCTTCTTTATCATGCACTATTTTATACGTCCTTCCTATTATCCCTTTTTAACAGTGGCTTCTGTTTTGGTTGGGAGGGTGGCTTAATGGTTAAGGTGTTTGCCTTGCAAACACAAGGTGCAGGGTTTGAGTCTCACAAGGGATAATTGGCTAAGCTTAAAATGGCTCGCAAGGGCAGTGAGCTTCGTACTAATCTATGAACCTATAATCTAGTCTTAACTAAAAAATCTTCCTGAGCTCATCTTTCACTTGGCACTCCCCTCTCCGTCTGTCCATGCTCTGTTATCCCTTTATGGTAGGTAAGGCATTCTCTAACCTTCACTCCAAACTTTTGCTTGGCTTCATCCCACTTGTTTACCTTTCCCTCCTGTAGTTATTTGCTCCCAATATATTGATACATTTCTTAATTTTCTGTAATAAATTCCAGACCCGTTTTGCCTATTTTGTATAACCTTGATTGCAATCATCCCTTATTGGCAAAATCTCCTTTCTTCATTTCTGTGTTTGCTTAGTTCTTAGAAAGCTTTACTTTGTGTTACTTTTTAAATATATTAATGTTTGTTTTCCTTCAAAATCCTATTGTCATTATTTTTTGAACTCCTCTTCCACCGTTTCATCGTCATCCATTTCCACTTTAACCTTCTGCTTGTGTTGCATATATGAGCCTTAACTGGGTAGCTCTTTAGTATCTTAATTACAGGTAATCTTAAACCACCTTGTGCTAAGCTTTTCTCATTGAACTCTTGCTTTGTTCCCCTCCCAACTAAACTCCTTCAGCTATTCATTATTGACCATATAATTTCCATTTGTTAATAAATATATGCCTGATCTGTATATAAAACTAGAGACTAAAAACATTTTCACTGTTGGTATGTTACTGTCCATTTCTATAATTAAGAATGTTTTTGCTTAGTCTTTTACTCAGATATCTTTAGCTGCTGTAACAGAAATTTTAATTTATTTACTCTATTTAGTCCTTGTTCCTGTACGATATAAATCTTTGCACATAACAGAAAATCCTCCTCCTCCACTGGACTTTAACTTATTTGTGCGTAGAATCCTCTTTCTTGCATATGTATTCATTGAGGGCTTGCCATTATTAAATGTGTAGAATTTTTGGCATCATGGATGTACGTTTCTAGAGAATTACATCACTTTGCTGAAAGCAAACTAAAAAAGGGTATTGCAACCAAAACAACTTCATTTATCAGTATTTTCTTTAATCAAATGAATTTCCTATAAAACAATGTGTTTTACTTAATTGTCAGTATTTCAATAATTTTCATTTTTCTGGTCATTGTTTAAAGGTAATAGTGGTCATGATGTCCAGGGAAAAAGACTTCCATTTGGAATAGCTCTAAAAAATTCTAGAGAGTAACTTAACTTCAAACATGACTGCTAAACCTGACCTTAACCCTGCTTCTGCCCCAACCCCAGCCCTGCACATTACATTACTAAAAGCCCTTTTCTTGACAGAGTACCACTTCGCAAGACAAAAGGATACAAACCGTGCGCAACATTAAATATATCTCATTAGTCTAATCCCGACCATTGAATAATCATGTGTACACATCAACTGCTAAAGCATAATCTTGCAAATTTTCACAACCACCTCCTTTTCAGTCAAACATTAATTTTCCTGTGCACTCCTACTTCCCTACACTATGTAAACCTTGAATTCAACCAAATTGCATTCAAACAAAAACATTCATTCATGTGGTCATACATTTTACACTCCTACAAACTTGAATGTTACATTTAGTAGTTTATATATGATTTGCATGTTTTGTGATGTAATTTAATGTAAAATAGTTCCACTCCCTTTTTAATTCATTGTTATGCAGGTTGTAAATTTAACTGTGGAATTTTGGTATGAAAGTTTGAGTAGACCAGTAAAAAATCCATTATTGCACTGTCCTGTTATACATGGGTACTAACATTAAGTGACACTTCAGTTGAGTTCTGACAGGTGAAGGAGTCACATCAGGAGACTTGTATATCAGCAGCACAGTGCTTCACAATCATATTTTACAGTTTCTTCAAAAGTATTCACAAGGTAATCATTCTGGTGACAATTTCAAGAACTGAAAGACATGTGCAAGTAGGATTGCTCCCCTGTGTCATTTTCATAAGCTGGATTTGTTTGTTGTTTGCTTGTTATAGTCTGTTTGTAATCTTTTGGTGGCAACTCCCAAAAACTGCAAAATGCGTATATGTAAGCAATAGTGCGATCTCATAAGTTCATAGGAGATTACTTGGCTAACGACTTAAGAGCTCTTACCAGTTTAGCTAATATAATCTGATTGTATCCAATATATGGCCCCAGGGGCAAGAGGATTGCATGGATTTGTGCCTGTGCCTTGAGTATCTTACAGCTACCCCATCCATAAGGGACATGGGCACCTAGCTCAGCTGTGAATTTGCGAGTCCTATCCATTGATCCAAACTGCATTTGAAGATTGCTAGAGAAGGGCTCTGCTTAATGTCAATAGGAATCCTGTTCCAAAGAACGGGCAATGTCTGAGACACATATCTGTCTCTCCAGCATGTTTTATTTAAGTCACTGACTTAAGCCTGGATCCCTAGATCAGGTGACTCATGTTGTTTGACTTGGGGATATGTAGCAGCTCCATCAGGGCTGGATTTGTGAGTGCCTTGTAGTTCAGTCATAGGTCACCCCTTAGTAGTCCGTAGGAGGCAGAATAAAGGGATAGGGCTTTTAGTCTGTCTGCATAGGACATGTTGTTTTACACCCTGTTTTTTCTTTGTGAGGAACCTTTGAGGTCACTCCAACTGCTGTAAGTGCTCAGTCAAGTACATGCCAAGTGGTGCATCATACTCTATTGTATGCCCACAGCAGACAAGGTATGCCCACAGCAGACAAGGTCTTTCCGTCTTTCTCACTTTGTGATAGTGTGTCTCTTACTTTGGGACCAAAAAGGGAAGATTCATAAACAGGCGCATTGACGAAGGAAGATTTAAAGGGGTCTGTGAAATCGCACAAACACATCCAAACATGCCGTCTCATGACTATGCCTGATGCAGCTGCTCGAGCTGCCCCCTTGGTTTTGAGAGATATCAAGCGCATCAAGGAGTTCGAGATAGATTCCAGGGTAGCCAGTTGTGAGGCAACAGTGTCACGCACCTCATCGGGCAATACCCCCGCCAAAGAGGTAGACATTTCTGAAATTAGATCTCTTTGGAGGCGAGTGAAGTGTGCCAGATAGTTCAGCGATCGAATGGCAAAGGTCACTGAAGCATAAGTCCGCTTCCCCAGTCTGTCCCCATAGCCCGAGACTCCCTGTTTGGGGGATGAACAGTGGAACTATCTTCTGCCAGTTCCCTCTTGGTGGCTGCCTCCACGACAATAGAATCAACTACCAACTGCTTGGACCAACTAGGATGGTCTTCGGGGGTGGATAAAATTTTTTCTGGCCTCCGGAGGACAGGATGTATGTTGTCCGGGGCCTTCCAGCCACACTGCACGATCAGTTTGACAAGCTCATCCACAGGTGGGGGTCACCCAGGAAGTAGATGGCCGAGCACGGAAGGCCTGCAAGAACACCGATTCCTCCAAAGAAGGGTTAGAGGACTTCCAGTCTCCCCTTTGCTTGAGGATCTTGAGAATGTCTCCAAATGAAACGTCTTCCAGGGGAGACCATGGGGGACCCTTCTCCCTCATCGCAATCGGTGTCCTCAGTGATAGATTCCTCAGGGGAATCACGGTGTTTCCTCTTGCACTGTTTCTTTCAGGGTGGCTCCCCAGTGGGATCTTCTGAGGAGGACTCTGGAGAAAGGGTTCCCTTCAAGGGAAAGTCTTGCGGCTCCCGTGCTCGGGATCCCAGTGTAGGAGGTTGGGACAGCTGCATGCTAGAGGGGGGGGGGGGGCTGGTGTCGATGCCATTGGTGCTGACTGTGATCCTCCCCATCACCTGGAAAGCAGGCCGACCCAAGGAGGGATGAGAGCCCGGAACTGAGAAGGACAACCTCAGAACCGAAGTCACACCCCACCCTGAGGAGCCCGCCTCCAGGTGAGGAGCTCAGACAGGACTGGTAGCTGTAGGTGGAGCTGTGGCCATAGACGGTGCCAGCGAAAAAATAGGTGCCAAACTAGGAACCACGGTGCTGACAGCCCAGTCACTGCTCTGAGTGTGCACCGGTTCCAATGGAGCCGTTGCGCCAAGAGTAATCAGTGCCAACAGGGGAACCTCCGCAGTTGGAGCAGAGACAGTATGCTCCAGTATGGGTGGTCATCGGTACCAAAATCTCTGGGGCCTGGGAAGAGGCCGGAGGAGGATATACTGGTGAGTAAGTATGCCATGAAAGCTTCCATTCCAAAGGGGACGGAAGACCTAGCAGGGGTGGGCAATCCTGTAGCTGCCAGAAGCTGGTCCACAACCCTCACTACATCTTGTTCTGAAAAGCTCCTGATGGATCTGTAGGAGGCTGCTGAAGGAGAGGCAGGTCTTTCAAGGAAGGGGCTAAATCGATGCCCCGTAAAAGGGTCGTAAGTTGGAGAATATCTGGTTCTGGGCGGGTGTTCAACCTTTGGAACTAACGGGGTCATAGTTTGTGGAGCCGTACAAGCTATCGGCGCCGGGGATGCTGCCGATGCAGGTACGGTAGTCAAAGCCGGTGTCAAAACCAAGGATGGCACCAAGGAGGATGGTGCTGAAGCTGGTACAGTAACGGAAGTCAAAATTAGAGGCGGCACCAAGGGGGAAAGCTTACAGCCTGGTGCAGAGATAGTCTGCGCCAAAGGCGCTGGAGAAGCTCGGTGTCAACTTGGCCCCAAAACAGAGATATAGGAACTGAGTGACTCCGTTTCTCTTTGCGTTTTTTAGTCTCAGGAAGTGGTGAGACCTCCGTCCCAGACAGAGCCTCCGAAAAAGGAGTTTTCATCATGCCCTTCAATATCAACTTGTTTTTACGCTCAGCCAAAGTGTGACTGCTGAAACTGGAAGAGATATCACACGAAGCATTAACATGGTAAACGCCTAGACAATAAATTCACAGAGTGTGACCGTCTGAGTTGGGCATCTGACACTCACATTTATCATACTGCTTAAAACCCAGTTTGGCTTTTTCAGACATAATGACAAACACCACACTAGTCCAGCGACAAGGTAAAACAGTAAAAAAAAAACAGCAGCAGCACAGTTAAAGTTTTTTTTTTTAAAGAAAAGAAGAGTACCAACAATGGTACTTAGAAATACCACAAGTGGTAGGAAAGAGGGCCTAACTAAAGTTGGAGAGAGGGACAGTGCCAACGATGGTATACAAGGAACTACCAAAGGTAGAGACTAAGGAATAGAACAAGTAGAGAAGTCTATAAACGAAAGATGAGAATTGGCAAAAAACTGACTAAAAGGTAAGGTATTGATAGGAATTTACACAAAAACTTTACACTTAGCTTTGAGAGAGAAGGTTTGGCACATCTGATGAGGAACGCAGCAAATGAGATCTGAAGAGACTATGAGAGGGGCATTATGGGTAGGTCTTAGCTGAGAGTTTTTGGCTGGTGCAAGCTTGGTAACGGCCTTGTTGGTTGGACGGTACCAAAGTCCTAACAGTAAGGAATGAATAAAGATTGACAACATCAGATACAGTATTATGGTAGAGGTGGGCTGATAACTTTCTGAACAGGGAAAAGTACAGCTGTGTACACTTACCATAAATGCAGATGTTGAGTGTATTCACTGTTGCAGTCATTACATTTGGGTAATCTGCTGGCAGGCTGCACTCAGTCGGCCTGATTAACAAAGTCTTGGGTCCTGCATCGGTTGCTGTCCCTTCTGCCATGACGTCAGGTCGTCAGGGGTATAAAACATGCAACCGACGCCATTACATCAGGTTTTTCTTGCCCCAAATGTCAGGTGCCCCTCAAATGGGGAGCAAAAAATATATATATAAATATATATCTCTAGATATATATATATATATATTTAAAACACAAAAACATATACCTCCAAACAAAAGCAAATACACCAAAAAGGCTTTTAAGCACAGTAAAAGAAATGAGAGGTATAGTAATAGAAAAACAGGGGACTGGAGGGTGGGTAACCAGGACTGCAACAGTGAATTCACTCGAACATCTACATTTATGATGTGTACACAACTGTACTAAGTTCTTCATGTTTCACTGTTGCAGTCACTACATTTGGGAAGAATCCCAAAGCTATGGTTCGGAGGATGGAATTATACAGCATTAGGAGCAGCTATAAGACCCTGCAGGACAGCAGTGGCAAAGCCTGCTCTGGATTTAGAGAAGAGAGGTAAATGGTAATGCTTGGTGAACGTATGAACTGAGCTCCAGGTAACAGCTTCTAGAATGTCTCTGGTAGGAACCCCTCTGAGAAAGGCTGCAGAAGTAGATGCAGCCCTGGTGGAATGAGATCTGATCCCCTTGGGGACAGGTTTACCATGGTGCATGTAGCAGAAACGAATACAATGGCTTATCCATTTTGAAATAGTCTGCTTTGAAATAGCCTTTCCCTCTGCCCCTGCAGTAAATGCCACCAGTAATTGCTCAGATTTTCTTAGGGATTTTGTCCTGTTTAAGTAGAATCTTAGTTGTCTGTGTACATCCAATGAATGCAGAATCCGCTCACCCTTGTTCTGTGGATTTCGGAAGAAGGTTGGCAGATGAATGGTCTGATTAAGAGCCACACTAGATACCACTTTAGGCATAAAGGATGGATTGGTCCTGAGAGCCACCCTGTCCGGGTAAAAGATAATAAAAGACTCCACTGCCATAAGGGCCTGTAGTTCTGAAATCCTTCTAGCTGAAGTGACTGCTAAAAGAAAAGCTGTCTTCCAAGAGTGAAATTTTAGTACTGCAGTAGCAGCTGGCTCAAAAGGAGGTAGAGTGAGTTTTCCCAACACAAAATTGTGGTCCCATGCAGGAGTTGGTGCTCTCCTGGGAGGTCTTAAATTTTTGGCCCCTCTGAGGTACTGCTTTAGCAGAGGATGAGAAAAGAGGGGAGGCTCTATGTTGTAATGAGCTGAAATGGCAGAGGCATGGATTTTTTATGGAAGAAAAAGATAGGCCCTTGTGAAGTACCTCAGTTAAATATTGCAGAATCTCAGGAATATTGGGCATTGCTATGCTTATTCCTTGTGCTTGGTTCCAGGTACAGAATCTTTTCCATTTGTCAGCATAAGATTTTCTAGTACTAGGCCTTTTAGCCTCCAAAATGACATCCATCACAGGTTTGCTGAGAGATGTACCTGGTGAAATTAGTTATTTAGCCATGCTGCAAGATTCAGAGTTTGGACCTGAGTGTGCATAATTTGATAGTTCTGCTGAGACGGTAGGCAAGGAGTCTGAGGCAGGTACCACAGAGGAAGGTGCAACATATTGCATAGGAGTGGGTACCAGTGTTGGTGAGGCCAGTCTGGAACACTCAGAATCATTTTTGTTTTTTCCTGTCCGACTTTTAGTAAGACCTTGGAGAGCAGAGGCAGAGGGGAAAAGGCATAGATGGATAGGTTTTTCCAGCTGAAGGATACAGCATCCACTTTCCAAGCTTTGTTGTGATGAATTCTTGTGCAGAATTTGTCCAACTGATAGTTTTGGGGTGAGGCAAAAAGATCTATGTCTGGGCTCCCCCATTTGCGTGTCAACATGCTGAAGATTTGTGGATCCAGTTTCCATTCGTGTGGGTCCATAAGATTTCTGCTTAGTTTGTCTGCCAGAGTATTTTGCTTTCCTGGCAGGAATTGAGCTTGTAGATGTATTTGATAAGTCAAGGCTGTGTTCCTCAAAGCCATGGCTAGTCTGCAAAGGGGGTAGGAATGGGTACCCCCCTGCTTGTTTATGCACCACAGGACTTTGGTGTTGTCTGTCTGTATCAGTAGTTGTCCTGGATGAAGATGGTCCTTGAAGGCTGTCAGAGGATTCTGTACAGCTAGCATCTCTTTCTGGTCGATATGTAGGTGCATTTGATTTGAGCTCCACTGGCCCTGAATCCATCTGCCTGCCAGATGTGCCCCCCCCCCCCAGCATAATCTGATGCGTCTGTAAGGGATGGAATGAATGACAGTCCCTTGTTTTAGTGGCAGGCCTCTGCTCACCATAGGAACTCTTGCTGCAGGCAAGGAATGATAGGAATCATTGTTTCCAGGTTGTGACAATGTTGACTCCCATAAGCTTTTTAGGTACCATTACAGTTTCCTCATATGCAGTCTTGCATATGGAATAATTAGAATGCAGGAAGCCATGAACCCCAAGACCTGCAGAATTTGTCTTGCAGATAGCTGGGTTTTTGTGGCCACCTGTTTGAAGTAAGTCATCAACTGACTTTGTTTTTCTGGCATCAGGCAAGTCATCTGGGCAGTTGTATTCAAGCTTGCACCCAGGAATGTAATTATTTGAGAGGGTACCAGTTGTGATTTCTTTTCGTTTATGATGTACCCTAGAAGAGTTAGAAGTCTTTTTACAAACACCAGATGTTTTAAAACAGTGTCCTTGTTTTCTGCTTGAATTAGACAATTGTCCAGGTATGGATAAATTTGAATATTTCTTTGCCTGCAAAACGCAATTACTGGTGCCAGGCACTTTGTGAAGACCCTGGGAACAGTAGATAAGCCAAAGGGCAGTGCAGAGAGCTGGTAATGCAAATAGCCTGCTTTGAAGCGGAGGTATCTTCTGCAAGATTCCCTGATTGGGATATGCAGGTAAGCCTCAAGTCCAGAGTTACCAACCAGGCATCCTTGCCTAGCATAGGTAGTAACTGTTGTAGAGTCAGTATCTTGAATTTTGGAATGTCCAGAAATGTATTTAGAATGGATAAGTCCAGAATTGGACGCCATGATTTGTCTTTTCTGGGTACCAGGAAAAGTCTTGAATAAAAACCTTGTACCTTTTCCTTTTCTGGTACTGGTTGAATAACTCCCATATTCATGAGGGATATAACTTGTTTCTGGATTTGGAGGCAGATCTGGCAATCCGTTTGGGATTGGCAACGTGTGGAAATGAAATCTGTATTCCTGGGATACTATATTTAAAACCCACTTGTCCTGGGTAATCAGTTGCCAGTTTCGTGCATGAAGTGCCAGTTTTCCCCCCAAAGGGGTGGCCAAAAGATAAGAGCTTGGTGATTGCAGTGGAAAGTCATTGAGACTGTTTACCGTAGGAAGGTGCCTTGTTACTTCCAGATTTGGAGGTGGAGGCACCCCATTGCTTTGTTCTATAAGTTCCTTGTGACTGCAACCTGGAGCCTTTGGAATGTCTGGGTTTGACCTGAGCGGCTCTGGTGGGTACTGGAAAGGACCAGTTCTTAGTAGGCCAGTGCCTACTGAAACTGGGTGGATGCACTTGTAGGAAATCTTTTACAGTTTGCATAGATTTAGCTTTATCTTCCATCTTTTTCAAAACTTCTTCTGCCTTATTACCAAATAGCCTGTCCTGCTGTAAAGGAGCATTAAACAATTTTGTTTTAACATGGTCAGACAGATTTTGCTCTTTGAGCCAAGCATGCCTTCTTATCACAGATCCAGTTACAGCAGCCCTGCAAGAGGCCTCCAAGGAATCAAAACCACATTGCAAAGTATGTTTTCCAACTTGTTCATCTGAATGCAATAAATCCTGCAACTCTACTTTCCACACAGTCAGAAATCAACATCATTTTCTGTTTAAGTAAGCCCATGACATGCTGTTGATATTTAAGCATATGAAATTGACAGTTTAAAGCCCTGTTTGCCAAGGTTGCAGACGAGTAAACCTTCTTACCCCATCTATCCAGCGCCATGGAATCTCTATCAGAAGGGGTAGGATTTTTAGCAGTAGAAGCCTTAACGCCCTTGGGACCCAAAGAAATGGTTTCAGGGTCAGCAGAAGGGTTTTTAAAGAGGAATTTGTGCGAGTCAGGAACCCTGTAATATCTGTCTGGCTTACTAGGAGCCGGAGGCAGGGAATCAGGAGTCATACTGGATTCTGAGAAAACACCATCAAAAAAGTCTAGAACAGGAGGCATTGCCAAAAGCCTATGCTGAGGAAGAAGAAGGAGGAAATCCCTAAGTCTCTTTTTAGATTATGAAAAATCCTAACTCTCCCAGTGAAAGTGTTCCCTTAAGGTATGCAAAGTTTCTCCAAAAGAAAAAAATCCTCGGGAGGAAAAGCCGAAAGGATGGAATCTTCTGCATCACAGTCCTCATAAGTGGGAATAGATAATTCCTGATCAGAAGAGGAATCAGAAGAAACAGAAACCTGATCTTTAGACTCATAGTCAGTGCCTTGCCTAGGCCTCTTAGAAAGAGGGGGATGGGCATCCCTGATCAAGGTAATTAAATCCTCAGCCATTTTGATCATTTGTTTTTTAGGCGTTGGGGTCTGTACACATGGCCCATGCATCGGTTTTTTAGACATAGAAGTAGTTTTTGGCCTTAATTTTGAAGATGGCGTTGGTTTAATATACAAATCTTTAGGCCTGAAAACACCCTCAGAAGCCGATGCCTGCTTAGTGGCTCCGGACTCATCCAAGGTAGAGACATCTGCGGGTTTAATACTTAAAGTATATCCCAGCATACCAGACTCTGAATGGGTCTCAGTAGAGGCCTGCAAATTAAAAGTAATGGGTATCAGGGGCTGCGAAAGCGCCTCAATGAGTACCGGCGACTGGCTTAGGAGAAGCTTTGTCGTCAGTTTTGGACCTCGACAGTCTGTCTCTGTCTTTTTCTTTGCGCTTTTTAGGTATTCCGGTAGTCTGATTGCTAACCGACGATATTTCTGGATAGTTAAATCTCGAGCCAAATTATTTAGAAGCAAAAATATACCAACGTTTAATAGTGCATTGATTAAATTTAGCACAAAACCGACAGCAAGTCACGTTGTGGTCAGGGCCTAGGGAAGGAATACAGTACAAATGAAAATCCTTATGAGGTATTTGCTTCCACAAGTAATACAATTATTAACTTTTACTGACATCGGTAAGGAGCAAGAAAAAGATTCCCTAATGGGGTACATAGCTTTTAGTTGAAGACTTCGGTTCTGAAACTCGAAAACGAAAATTTCAGGAGTCAGCCGACCAGCACGTGCGAACTGCTTCTGCTTCGGGAACCGCGTGGCAAGAAAGACTGATGTAATGGCGTTGGTGGCATGTTTTATAACCCCTGAAGAACTGGAAGAAGGTACAGCAACTGATGCAAGACCCAAGACTTTATTAATCAGGCCGACTGAGGGCAACCTGCCAGCAGATTACCCAAATGTAATGACTGCAACAGTGAAACACGAAGAACATCAACAAATTACTTCCATTCAAGGGGTAAAACTGCAGACATGAAGGATATATATAGATATATATATATATATAGATATATATAGATATATATATATATATATATATATATATATATATAAATAAAAAACAGTTATGTGAAATGACCAAAAACATTCTTTTTTATTATTATGTGGGTAGGTAGAAGGGAAAGCGTAGGGAACTAAAGGAGCTACTTGAGGTGAAGGTGATTTTTAAGCTCCTTTCTAAAAAGTTTATGATAATTGAAAAACAGACTTTTTGCCTGTTCCTGCAGTCGGCACTTTATGCAATACTTACTACAACTTTTAAGACACTATTTGCGGGGCAAAGAAAGATGAAAAAAAAAAAAGAACCAATCCACAACAGATTTTGGAAGCCTAAGAATCTAAGCAAAACAAATATCCATTTGGGGACAATATTTCATTATCCTTGCCTGCCTCAGATAAAACATTCCAGGACCCACAGGACTCCTTTTCAGTGAGAGAATGAGGGGGACAGAGATACTACCATGAGGTGACTGGTGTCGGCAATGGATTTCTTGCACACAGGGCAGTGCAAAAGGGAGGCAGTAGCAAGTCATGAAAAACATGCACTCAATCTGCTCTAGTGTTGAGCTGTATTCCTAAATGGTTTCCCTTCAGATGCTTAAAGCATAACTGCACAGACGTATTAGCCTGTGTGGAATATCCACTGCATAGTGCTAAATGTGGTTGTGTACATCTGTGTTGAAATGGCTCAGAGAAAGACTGAAAAGAAAAATGCACTTTAATGTGCAGTCTGTGTTTTATCCAAGCAAGTGAGACTTCTAAATTACTTTTGTATAATACGTTGGCGTGAGTGTGAAGTGTAGGGGGCCTTGCCCCCCACCAATGTTTTTAGACATATGTATCTCAAGCTCATTTAAGTTATGAGTAGTTTTCCATTTGAGCTTTTACTGTGGCACACTTTATACATAAGCAGTCAAGTTTCATCATGATCCCTCTTAAAAGTGAGCACTGACACGACACCCAAAGAACAAATCCTATCAAAAGTTAAAAACATCCACATATCCAAGGCCTAGATCACACCTGTGGGCTTAACAAGCAATGTAACACCAGAGGATGCTTCTTCAACCATAGGGACCTACCCTTGTTCAATCACAGGAAAGGACAGAGAGCAAGTTCCCTAATCTGCAATGCCAATAAGCCTTCAACTAGAAAGTCCAAGGATCATTCCACATCAGCCATATGGGCATTTAAAAGCAAAACTGATAGTGCTAACATCCCAGGGCGCACTTTCCCAAAGCATCTGCAAAGGGTATACTTCTCACGTCTCAATAGTCAACCAAAAGTTGCAAGAGTAGTCACTCATTCATGGAAGAAATGTGATTTAACATGATGCTTTAGGAGGGAGCTTTAAATTAACTTATGTCTGGCCTCCGAACCCTCACCTTCTCCTGTGGGTTAAGATTCAGACGAGAATTGTAGATAACATCCTACGACCGGCCCCTATAAAGCAGTTATCTTCCTAATGCTGATGCAGGCCTCAAATAAGTCTCCTTTAAATAGCTTGACTTAAGTATTAGCACTTAGGCTGATGCTCAAGGTAATGTACTTTTCCTAGACAGTAAAAACACTGCCAGTGTGGGTCAGGACTACTGACCCGTTGGCCACAGAACACTCAGAAGGCTTAAGGATTTCAGGTACTGACAGTGGGACATTTCCTATGGCATACATTGGAAATGATATTCTGTACAAGCAGAAGAAAATAAATGGGAGGGCTCCAAGGATGATATTCTGTACAAGCAGAAGAAAATACATGGGAGGGCTCCAAGGATGAGTGTCCCCTCCTTGGCTGATGCCTGAAATCATGCAATGTCAAACGGCATGTGCACTTTTTCAGTGTGGAAGCACATGACATTTTAAGATGTACCAAGCACTGGATATCAGATCAAGAAATCAACACTTAAAAAGAAAAAGACCCTCAGAGTTAAGTTACAGCAAGAAGAAATTTTCTAGCCAGGCAAATGCAGCAGTTCACACTAGGGAACACCACAAAAAATGAAGCAAACTCACTGAAAACCACACAAACCTTTAAAAACATCTTAATACAGTTTTAAGTAATACAATACTATAAATCTATACTATATAATGATATATTCTAAACACATGACTGAAGCAATTAACTGTCCTGTAAACACTTCCACCAACCCCACTAGTCAATTAACTCTCAAATACATACAACATCCAGAAGGAAGAAGTTAAAACTCACCTCGCCTTTGATTAGGTCTCGATGTCTCTGACAGTAGACTTTTTTGTCATCCAGAAAGATGCAGCTCCTTACTCGAGCACACATGAAGTGATAGTTACTAGAGCATGTGCTCAAACAACAACCGACTGTTGCACCTGCTTTCTGGCAGTGCTCACAGCGCTAGATAGTTAAAAAACAAACAAAAAATGCTAATGATTATGTTTTACACACATTTACTTTGTTCAAACACAAAGTTGGAGCTCATCATTTCTCACGGTTCTGCCTCAAGAAAATGCATAACAGGTATGTTCTTTCCACATCAGCTGATCCGTGTGGAGTCTACAAATGCAGTAATTCTTCCTTTCTTTCTAGTTAATTTCTCTCCTCCCAAAGTTCCCTACCTTTAAGGTGTGCATGTGAGACCTATGCCAGTGCACGTTATGATGTCACATACTGTACCAGGAAAGTGTACCTAGACACAAAGGTCACCAGTCCACCCCAACTTATAACCAAGTGCACTTGCAAATTTCCTGCAGATCAAAAGAAAAAAAATGATGACCTGACACACAACTTCCAAGATAACAGATGACTTATCAGTATGCTCATTACAACTCTCCCATTGTGAAAGCTGAGAAATGTTAAAATACAATAAAAGTCATACATTTTAGTAAAAGGATACCACTAAACAAGAAATTTGGAAAACAAAGGAAAAGTGACCAAAAAAGAAAAAGATCTACTAGGAAGAACTTTGCAGTTATTCAGCAAAACAAAACAAAACAAAAAAAACCAAAACAAAAACAGTTCAATTTACAACTTTAGTACAAGGAAAGTACAGTTTTGTACCTACCATAAATGTAGATGTTCGAGTGTTCACACTGCTGCAGTCATTACACTTGGGTTATCCTGCCGTCAGGCGGTCCCCGCAGTCGGCCGGAGTCCCAAAGTCTTGGTCCGGCGTCGGTTGCTGTCGCTTCTTCCTTGACGTCAGTGCGCCAGGGGTATATAAGCTGCGTCCGACGCCATTTTCTTCAGTTTTTCTTGCCCCAGATGTCAGGTGCCCCCAGTAGGTAGGCAATACATATTGCTAATAAAAAATATACATATAAAATAAAAACAATACCTTCAGTTACAAGCAAATACACCACAAAGGTTGTATAGGATAGAAAGGTATAGATAGGTCCAGCTAGTTCAGAGGGGATGGAGGGAGGGTAACCTGGACTGCAGCAGTGTGAACACGTGAACATCTACACTTATGGTAGGTACAAAACTGTACTATGTTCATCGTGTTACACTGCTGCAGTCATTACACTTGGGTAGAATCCCAAAGCCAAGGTTGGGTGGCTGGTCTATAAAGAGTTAGGATTGGCTATGAGGCCCTGCAGAACTGCAGTGGCAAATCCTGCCCTGGATTTAGAGTAAAGAGGCAGGTGGTAATGCTTGGTGGAGGTGTGCACTGAACTCCAAGTTGCAGCCTCCAAAATTTCCTTGGTAGGTACTCCTCTGAGAAAGGCTGTTGAAGTGGCTGTTGCCCTGGTGGAATGAGGCCTAATGTTATTTGGGACTGATTTTCCATGTTGTGTGTAGCAATAACAAATACAGTGTCCTATCCATTTGGATATAGTCTGCTTTGAGATAGCCTTGCCCTGTGATCCTGCAGCGTATGCTACAAACAGCTGCTCAGTTTTCCTGAAAGCTTTTGTTTTGTCCAAGTAGAAGCGTAGCTGCCTGTGTATGTCCAAAGAATGCAGAAGTTTCTCCCCTTTATTCTGGGGGTTTGGATAAAAAGTTGGCAAATGGATGGTTTGGTTAAGAGCCACACTAGATACCACCTTTGGCATAAAGGTAGGGTTTGTCCTTAAAGAAACCCTGTCCTGATGAAAAATCATAAAAGGTTCCACTGCCATTAATGCCTGTAGCTCTGAGACTCTTCATGCTGAAGTTACTGCCAGGAGCACAGCTGTTTTCCATGATAAAAATTTTAGATCTGCTGTATTGGCTGGCTCAAAAGGTGGCAGGGTCAGTTTTTCCAAAACTAAATTGAGGTCCCAAGTTGGTGCTGGTGCTCTCCGGGGCGGTCTTATGTTTTTTGCCCCTGCTTTAGCAAGGGATGAGAGAATAAAGGAGGATCCGTGTTGTAATGTGCTGACATGGCAGAGGCGTGGATCTTAATTGATGAGAA
The DNA here is from genome assembly GCF_019279795.1 of Protopterus annectens. Taxonomy (NCBI): domain Eukaryota; kingdom Metazoa; phylum Chordata; order Ceratodontiformes; family Protopteridae; genus Protopterus; species Protopterus annectens. The sequence continues at coordinate 1,347,030,564 of NC_056741.1, read as the reverse complement.
GGATAGGCCTCTGTCCAGCATCTCAGTTAAGTATTGTAAAATCTGAGGAATGTTTGGAACAAGAGGGTCAAGGCTTTGAGCCTGGTTCCAGGCGCAGAATCTCTTCCATTTTTCTGAGTAAGCTTTCCTGGTGCTAGGCCTCCTGGCCTCAAAAACAACATCCATAACAGCTTTAGAGAGAGGTGTTGCCTGTTTGACTAATGAATCTGCCATGCAGCCAGGTTTAGGGTTTTGAGCTGACCGTGCAGGATCTGAGTGTTTTGCTGAGTCAGAAGGTGTGGAATTTGAGGCAAAATCCATGGTGGGCCTTGAGCTAAGTTCCTTAAGATAGGGTACCAGTGCTGGCATGGCCAGTCTGGTGCAATCAGGATCATCTGTGGTTTTTCTTGTCTGGCTTTTAAGAGTACCTTTGAAAGGAGAGGCAGTGGCGGGGAAGGCATAAACTTTTAGGTTTTTCCAGCTGAACAAAAGAGCATCCACTTTCCATGCTTGTTTGTTATAAGTCCTTGTGCAGAATTTTTGTAGTTGGCAATTCAGTGGGGAGGCAAAAAGATACATGTCTGGGCATCCCCATTTTTGCATTACCATGCTGAAGATTTGTGGATTAAATTTCCATGATATTTCTGCTTAGATGGTCTGCCAGAGTATTTTTCTTTCCTGGCAGGAATTGTGCTTGCAGATTAACTTGATACGTTAGAGCTGTGTTCCACAAGGTCATGGCTTGCCTGCATAGGGGATAAGAATGAGTGCCCCCTTGCTTGTTTATGTACCACATTACTGTGGTGTTGTCTGTCTTTAATAATAATTGTCCTGGATGCAGATGGTCCTTGAAAGCTGTTAGGGCATTTTGAAAAGCCAACATCTCTTTTTGATTGATGTGAAGATACATCTGGTATGTGGTCCACTTGCCCTGAATGCATTTTCATGCCATGTGTGCTCCCCAGGCGTAATCCGAAGCATCTGTTGTTAGAGTCTGCCTGGCTGTGGGTAGGGTAAAAGGCTGACCCTTGTTTAGGTGACATGCCTGTGCCCACCATCGAAACTCCTGTTGTAGGCAGGGAATCATTGGTATTACTGCTTCTAAATTGCGAGAGTGTTGAGTCCAAACACTTTTTACGTACCATTGTAATTTCCTCATATGCAGCCTGGCATATGGTGTTAGTAGTTTGCAGGATGCCATGAATCCCAGGGCCTGCAGAATTTTTCTTGCAGGGAGATGGGACTTTTTTGCCAGTAATTGAAAATATTGAGTTAGTTGAACTTGTTTGTCTGGCGTGAGGTAAGCCATCTGGGCCGTTGTATTTAAGCTAGCACCCAGGAATATAATCTGTTGTGAGGGCACTAGTTTTGACTTCTTTTCGTTTATTGTGTACCCTAAAGAAATTAGCAACCTTTTTACAAATGCCAGATGCTGTAGAAGAATGTCCTTTGTCTCTGCTTGAATGAGGCAGTCGTCCAGGTATGGATATATTTGAATTCCTTTTTGTCTGCAAAATGCAATTACTGGTGCCAGGCACTTTGTGAAGACCCTGGGCGCAGTAGATAAGCCAAAGGGCAGTGCAGAGAATTGGTAGTGCATTGTACCAGCTTTGAATCTGAGGTATCTTCTGCAATTTTGTCTGATAGGGACATGCAGGTATGCCTCTTTGAGGTCCAGAGAGACAAGCCAAGCCTTCTTGCCCAGCATGAGTAGAAGCTGCTGTAATGTCAACATTTTGAATTTCGGAATATCCAGGTAAGTATTTAGAATGGAAAGGTCTACTATGGGCCTCCAGGCCTTGTCCTTTCTGGGGACCAGGAAGAGTCTTGAGTAGAATCCTTGTCCTTGTTCCTGTTGTGGTACTTTCTGAATAGCTCTCATGTCCATGAGGGCTGAAATTTGTTTTTGTGCCTCTGCCCATTGATTTTGTGGCAGGTCTGGCATTCCTTTTAGCCTTGGTAAAGTGTGGAAATGGAACCTGTAACCTTGAGACACAATATTCAGAGCCCATTTGTCTTGGGTGATTGTTTGCCAGTTTTGAGAAAAAAGTGCTAGTTTTCCCCCTAAGGGGGCTTCCAAAAGGGAAGTGCTTGGTGTACGAAGGGGAAAGTCATTGTGACTGTTTCCTGTAAGGTTGAGACTTGTCCTCACCTGCTTTTTGGGGTTGAGGTGCCCCACTGTCGTCGTCTTTTTGAGCCTTGGGGTTGAGATCTGCTTCTTGGGCAACTGTATCTGCCTCTCTGTGGCCTGTCTGACACTGGAAAGGGCCAATTTTTTGTTGACCAATTTCTGCTAAATCGAGGTGGCTGTATCTGTAAGAAATCCTTGACTGTTTGCATAGATTTAGCTTTATCCTCCATTTTCTTTAACACCTCTTCTGCCTTAACACCAAACAAGGTATCATGCTGTAAAGGAGCATCCAATAATTTTGCCTTAACATGATCAGGTAAACTCTGTTCTTTTAACTAAGCATGTCTTTGAATCACAGAACCTGTAACTGTGGCTCTACAAGAGGCCTCTATAGAATCAAAACAACAGTGCAGAGTATGTTTTCCCACCTGTTCAACTGCATGCAATAAATCCTGCATTTCTTTACAATCAGGAGCTTCTGAGCTTGCAAGCATTTTCTGTTTTAACTGAGCCATTAAATATTGTTGGTACTTAAGCATGTGAAACTGGCAATTTAAAGCTCGTACTGCTAAAGTTACAGAAGTGTATACTTTCTTGCCCCATCTATCCAAAGCTCTGGAATCTCTGTCAGAGGGTACTGGATTTTTTGCAATGGAAGCCTTAACCCCTTTTGGACCCTGGGAAATAGTTTCTGGATCAGCAGAAGGGTTTTTATAAAGAAACTTGTGAGAGTCAGGGACTCTATAATACCTATCTGGCTTGGCTGGTGCAGGGGGCAAAGAATCAAGAGATAAGCTGGATTCAGAGAACACATCATCCACAATATCTAGCACAGGCGGAATAGCCAGGGGCCTGTGCTGAGGCAATAAAAGGAAATCCCTGAGCCTTTTCTTGGATTCTGAGTAATCCTGACTTTCCCAATGGAAATGCTCCCTCATGGTATGTAAAGTTTCCCCAAAAGAATAATCCTCAGGAGGAGAGGCTGAAGGGATAGATTCTTCAGCAGAGTCCTCATAGGGGGGTAGAGAGTATCCCTGGTCTGAAGAGGAATCAGAAGAAATGAAAACCTGATCAGAGGAATCATAGTCTGTATCCTGCCTAGGCCTTTTCTCAGGAGGGGGATGGGAACCCCTGATTAGAGTAATGAGGTCTTCGGCCATTTTAAGCATCTGTTTCTTAGGCATGGAGGACTGTCCAGGAGAATGCTGTACTTGTTTCTTTGCCTTTAATGGTACTTTTGTCTTGGCTGTTGTTTTAATGGTAAGTTGTGAATGGTCTGAAAAGACCCTCAGAAGCCGATGCCTGCTCAGCGGCTCAGTACCCATCTGAGGGATTAGTTTCCGTAGGCCCAATACCTTGAGTTTCCAGAGACCTAGTTGTCTCCACGTGGGAGTCAGAGGTGGCCTGTGGCTCTGAGGTAGTGGGTGTCAGGGGCTGCGAAAGCACCTCACTGAGCACCGGCGAACAGCCTAGAAGAGGTTTCGTCATCGGTTTTGGACCTTGGATGCCTGTCTTTATCCTTGTCTTTGCGTTTTTTCGGTATTGCGGTCATCAATTAATCCGACGGCATAGTATAATTGAACCTTCGGCCAAAGTAGTGCAAAGCAAAATCAAAACGTCTTTTTATAGTGCGTTTGTTAAATCTAGCACAAAAGTACAGTTTTGTACCTACCATAAATGTAGATGTTCGAGGATTCCCTTGCTGCAGTCCTGACTATTGGGTATAGTCCGCGTCCCAGTCGGCCCGAATACCAGAGTATAAGGCTGACGTCGGTCATGGCTTAGACTGGCGTCAGTGCGTCAGGGTACTGCGCATGACCGGCGTCATTTCCTCAGTCTTTTCTTGCCCCAGATGTCAGAAGACCCAAAAGACAAGTCCCAAAACAACCTGCACCAATAAACATGTACAATATATACAGTAATATATATATATACAAAAATATAAGCATGTAAACTCACCTACACACCACCCTGAAACACAGAGGGAAGGAGGGAGTAAATTGGACTGCAGCAAGGGAATCCTCGAACATCTACATTTATGGTAGGTACAAAACTGTACTATGTTCTTCGCCTTCCTTGCTGCAGTCCTGACTATTGGGTAGAATCCCAAAGCAGAGGTAAGGGAGGCTGGCAAATTATAAAGTAGCAGGAGCTGACAACATGCCTTGTAAAACAGCTGTGGCAAAACCAGCTCTAGTCTTAGAGTATATAGGCAGGTGATAATGCCTAGAGAAAGTATGCACTGAACTCCAAGTAGCTGCTTCCAGAATATCCTTAGTTGCCACCCCTTAGAAATGCTGTTGAAGTGGCAGTAGCCCTAGTGGAATGAGGCCTAATCCCAGCTGGAACCTCTTTGCCATGATGGGAATAACAAAATGCAATGCAAAAGCCAATCCACCTAGAAATAGTTTGTTTTGACACAGGTTTGCCTTGTGAACTTAAAGCAAAAGAAACAAGTAACTGCTGAGACTGCCTAAAATCTTTAGTCCTGCTCAAATAATAACGCAATTGCCTGTGTACATCTAAAGTGTGCAAAATCTTTTCCCCTTTATTTTGAGGATCTGCAAAAGCAAATGAATAGTTTGGTTTAAAGCCACACTAGAAACCACCTTAGGCATAAAGGAAGGATTAGTGCGTAATGATACCCTGTCCTTATGGAAAATCAAAGGGCTCTACTGCCATAAGGGCCTGCAACTCAGACACCCTTCTTGCAGAAGTAATAGCCAACAGAAAAGCAGTCTTCCATGACAAATATTTCAATTCAGCAGTAGCTGCCGGCTCAAAAGGTTGTAGAGTAAGTTTTTCCAACACAAAATTGAGATCCCAAGCAGGAGTAGGAGCTCTCACGGGGGTCTTATATTCTTTGCCCCTCTAAGAAACTGCTTGAACAAAGGATGCGAAAACAAAGGTGGGTCACAATCATAGTGAGCTGAAATTGCTGCAGCATGAATCTTTATGGAAGAGAAAGACAAACCTTTGTCCAATAACTCAGTAAGATATTGAAGAGCCACACTCAAATTAGGCTCTGAAATCTCCAAATTCTTTGCTGTACACCAAAATAAAATCTCTTCCATTTTTACACTCTCCTAGTACTAGGCCTTCTAGCTTCCATAATCACATTTAAAACTTGTTGAGGAAGCTGAGACCTTCCATGTTTCAACACAGAATATGCCAAGCTGTGAGATGGAGAGATTGAAGCTTGACATTGAGCAGATGACCGTCCTTCTGAGATAACAGATGAGGAATCAGAGGTAAAGGCCATGGAGGCTTCTTTACAAGACTCCTTAGAAGTGGGTACCAGTGTTGCCGAGGCCAATCTGGAGCTATCAAAATCATCCTTGGCCTGTCCTGTCTGACCTTTAGTAATACCTTTGGAAGAAGAGGTAGAGGTGGAAAAGCATAGACATGAAGGTTTTTCCAACTGAAAGACAGAGCATCCACTTCAAGCTGTGTGATGAAACCCCTTTGTGCAATACTTTGGCAGCTGGTGGTTTAGTGGAGAAGAACAGATCTATGTCTGGAGTTCCCCATGACACTGTCAATTTCTGAAATACATGAAGATCCAGTTTCCACCGTGGGGATCCATGATTTGTCTGCTTAATACATCTGCTAGGGAGTTCTGTGCTCCTGGCAGAAACCTTGCCTGAAGAGTCAGTTGCAGGTCTCCCATAAAATCATTGCTTGCCTGCATAGAGGATAAGAATGTGTTCCCCTTGCTTGTTGATGTACCACATGACAGTTGTGTTGTCTGTCAGAATCAACACCTGCCCTGGAAGAAGTAACTCCTTGAGCCATCAATGCAAACTGGACTGCTAACATCTCCTTCATGGTGATACGTAGATGCTGTAGTCTGGCACGCCACTTGTGTTGTATCCACTTTCCATTTAGATGAGCTCCCCAAGCAGTGTCCGAGACATCTGTCGTTAAAATCTGAGTCGCCTCTGGCGGGTCACAGAGAGTCCCTTGTTTAGGTGACATTCCTGAGCCCACCACAAGAATTCCTTTTGAAGGCAAGGTATTATTTGAATGACAGTGTCCAAATCTTGGCAGTGCTGTGTCCATACATTTTGAGATACCATTGCAGCTTCCTCATATGCAGTTTGGCATTGGGAAGCACCAGAATACAAGATGCCATGAACCCTAATGCTTGAAGGACTGTCCTTGCAGTCAGCACGGACTGATGAGATAGTTGATGGAAGTAAAGTGACAGACTCTTTTGTTTGTCCGGGGTTAAAAGGCCATCTGGGCTGCTGTATTCAGTCTCACACCCAGAAAGCACATGTCTTGAGAGGGTACTAGACTGGACTTTATTTCGTTCACAGAATACCCTAGGCATCTTAGCACTGCTATGACATATTCCAGATGCTGTAGAAGGTGTTCTTTTCTTGAGCCAGAATCAGGCAGTCGTCCAAGTAAGGATAAATTTGAATGCCTTGAAGCCTGAAGTAAGCTATCACTGGAGCCAGAACCTTTGTGAATACTCTGGGCGCAGTAGATAAGCCAAAGGGCAATGCAGAGAACTGATAATGAAAATCTCCAGTTGAAACAGATACTTTCTGCAACTTAGCCTTATGGGCACATGAAGGTAAGCTTCCTTGAGATCCAAAGTTACCATCCAGTGATCCTTGCCCAGCAGAGGTAACAGTTGCTGTAACGTCAACATCTTGAACTTGGGAATGTCCAGATAAGTGTTGAGGATAGATAAATCCAAAATTGGTCTCCACGTGTTCCCTTCTTTGGTACTAGGAACAGGCGAGAATAAAATCAAGCCCTTTCTGACACAGGGACTGGCTGAATAGCCCCTATCTGGAGTAACTGAGAAACTTGCTTGAGAGCCTCTTTTCTTTGTGGAGGAGGAACATCTGGCATGCCTTTGAAAGGGGGCATTGTGTGGAAATAAAATCTGACATCCGGTAAAATACTGAGGCAAGAAAAAACCAAAATGTTCTAGCGGGTTACTTAGCCAACTCTGTACTCGGTCTGAAACTCCGGTTTTGGAAAATCTCAGAGCCAACCTGCTCGCATAAAATTGCTTCTGCATCGGACCATGCGGCAAAAGACTGAGGGTCATAGCGTCGGTGTACAATACCCTACCCTACTGGCGTCAGTCTGAAGCGCCATGTTGACCCGGCTCTCTCCCTCTCTGGTATAGACTGCGACTGGCGGACTATACCAATAGTCAGGACTGCAGCAAGGATCAGGGCCTAGGCATGGAATACAGTAAGAGTGGAAGTCCTTATGAGGTATTACAAGAAATACAATTATTAACTTTTTCTGACATCGGTCTGAGGCAAGAAAAAGTTTCAACGGGATGGCAAGAAAGACTGAAGAAAATGACGCCGGATGCATCTTCTATACCCCCAAGACTTTGGAACTCCGTGTAATGACTGCAGCAGTGTAACATGATGAACATCATGCTCCAGTCACAGAGTAAAAATAAACTGAAGTGTTTATACATTTCTCTATGTAAAACTGATAACACTACAGAAAGCGGACTGGAATGAAGGAAAGACTGGTTGAATATGAGGCTTCCTAAAACAAACCATTTGAAATAAAAGTACTAGGTTAAAAGTCAGAACACAGCAAAGACACAACACTTTCTGCTATACCAAAGAAGTGGGAAGGAGTGGTCTGAATTAATTTTATTGATAGTACAAATAAGCAACTGGACAGGCATTCCACATCAAGATTTGTTAAGTCACAGGGCACATCAAAGTCTATGCTCCAAATCAGGACATTGCCAAGATGTATATTAATAAAGATGTAAACATACTAGCAGAAAAGCTGCTCCTTCAAAAATTGTGGTAGAAGGAGAAAGTATTAAAAAACAACAGAGTATTTACAGAAGGCTGGTGTACACCAGACAAGCAAGTTTATCATGACAATCAGGGGACACTGACAGGCAGGTATGAGGTTCAAACTGCTATACCTGCTGCTGTCAATATTTTTTAATAAGACTGAAGACGTTTATTGGAAGCAGAACAGGCTATGGAACAGATAAAGTTTGTCAACAAATAGCAAGCCAGCAAGATGAAGATGACTCTGCTTTTCAATCTTCTGGCAATAAAAGCCCAGAAAATTTCTGATAGTGAAGCTTTTTCCACAGATCCAGAAGAAAATGCCTGAGCAACAGAAAAACTCAGGAAATAACCAGTAGAAATCAGGAGTATATCGGACTCAAATCTGAGGCCAGTGCTGGAGACCAGATTACTGGGAAGACCAATAACAAGGTTAATTTTTGGAGAACTAAAAGCACTACTTCCACCACATGTATTTTAGATATGTGAATTGTGGTTCTACATGGAGAAAAAAAGTTTGTTGACTGTATTAAACTTTAGGATAATTGTACAATAAACCCTACTTTGAATCATTAATGTTTACAAAAAATACACTTTCTTATCTTATAAACAGTTGTAAAACACTCTGATATAAACTGAGTGAGTATAATGTAGTTTTGCATTGATATTGGTGGTGCTGTGGTTCTGACATCCGGTAAATACTGAGAAAAAAAAAATGTCGAAAAAACCAAAATGTGCCAACTGAATTCTTGTAACTCTGTACTCGGGGTCTTTTGGAAATTTGGAAAATCTCAGAGCCAGCCTAAACTCGCCAAGTACTTCTGCATCCGGACCATGCTGACAGAAATGACGCCGCCGTCATGCGGTCATGTGCCCTGGACCTGACGGCGTGACGTCAGTCTAAAGCACCATGACCGGCGTCAACCTACTCTGGTCGGGGCCGATTGGGGCGGACTATACCCAATAGTTGGCGAAGAACATCCGACAACTAGTGACGTCGTGATCAGGGCCTAGGCATGGAATACAGTAAGAGTGGAAGTCCTTATGAGGTATTACAAGAAATACAATTATTAACTTTTTCTGACATCGGTCTGAGGCAAGAAAAAAGTTTCCCCAACGGGGTACTTAGCTTTATTGAAGACTTCGGATCTGAAATTCATCAAAAATCTCAGGAGTCGGCCGACCGGCACTTGCGAACTGCTTTTGCTTCGGGCACCGCATGGCAAGAAAGACTGAAGAAAATGACGTCGGATGCATCTTCTATACCCCTGGCACACTGACGTCAGGGAAGAAGAGACAGCAACCGACGCCGGACCAAGACTTTGGAACTCCGGCCGACTGCGGGACCACCTGACGGCAGGATAACCCAAGTGTAATGACTGCAGCAGTGTAACATGATGAACATCATGCTCCAGTCACAGAGTAAAAATAAACTGAAGTGTTTATACATTTCTCTATTTTCCCACTTAGTTTAAAGGTAAAAGACAAAATGTTGCGAAAAGTAAAACTGATAACACTACAGAAAGCGGACTGGAATGAAGGAAAGACTGGTTGAATATGAGGCTTCCTAAAACAAACCATTTGAAATAAAAGTACTAGAGTTAAAAGTCAGAACACAGCAAAGACACAACACTTTCTGCTATACCAAAGAAGTGGGAAGGAGTGGTCTGAATTAATTTTATTGATAGTACAAATAAGCAACTGGACAGGCATTCCACATCAAGATTTGTTAAGTCACAGGGCACATCAAAAGTCTATGCTCCAAATCAGGACATTGGAAAGCAGCCAAGATGTATATTAATAAAGATGTAAACATACTAGCAGAAAAAGCTGCTCCTTCAAAAATTGTGGTAGAAGGAGAAAGTATTAAAAAAATGGGAACAACAGAGTATTTACAGAAGGCTGGTGTACACCAGACAAGCAAGTTTATCATGACAATCAGGGGACACTGACAGGCAGGTATGAGGTTCAAACTGCTATACCTGCTGCTGTCAATATTTTTTAATAAGACTGAAGACGTTTTATTGGAAGCAGAACAGGCTATGGAACAGATAAAGTTTGTCAACAAATAGCAAGCCAGCAAGATGAAGATGACTCTGCTTTTCAATCTTCTGGCAATAAAAGCCCAGAGAGAAAATTTCTGATAGTGAAGCTTTTTCCACAGATCCAGAAGAAAATGCCTGAGCAACAGAAAAACTCAGGAAATAACCAGTAGAAATCAGGAGTATATCGGACTCAAATCTGAGGCCAGTGCTGGAGACCAGATTACTGGGAAGACCAATAACAAGGTTAATTTTTTGAGTACGTTGGAGAACTAAAAAGCACTACTTCCACCACATGTATTTTAGATATGTGAATTGTGGTTCTACATGGAGAAAAAAAAAGAAGTTTGTTGACTGTATTAAACTTTAGGATAATTGTACAATAAACCCTACTTTGAATCATTAATGTTTACAAAAAAATACACTTTCTTATCTTATAAACAGTTGTAAAACACTCCTGATATAAACTGAGTGTTATTATTTTATGAGTATAATGTAGTTTTGCATTGATATACCGCGGTGGTGGTGCTGTGGTAGCGTTGTCGCCTCACATTAAGACGCTTTCCGGTTCGATTCTCAGCTAGAGCGTCTTCTGCGTGGAGACATGCATGAATGGGCGTACCTTCGTTGAAGGTTGTGCGTCAGGCCTGGCAAGCGATGCGTAAAAATCAACTGCCAATCATTAGCGGACCGGAGTTCCGCTGTGGCGACCCCTAACCGGGAAAAGCCGAAAGACACAAACAAATGTAGTTTTGCATTGAATGCAGCTAGCAACGTTAATTACACTTTCTTAGTTGGAACCATACCTCTCAACGCCTTAGTGCAATAAATCTGGATGAATATTGGGAGACTCAGGTCAAAACCAGCGACAGATTTTAAATACTGCTTTTATAAACTTATAATAAAGTTGCTAAAATAAGAGGTTTCCATAAAGCTGCATTTTCTGGAGGATATTTCATCACACATTTCATCTATTATGCCCTAGATAGTAACCTACTTACATTACATCAGTCCTGTTACTGGATCTCTCACAACCATTCAACAGAGTCTCTCATATTAAACCTATCCAGTGACTACAATCACTATGATGCTCTGATGCCACCCTGACCTGGTTCACTAGTTACTTGGAAAACAGAGAGCAATCCGTAAAATGGCAGAATAACCTCTCTTGCTTTCTTCCAAATAACACAGAAGTGTCCCAGGGGTTAATCTTAGGACCCCTACTATTCAACATTTTTATAAAATGACCTACATAAAGTTCCCTCTGATTGTACTACCATACAATATGCAGACGATTCAACCATAATCTGACCTCCAATAACTTCTCTGACCTCCAAAGGTTAACACAAAAAGCCTTTACACCCACAGAACTCTGGCTAAACCAATCACAGCTATTACTTAACCCTAATAAATCTAAACTACTCATCTTTGCATCTAAACCTGTTCCCACAGACTTTACTATATTCTCCAGAAACAAAACCCAAACAGAGTTAGTAAATCAGGCCAAACTGCTTGGAATTATTACTGACAGCAAACTTAGCTTTGACTTGCATATTAACTCAATAAAAAGACTCGCTTCAAATTAGGCAAACTTTACAGAAACAAACAATACTTAGGCAAATCCATCCGAATAAAACTTTCAAAAAGTCTTCTCCTTCCAACCTTACTCTATGGGTCTCCTATCTTCATCAAACTCCACAACTCTTTGCAACATAAACTGCAGTCCTGTTATTATAAGATTGCAAAATTCGTAATCATGACATCATCAATGCTTTCACTAATATTTTTGGAACAATCTACAACTCCAAAAATCAAACTCACAAGGACATTTGCAATGGCTTCCTCGATAAGATATTTTTCCCCAAATTAAGCCACGCACAGCATGACCTATTAGCAAATCCAATAACACTGAGTGAAATAAAGACAGCTATAAAAAAAGCTCAAACCCAGCAAGGCGCCTGGACCAGATGGCTTTCAGGTGAATTTTACCAAATTCTCAATGATCAACTTGTTAGACCTCTTCTCAAACTATATAACTACATTATCGATAAGGGGATCACTGATAAATATTTGAACTAAAAAACAATTCTCATCTTGAAACCTAATTTCGATACGCTTAACCCTCTCAGTTACAGACCCATTGCGCTAATCAATATTGATATAAAAATTCTGACGTCTATCCTAGCTGCTAGAATGCAAAAAGTTCTGGAGTCAATTATTTCTCCCGAGCAACTAGGTTTCATGAAACTAAGACAATTATGCGATAATACCCTCACTATGGACACAATATGAATGTTTCTAAAGAATGATAACCAACCAAGATAAGCACTCACGCTGGATGCAACTAAAGCTTTCGACAACATGGACCTAAATTTCTTATATATTTAGCCATGCAATATTTCAACTTCCTGGACTTTATGATTAACATTATAAAAATGCTATACAGCAATGCTACCTCCCTATATATCAATAAAACATTATCCCACCCTATTAAAATCACTAATGGAACTAGACAGGGATGTCCCCCTCTCACCATATCTTTTTAATATATCTCTTGAACCTCTCCTACTATTTATCAACCAAAAAACTTATCACCATATGTGAAGACTGGTGGAGAAGGGTGAAGGCTGCCAGCCTAGCCAGATAGACTTGCGCAGATAATTCTGTCATTTGTAAATATGAATGTAAACTACAGGCTTGTTGTCTTAAATGTAAAGAAATACTGTTACATGTGGAACTGGAAACAAATGTGACAACAGTGCACTCTACTGACCAAAGTAAAACATGTGGTGACCCTTTGAAGTGGACAGTGGTGCCGAAAACTCTACATGAAGAAATTCTTTTTATTGTTTTAACCAAGAGTTAAATTGCTAGATTTAAACATGCAAATGTATTTTTAATGCTCTGTTCCTGACCAGCTGAAAGATAACAAAAGGGAGATGTTAAGAATGTAAATGCAGTTAATGTGTAGTCTGGGAACTCCAGGAAAGTGAGAACGAATTATGTAATGTTTATCAGAACTGCAATAGCAATTTAAACGGAGAGAATCAGAAGGCATTAAGTATTTTCGTCTTGATCATCCAAATTGTAGTACCGCTCACATGCAAGTTATCTTAGACTTGTGTTTTCTTTTTAGGGATAGCTAGAAAGATTAGACTAAGTGTTTTTTTGTGATGTCAGAACTGTACTGCTGATTTATTTTAAGTATTTCTTTGTGATCTCTGAACTTTTGACTAGCACTGTACAGTAGAAAGCATTGTCTTGTGGTTTTAATTATTTATTAATAAATATTTTAAAACCTTTTAACTGTGGCTGGTTTGTGAAGAGATAAGTTAACCTCTAAGAGTACATTGCATGTATATAAGGATCCCGTACCAGGTCACTAATAAGCCTTGAGACTGTTTAGTCATACTACCAAATGGATAATAATATTGCACAATAATAATCTCAAAGTGTGTGTGTGTGTCAGCTACTTGGGCAGGGACATGAAGCACTGGTTGGACAGAGAGGGTGCTGGAGATTTTAGCTTGCCCAGCTAGGCTGCGATCTGGACACTATAGCTGTGCCAGTGGGGAGTCTTATTGGGGACCTGGGAAGCAAGGGAGCGACCAGCCCTGGACTGACTGACCTCTGTGTGCTCTTAAGGGAAATTGCACTTTACTGTGTATATTTGTTATCCTTTCCTCATACATGAGATGCCCTCTCTGGTTCTCTGGTGTTAGTGGTGAGGATTGAGGCTCCTTGACTGCCGGACCAGGGCACGGTCGTCACACCATATACCAAGAGTTTTTAACACAGAAATAAAATTTTCAGATTCTGCAGATGACAAACATTTACTTCGAGTTCCCGAATAGCAATCTTCACAAAATTAGGAATTCAACAACCCTTTTTTCCAATGCTGCTAATTATAAACTAAATCCCACAAAATAATCTATTTTTCCTCTAAATCCCTGGAAACATCTAGAATCCTACTTCCCCCGTCTGACATTCCTGTCAAAACTTCAATCAAATATCTAGGAATAAACTTTATGCACTCAGACCACGATCTAATGAAAGCAAATCTTAGTCAAGTCTGGGAACAATTAAACAATGAGTTACCTAGATGGAAAAATATTAATCTATCCTTACTGTCGAAATCCGCCATCGTAAAAATGAACATTCTACCCAGAATATTATTCCATCTAAACTCCATTAATATAAATATACCTCAAAACGTCTTCAATAAAATGGAAACCACAATCTCAAAATTAATTTGGTTCCCTAAATCATCTAGAATCTCGTATAAAAAGTTAATCCTTCCAAAATAAAAAGGTGGACTGAGCCTTCTTGACTTTAATCTCTATTATAATATAATAAACACAAGCCATTTAATCCAAATCGGGAATTATGATCCATCGAATGATTTGTGGACCCCAATTTGGGTCAAAATCTGGTGCAACTGTATTCACTCAAAGGGAACCCTAGTTCTATCCCTTACTTAATGATAGATAATGAATACAAATCAAAAAATTCTACCTGCATAAAAAAAAAAATTTACATCTTTCAGGCATTGATGTGATCAATCAATTTACAAGATACTCTCCTTGTTCTTCAACCAATTCACCTAAAATCCAAATATAAAGATTAACAATAGCATGGTAGACTGGTCTAGTTTTCCTTTAATTAAAAACACTAAGGCATGGCAGTTTTACCATCCTAAGAACTTTGCTGATGTAAAAGGGCTCTTCAGAACCCCAAATAGATATGACCCCCATGTTAAGACAACTTAATTCATTAATAAAACAAAAATTTGCCAGCATTAATGTGAGCAAGATGCAAGTCTAACTGAATTATCAAATCCCTCTTCCTTAGAAACAAAATGCTATCCCATACATACAAGCTTTTAATAAGCATTAAATATCAATAGTTTCTATTCTCTAAATACTGGGACGACATACAAGGAGAAATTCCAGCCGAGACCAAATATAGAGCAATTAGCAACACCCTTAATCTTACCCCCTTCAAAAATTTACCCAGCTCATGATAAATAATAATAAGAAGTTATGTACTCACCATAACATTCCATCTGAGTAGGTAAACTTCATTTGTCAGCAACCTATGGGTATCGGATCCATATCGGATCCGAGCAGACAGCTTCAAACAGCTAAGATCCGAGCTCCAAGCTCCTCCCCTTTACCCATAACCCCCCTGCTATCCATCCCTTCCTGACCTCAGATCGAGTTTGCTTATCAGCAGAAAGCATAGAACACCAAATAACCACCTCCATACTCTAACCTAAGACAATCCGCAATGACAAGCAGGATTCCTTTGAGTATCCATATGGGTTAGGGGGACGGAGGGAGGGTCGGTTGCTGACAAATGAAGTTTACCTACTCAGATGGAACGTTATGGTGAGTACATAACTTCTTAATCTGAAGTAGTTAACTTCATTTGTACATCAACCTATGGGACAGAGTCCCCAGCTACCTAATTCTTGGGAGGTCCTCATGGAAGGATGTTCCAGAGCACTGCAGAGCCGAAGGATGCTCTCCCTCTAGAAACAATATCCAATTTGTAATGGTTAATGAATGTATGAGATGAAGCCCAAGTGGCTGCTGAACAAATGTCATCAGACGACACGCTAGATTGAAAAGCAGCAGAGGTAGAGATCGATCGAGTAGAATGGGCATGGACTCTTGAGGTGCAGACCGGCCAGAACTCTCATATGCCAAAAGGATACATTGTGAGATCCATCTTGACAAAATGACTTTTGATACAGGTCTTCCCAAAGTGGGTTTAGCAAAGGATACAAAAAGCTGGTCTGATTTCCTGTGATCAGCTGTCCTGTGCAAATAGAATCTCAGTTGCCTATGTACGTCTAGAGAGTGTAACCTGTATTCACCTTTACTCTGTTAATTTGGAAAGAAGACTGGTAAATTAATAGATTGGTTGATATTAGACTCCGAAGCAATTTTGGGCAGAAAGGAGGGACTGGTCCTGAGTGAAACTCTATCTTTGTGAAAAATCAAATATGGTGGCTTGGCGCAAAGGGCTTGAAGTTCCGAAACCCTTCTGGCCGAAGTAATGACAACAAGAAAAACTGTCTTCCAAGATGAGTATTTCAGATCCACCGAAGTTGCAGGCTCAAAGGGAGGAGCTGTCAGAGACTGTAGGACAAGGGTTAAGTCCCAAGGAGGGACTGCATCTTTAACCGGAGGCCTTAAAAGAAAAGTGCCTTTTAGGAAGGTCTTACATAATTTAGACGAGGTCAAAGGGCCGAGATCACTCCCAACATGATAGTGAGAGATTGCAGCCAGCTGGACTTTGACCGTAGAAGAGCTAGCACCTTGGTCGAATAAGCCTGACAGAAAATCTAATACTGCTGGCAACGAAGCAGTAAAGGGATCTAAGTTTTGATGCTCCGCCCAAATACAAAAACGCTTCCATTTGCTATTATAAATCCTTCTCGTAGACGGCTTGTGAGCGGCTACTAGTATAGCCTTGACAGGGGACGAGATACCGGGAGTCCTAGCTATCAGTGGAACTGGATCAACCAAGCTGTAAGCTTGAGGTTGTCCAGGTTCGGGATTGACAGGCCTGATGGGTGAGAGATCAGATCCGGGATGGGATCTAGAATCCATGGGGGAGTCACTAGATGAGACCATAGACATGGGAACCCAGGTTGATGAGGCCAGAATGGGGCAATGATTATTATTCTGCTCCCCAACCATCGGGCTTTCTGTAAGAACTTTAGCATCAGGGGAAGAGGAGGGTAAGCATAAAGTAGACTGGGTGGCCAAACATGCACCAGAGCGTCTCTGGGGGATTCCCCGGGTGGGGGAATTAGAGCGAAGTAGTCGCTGCACTTTGCATTCGAAGGCGAGGCGAAAAGATCGCAACGAGGTTGACCCCACTTGGAGAAGATTAGCTTCACTACTCTGGGGTTCAGAGACCACTCGTACGGTGAGAGGATGGTTCGACTCAGTCTGTCTGCCAAGATGTTGGACCGGCCCGGAATGTGCGTCGCTATAAGAAAGCGGTTGTTGGATATCGCCCATTCCCACACTCTCATGGCCTCCCAACAAAGTGGATAGGACCTGGTTCCCCCTTGTTTGTTGATATACCAGACAACCAACATATTGTCTGTCTGAATCACAATTGTCCCCAAGGGAAGGCGGCTGTGAAGTGCTTGCAACGCCAAAAGCACCGCTCTCATCTCTAGGACATTAATATGCAAAAAGGTCTCCGAATGGGTCCACGTGCCTTGGACAGTCCTGCCCATGCAGTGCCCCCCCCACCCGAGGCGAGAAGCGTCCGTGGTCACCGTGGTTAGAGGAGGGGGACATAAAGAAGGGGCGCCCTTTCTGGAGGTCCGGGGACTGGAGCCACCATAAGAGGGCTTTCCTGCAAACCCTGCTGAGGGGAACAGGGAAGCTCAGGGGATGTCGCAGGAGGGACCATTGGACTTGCAAGGTCCATTGAAGAATCCCCATATTTAAGCGCGCCAAGGGTAGAAGGTTGATAGTTGCCGCCATCGAGCCTAAAGCCCTCAGGACCAATTCCGCAGGGGGAGCTGGGGATTGTAGAAGGGCCAGTATGTGGAGTTTTAGAGTTCAAAGCCGGTCCGGAGTCAAGAAAGCCAGAAGCTGGTTTGTGTTCAATCTGGCTCCAATGAAATCTAGGATTTGGGTTGGAAGAAGGGAAGATTTTCTGATGTTGATCGTGATCCCCAGCCGGGGAGCTAGATGGAGAAAGTAGTCTCTGGCTGCGCATAGTAGATGCCTGGTGGGGGCGGTCAGGAACCAGTTGTCCAGGTACGGAAAGACCTGAATTCCCTGGAGTCTCAGGTGGGCCGCTACAACAGTCAAAACCTTGGTGAACACCCTGGGGGCTGTGGTGAGACCAAAGGGAAGGACCCTGAACTGGTAATGGCTGGCTCCTAGCCAGAAGCTGAGAAACCTCCTGGATCGTCTGTCCATCAAAATGTGGTAGTACGCATCCTTGAGGTCTATGGAGCACATCCAGTCGTTCTCCTGCAGAAGTGGGAGAATGGATTGGAGGGTGACCATCCGGAATTTTTCTTTGGCTACTGACAGGTTTAGGAAGGACAGGTCGAGGATTGGTCTTAAGTCCCCCGTCTTTTTTGGCACCAAGAAGAACCTGGAGTAAAAGCCTGATCCAGACTGGTCTGGGGGGACGTGCTGGATTGCTCTTTTTTCTAGCAGCTGGAGGATTTCCTCGGCTGCAGCCTCCCTTTGATTGGGTGGGACATCGGGGAGGCTTCGGGGAGTGGGAGAGGGATTAAGAAGGGGAATCTTGTAGCCTCTGGATATGATTTGAAGTACCCAGCGATCTGTTGTAATGGACTCCCAAGTTGCTAGGTGCCTCGAGAAATGGCCCCCGACTGCCTCCAGAGTGAAGCAGTCGGGTAACCCTTCAGGGTTGCTGCGTGGGCCGATCAGAGAAAGGTTCTCTGGACCCGAAGTTCTTCAGACCCCCTCTGCCTCTAGGACGGCGCCCACTCTGTCCTCCTCTGCCTCTGAAGGACGGGGGTCCGGAGCGAAATGGGATTGTTGAGACTTCCGGAACCACATCTTCTTCTGCCCCTTCTGGTTCCTCGAGAAGGACCTGTGGGGAGCAGAGAAGCAGACTCAGACGGCAGACGTCTTCCCATCTTTCTCGCTCTGGAGCAATGTGTCACGTACGGTCTTGCCAAAAAGGGCAGAACCATCAAATGGGGCATTTGCGAATGACACCTTGAAAGGTTCCGCGAAATCACAGTGACGGAGCCACGCCTGTCGCCGTAGGACGATGCCCGCTCCGCTGGCTCCAGCGGCTCCTTCCGTGGCATGGGATAGTAACCGCATAGAGGTATTAGAGATAGATTTGAGAGTGGCCATTTGGGTTGAGAACACTTTCTTATCCTCCGCCGACATGGATTCTGGGGGGCGACCCAGCGTATTCTTTGATGAGATCCCGCTGGAGTTGTATCACATGTGCCATATAATTCAGCGACCTCACAGAGAAGGTGGCTGAAGAGAACACCCGCTTCCCCAGACGGTCCATCATCCGAGACTCCTTGTCTGGAGGATGGACTGAGGAACTCTCCTGGGCCAGTTATCTTTTGGTGGCGGCTGCCACCAACATGGCATCTACCGGGGTTCCCTTGCTCCAACATGACTTATCCGAAGGGGGGCTGAGGATTTTGTCAGGCCTCTTTGGAATGGGCTCCACAGTGTCCGGTTCCTTCCACGCCCTGGTAGTAATCAGGTCTACCAGGGGGTCGGTGGGAGGGGACACCCAAGAGGTAGATGGGCCTGCGTCAAACGCCTCCAGAAACACAGACTTGTCAGAAGAAGGTTTTGGGGCTGACCACCCCCCTCTGATCCGAAGCATCTCCATGATGTCTCCGAAGGAGACGTCTTCGGGGGGTGACCTTGGGGAACCTTCCCCTTCCTCCAAGTCTGTGTCCTCTGTCAAGGACTCAGGTGAGTCCAAGTGCCTCCTTTTGCACTTGCGTTTGTGAGGACCCTCCTCGTGGGGGCTGTCCGAGAAGGCCTCTCCAACTACATGCTGTTCCGGTAAGGGAACAATCTGGGACGTTTGCTCAGGCTGTCCCTGGGACAGGGTGATGGAAGGTAGACCCGTCTAAGAGGGAGTGTAGGGTGGAGCCGTAACCGAAGTCAGGGGCCTGGAGTCCCTCGACAATACCCTCTCCACCACATCGAACACCGAAGGAGAGCTGCTTTCTCTCGGACCCTCGAGCAGACCCTCCCTCGGATCCGATGTGCGGATCGGGGCCGGCGCCGAGGCGGTCGGATCCGTAGGGCCAGTATGCTCTGACCGCGACGGAGCCGAAGTCATACTGACACCTCCAGATCCGAAGCTCAGCAGAAAAGGGACCAGATAGACTCGAGGGTGCCATCGGAGCCAAGGTACGGGACACTATCGGCGCCGATGCTCCCCCAGCTCCAATGCTGCCCGGCTTCGAAGGCTCCGAGCCCCGATAGTGGATCAGAGAAGGAGCGATCGGGGTGAAAAAGGGAGTCGAGCTCCCCCTCGGAGGGGGGGGGGGAGGCAGGAGCACTCCCATCTGCATCCGGGCCTGGAGGAACCTACGCATCATCCGGTCCAAGTCTGC
Organism: Protopterus annectens; assembly: GCF_019279795.1. Classification (NCBI taxonomy): domain Eukaryota; kingdom Metazoa; phylum Chordata; order Ceratodontiformes; family Protopteridae; genus Protopterus; species Protopterus annectens. The sequence continues at coordinate 1,347,010,494 of NC_056741.1, read as the reverse complement.
ATCGGAGATGCTACGGGTAGATCTCGACGAGGCCACCGAGGTGGGCCAGGAATGCCGCCTCGATGACCTCGAAGGCGACCGGGTCTCCTCCTCCGGCGAGAAACGGGGAGATCGGAGCCGGGAGGGAGAAGAACCGGAGGCCATAGGCGGAGAAGCTCACTTAGATGGCGGCGCCGAGAAAGAGGTCTCGGCCCGCCTCTTGTGATGTATCCGCTTCTCCTTCCTAGCTTCCCTCTCCTCTTGGCCAAGGGTGGGAGGGTGAGTCCCGGCCAGAGGGAGAGAAGGTGGTGCTACCGAAGCCTCGGCAAGAGCCACAGAGGGACCGGAGGACGAAGCCGAGTCCGGAGGCAACAGTCCCGCCAGAATCAGCTTCAACCTCCTGTCCCTGAGGGCCCTGGGGTTGAACGCTGCACAAATAGTGCAGCCCGAGGAGAGATGTTCAACCCCAAGGCAAATAACGCACCGAGTGTGGCCATCCGCTGGGGCAGCTTATGGCCACACTCGGTACATTTATAAAAGAAAGCTTTGGGCGCCTCAGACATATCCTACCCACACACTAGGCCCCAAAACTGACACACCTTAACACACACACACGGGGAGGGAATACACTCAAACTGACTAACAAAACAAAGGTACGCTACTCTAGCTAGGTGAGATACCACACAACAATTTTCTGACAAAAAAAGGCAGAAAAAAAAAGATTTTTCTCACAAACTCCTATCCTACGCCTGAAAGCTCGTTCAAAAGCTGCTGTTCAGAACCGCGGCAAATGAGATCTGAGGTCAGGAAGGGATAGCAGGGGGTTATGGGTAAAGGGGAGGAGCTTGGAGCTCGGATCTTAGCTGTTTGAAGCGGCCGGCTCGGATCCGATACCCATATGTTGATGTACAAATGAAGTTAACTACTTCAGATTTTATATTATACTCCAGCAGTTCTATTAAAATTTGGTTACAACAAAAATCTAGCTTGTCCTTTTTGTTCTCTCCAGCATGTGGACATTCTCCACATTTTCTGGAGCTGTAAAAACATATATAAATTATGGTACTCCCTTTGAGCTCAACTTGAAAAAATGGGTTATGCTGGCAAACCACAACCCTGAATATAATTCCTAAATCATTAACAGGAGTCCGGAAACGCACACTAATAACTGTGTGTGCTCTCCTCAAATACTTTATAGCTAACAACTGGGTAAACTCCTATATAATCTCCTGGGAGAACTTAAAAAAAATGGCAATTAAGTATGTCTCTGCTCAAACTTTGTTCTAGCAGTAAAAAGAAAAAAAAGACTATTTCCAGAAGTATCGGTGCAGTCTATTTGACTTAATTCAATCTAGTTATCATACAATGGTCATTCTCTATCATCACAACTTCTGGAGTCCATTGTGTGCATTCTGTCTAGTCTAATTTCCCAAGAAATACTGATGAAACATTAATGTAAATCATGTTGGTTGACGTCCCTTTATTCCACACGGAAAGGCATCCAAATTGTAAATAGTTGTACATATTGTAAACAATGTCTAAGATCATACCCCCTTACCTTTCTCATGTCAGTCATAAATCTGACAAATATGTTTCTCGAATCATCACTCAAGCTTGTAATTAAAGTAAATTGTACCTTATCATTTACTTCAGTTGCTATTATAAGAGGGTATCTGTATCAATATCTGTCTCTCTGATGTGTTTTTTATAGAGCAATCCTGCGTGTTTGGGATAGCACTTAATCCATTCTACTTTTATATGTTTTACTGGTAACTACTTGCTACTGCCTCGGTATGGATGATTATTTTTGCTTATTAACACATCTATAATCTGTTTAGATAGCAAGTTTTTTTCTCTCTCTCTAAACATAGTATTATGATAGTTTTGTTATATATCTGTTTTTTCTTAAATTCTAAAAAAATCAATAAAAATTATATTTGAAAAAAAATAAATAAATAAGACTGCAAAATTTGCATCAGCCCAAGCAAATCGGACCCACCATTGCCAGACCACTGGAGAACTAAACTGGCTAGAATTTGCACATTACCTACATTACACACTACTTACATTTGCCCATAAACTCATTTATAAACCCGGGTTTTGCCCTTCCCTGAAAAATATCATTGAACCTTACGTCCCATCCAAAAATCTGCATTCTAACAACAAACACCTACTTAAAGTAGTCCCCCCCCCTAGTAAAAAACAGGTAGCTGCCTCTATTCCCATTCTATAACTAAGCTGTGGAATGCCCCCCCATCATCAGTTACAGAATTAGACAACATAATCTCCTAACTAAACTAAAACATCTCACTGCCCATGCAACACATATCCACAGCCTCCTTAATCTAGCAAAACTGTTTCACACAGCAAATATACTTGTGTATATGTCATATTGTTATACCAAATGAGTTATCCCCAATTTTTATTATCCTTCGCCACACATCTATACAACTATCTTAACACATTTTCTTTTCTGTCACTTTCTACTTTTAATACTACCATTAAATACATACCACCTATAATCTACATATTCCCACAACCTAGCTATAAGATTCCAACAATATCTATCCTACCTTTAAGTTTAACTCTCTAATTCTACCTTCTCACTACACTTACCTTTCCCTTTTCCTACCCCCCCCAAAAAAATATTGAGCTGTACTGTTAAATATTTCTGTTTAATTTCAGCTGTATTGTTAAAAAATATTACTGTACTGTGCCTTTTTACAACATATGTGCAGTTTAGATAGTTGTCTGTATTATTTCACTTGCTTTATAATTAATTGTTTCCTTACAAATTCATGTAATGATTTTCATGCAACTTGTAGCTTTTCTCCCCGGGCCTCCACTGAAAATGGGTCCCAAGCCCAGTGGACTTTCCCGGTCAACAAATGTCAATAAATAAAATAAATAAATAAATTTGAAGTCTGAAATTCAAATGTGTATCACTACTGATCTCAATCCTTACTGATTTGCCAGAAAACTATAAACATTATGAGGAACAGAACAAAGTATTAGGAAAAATCTCAGCACTCTTTGAAATTCTAGACAGCTGAGAGGTACGCATCCAGGCTTTACTATGTAACAACATAAGAAAGGCTGGTAAGAAAAGTTAATTTAATATTCTGATCTTTGGCTGCAGTGGGAATGTAAATCTATGTTGATCATATTACATAAGGAATTAAAAAATAAACTAAAAAAAAATATTAAAAAGGAAGTTAAGCTATACACAATTTTTAAGTATTAAAAAAACCAAGAAAATTATAGTTTATTCTTGCATTTGAAAAAGCAGTTCGATGGGCTTTTCCGCTAACACTTGCTTCTGGCTGACGACAAACTGCCATCAGGTGCAGGCAATAAATCATGAAATATCTAGACAGTGTAATCTGAATGACCTTTTTTGTGGATCTGCAAGAGATGATGTAAATAACTTTAAAGGGATATTGGCAACAGTGCAGTGAGAAAAAAAAAAGCAAAGAAAGAAATGAAGTTTGGAACTATGAGAAGTATACAATTATACAAGCATATGTTTCCCCTATTTCAACATGTGAAACTGGCAATTCAAAGCTCTCATGGCAAGAGTGGAAGAAGTATAAACTTTCTTTCTCCATCTATCCAAGGCCCTGGCCTCTTTATCTGCAGGAACCGGATTCTTGACAACAGAAGCCTTAACACCCTTAGGCCCCTGGCTAACGGTTTCTGGGTCTGCCCTAGGACTCTTAAAAAGATACTTATGAGCTTCAGGCACCCTGTAATACCTATCTGGTTTAACAGGAGCAGGAGGCAAAGAATCAGGATTAAGAGAAGCCTCTGCAAACACATCTTCCACCACATTCAGAACAGGAGGTATAGCCAAAGGCCTATGCTGGGGTAAAAACAAAAATTCCCTAAGCCTTTTCCTGGAATCAGAGAAGTCCTGACCTTCCCATTTAAAATGCTCTCTCATGGAGTGAAGGGTCTCTGAAAATGAAAAATCCTCAGGAGGAGAAGCAGAAGGAGTAGAATCATCCACATCAGAATCAGAATAATGAGAATACTCCTGCAAGTCTTCAGCCAAGACTCAGACACATCCGAAGCCTGCTCATAATCCCCCAACACTGGTTCCATCCTAGGCCTCTTATCAGGAGGGGGCATAGAGCCTCTAATTAAAGTAATTAAATCTTCTGCCATTTTAAGCATGTGCTTCTTGGGCACAGAACCTGAAGAACTAGGAGTGACACCCACAGAAGCTAAACTAGACCTGCCTCTAAGAGAAGCCTTGGAAGCAGAAAGAGGGCCTAGACCCCTTAGAAAGGCAGTGGAGTACAGTTATCTGAGAAGCCCCTACAGCCTGACCTGCCTCCTGGGAGGCCACATCCTGTAAAATCAAAGTTTCTCCCTGGGACTCCAGAGAGGCCTCCGTCGGAACCACCGGTTCCACTGGCGCCTCTAAAGAACCGGCGTCCGGTTCGGACGACTCCTCTAACCTAGGTTTAACTGCCTTGTCCTTGCGCTTCTTTGAGGAAGCCGGCGTCGGAGCATCCGACGGCATATTGTAATTGCACCGCTTTCCAAAGACCAACCTGGCACAATCCAACCTTCGCTTTATAGTGCGTTTATTGAACCTAGCACAAAAGCGACACCCAACAACGTCGTGCTCAGGTCCCAAACAAGGTATACACAAATTATGGTAATCTCTATGCGGTATCTGTTTCCCACAAGAAATACAGTTATTCACTTTTTCTGACATCCGGTAAACCACTGAGGCAAGAAAAACCAAAATATTCCCCAGCGGGTACTTAACCAACTCTGACTTCGGTCTGAAACTCCGAATTCGAAAAATTTCAGAACGCCGAACGGCACTTGCAACACTGCTTCTGCATCGGACCATGCAGCAAAAAAGACTGAGGATATGACGTCGGTCATGCGCATTTGTACCCTGACGTTCTGATGTCAGTCAAATGCGCCTTGACCGACGTCAGCCTTATACTCTGATATTCGGGCCGACCGAGGGACAGCGGACTACCCAAGTGTTAGGACTGCAGCAATGTGAGATGAAGAACATCGGGGGAAAGGCATACAGCAGACTCGGGGGGCCAATTGTGCGTTAGAGCGCCCCTTGGGGGTTCAGGGCAAAGTGGTTTTTGCATTTGTTGTTTAAGGAGGAAGCAAACAGATTGCAGCAAGGCTTGCCCCAGTGGCGGAAAATCTGATCCGCTACTACAGGATTGAGGGACCACTCATGAGGCATCAGGATGTTCCAGCTCAGACTGTCCGCAATAAGGTTGGAACTCCCAGGAATGTGCATTGCTATAAGAAAGCGGTTGCAAGCCATCGCCCAGTGCCAAATCCTCATGGCTTCCCAACACAGAGGGTAAGACCTGGTTCCACCTTGCTTCTTGATATACCAGACGACAGGCATGTTGTCAGAATGAATTGCAATGGTCCCAGAAGGGAAGGATGTATGGAACACTTGCAACACTAAGAGAACTGCCCTCAGTTCCAGGACATTTATGTGCAAACTAGCCTCCGTAGTGGACCAGGTGCCTTGGACCGTCTTTCCCTGGAAATGCCCCCCCCCCCCTAACAGGGAAGCATCTGTGGTCACCATGGTCATGGGGCTGGGGGAGAAAAAACGGTCGACACCAAAGATTAGATTCTGACCATCCACCATAGCATTTCTTCCTTGCAAAGGTTTGTAAGACGTATCATGTGGTTGAGTGGGTGAGTTAAGATCGACCATTGTGAAGAAAGGAGCCACTGTAGTATTCTCATGTGCAACCTCGCTAGTGGCACTAGAGTAATGGCAGCTGCAATGGAGCCTAAGAGTTGCAGTACCAAGGCGTGCTGGCGCAAAGGTCTGTGGAAGAAGGGTGTGGATTTGGTATCTTATTTTCAAAAGCCTGTGAGGAGGGAGGGAAGCTTGACAGGATGTTGTGTCGAAAACTGCTCCAATGAATTCCAGTGTTTTTGTTGGGGATATTTGAGATTTGTCCTTGTTGATTGTAATCCCCAAGCAGAGAGCAAGACCTTGAGTGTAAGAGAGGCTGCGGATTAGAAGATTCCTGGGTGGGGCGGTAAGGAGCCAATTGTCTAGATACGGAAACACCTGGAATCCTTGTAGTCGATGATGAGCTACTACCACTGGCATACATTTGGTGAACACTTGGGGGGGGGGGCTGTCGAGAGACCGAATGGCAATGCCCTGAACTGGTAGTGATTGGCTCCCAGCCGGAAGCAGTAAATCTCCGGGAGCTGTGATCCATCTTTATGTGGTAATACGAGTCCTGGAGGTCTATAGAGCACATCCACTTGTCCTTTCCTAGAAATGTGACCATCCGGAATTTTTGAGGTTTGATGCATTTATTCAATAGGCTGAGATCCAGGATTGGTCTCCAGTCCCTTGTCTTTTTTGGCACTAAAAAGAACTTTGAGTAAAACCCGGATCCTCTCTGGTCTGGTGGGACTGGTTGGATGACTCTTTCTTAGCAGCTTTTCTATTTCTAAGGCTACTACCTCCCTTTGACTGGGTGGTACATTGGGGATTCGTTTGACAGGTCTGGGAGTTAAAACGAATGGTATCTGGTAGCCTCTGGATATTATTCTCTGCACCCAAACATCGGTAGTAAGTTGCCAGGCTGGTAGGTGCAGAGAAAAACGACCCCCCGACTGCTTCCAGATGAAAGCAATCAGGCCGCTGCTCAGGAGCGCTGGTAGGGTCGGCCGGAGAAGGAATCTCTAGCACCCTGGTTACGTGGACCCCCTCTACCCCGAAAGGGGCGTCTTCCAGATGAGTTTCCCCCTCTGCACCAGGGGGATTGCTCACCATGAGTGTCACGAAAAGATCCTTGGGAATTTCTTGAACCACATTTTTCCTCCCCTCTGATTCCTGTAGTAGGACCTCTGGGGGATGGAAAAACGGATGGCCCACAGCAGACAAGGTCTTTCCATCTTTCTCACTTCATTCTAATTTGTCTCGTATTTTGGGACCAAAAAGTGCAGATTCGTCGACAGGCATGTTGACGAAGGAAGATTTAAAGGGGTCTACGAAATCACACAAACACACATCCAAGCCTGACGCCTCATGACAATGCCTGATGTAGCAGCCCGAGCTGCCCCCTCGGTGGTGTGAGTGAGATATCAAACGTATCAAGGAGTTTGAGATAGATTCAAGGGTAGCTAGCTGCGAGGCGACAGTGTCTTGCACCTCATCAGGCAGTACCCCCGCCAAAGAGGAAGAGATTAGCATAGAAACACACACCAAACTAGAAAATGAATCTCAAAAAACAAAAGCAGTAGGTAGAATGAAGGAGCGAACACAATTCTTTAGCACTTTTGTCCAAGTTTATTCCTCATGAACTTCTTCAGAAAATGTTAAACATCTCAAAACACGCCCCTTTTGAGTTACATAAATCATCACATGAATTTTCATATCACTTTTTGAATTAAAGGCATAAAATCATATCATGAACATAAATCATGAAAATAAAACTGTCATATGACAAATCATTCAAAATGTAATTTTATAAAAACGTATGTCATACCTATATTTTTATGTATTTTTATTTTAATGCTAAAAAGCACTTAATGCATTCGTTCAGACCAGGAGCTCTATCAGCTACCAAAATGATCTGCCACAAAGACTCCTTACATTCCAGAATCAAGTTTGTATTCCCTATAAATTCCATCTGTGGAACAAAATTTATTACTGAAAAAGTGAACTCCTTAAAGTTCATGCATTGAGTAGCATGCCTGGTCAAAGCATTGGTAAAATCCTTTTTCTTTATAGCAAGTGTGTGCTCATATATTCTTCGCTTTAAACATCTGATAGTTTTCCCTATGTAATAACAAACACAGGAATTACATATGGCCACGTAAACTATGTTGTAACTCTCACAATTGAAATGTTTGTTCACCCAAATGGTCCTATTAAGATGTCTAATAAATGTGTAAGATGCATTACTAATGCACCTACATTGTTTGCACTTCTTGCAAGACAAGGTCCCTCGAACACTATTTTCATCAACCAACACTGACATGTTTCCTACTCCATGTTCCAAAATGGTCTTAATGTTCTTAATTCTCTTGTAAGTAAACTTGGGTTGTACACCAACAATCTGTGTAAGTTCTCTGTTACCCATCAAGACCTTCCAATTACTCTTGATGTTATGTTTAATGACATCCATCTCATTAATAATGGGTAAGAGAAATGAAATGGTGAATGTAGCATTATCCTTCTCTTTCCTCATTACACTTACATCAATTACCCCCCTAATGATGGGCTTGGCAACAGTCTGTCTCAAAATGAAAACTTAATTTTGTATGCTTGTAAGCCAAACCTGATCATACCATCTCTGCTCAAAAAAATGTGTCAGCATAATAATCTCCTGAAGAAAGGTGTCATCATCAGATGTAAGTCTACTAACACGAATGAACTGCCCCTTAATTACACCTTTCTTCTTATGTCTAGGGTGTAAGCTCTGTCTGTGCAAGTATTGGTTGACGAATACATCTTTCCTAAAGATTTTACTCACAAAAGTGTTACTAGATTTATCAAAAGTCAAATGTATGTCTAGAAAATTAATGGTCTTAACAAAACTCCCCACAGAGAATTCTAGAAAATCTGTGGTCTGGTTAAGGTCCTTCACAAAAGACTCAAATTCTTTCTCTCCACCAGTCCACAAAAAAATCAAGTCATCAAGAAATCTCTGATATAAAATCATTTGGGATGACTGTGGATGTAAACATAAGTGTCTCTCCTCCCACATGGCCATCACAAGATTGTCAAAGGCTGGAGCCACCCTTGACCCCATGACCACTCCTGAGGTCTATTTGTAATATCGTTGATTAAATTCAAAATAATTGTTGTCCAAAACTATACCCATGAGTTTACAAATCATCTCATCTTTACTATGCGTAAAATCAGTAAACCCATTAAGGTAATCTCTCAAGTATTCTATACCAGTGTCCTGGTTAATACATGTGTAAAGTGATTTTATGTCCAAAGACACAAAAGAGAAGTCACCATGGGTAAGGTTAATATCCCTCAAAATTTCCAAAAGATGCCAAGAATCCCTAAAATATAATTTTGCTTTTTGCACAATTGGATTAAGTATATAATCCAACCACAGAGAAATATTCTCTGTCTTGGATTTCTTGGCTGAAATGATTGGCCTAAAAGGTGGACTTATTTGTGATTTGTGTACTTTGGGTGTCCCAAAGAAACGTGCCATACAAGGGTGTTCAACAAGCAGATATTCATGTGTGTCACGATCTATACTACCCTGACAAAACATATCAAAGAGATAAGTGTTTATTCTCAAAAAACTGTTCATCACATTTTTATCTACAGCAATATAAGCTGTGTCATTAGCCAACATGTTTTCAATGTTTTTAACATAATCTTCAGTACACAATCACCATCATACCTCCCTTATCAGCTTTCATTACTCTAATGTTTTTATTTTTACTTAAAGTACACAGTGCCTGATGTTCTTCCACAGTGAGGTTATGCATGTAGGTGTCCTTTACAATGTTCCTCATATCCAGTTCACACATTACCAAATACTTGCAAGGTATTACACAAAGGAGGGTTAGATGTACTATTCTTTTTGAATTTGTTGTAATTACAAAAATCTTGTTTATTTACATTTACATCATGCAAAATCCAGCGGAGGTTCAGTTTTCTCAAAAAAAGTTTAAAATCAACTATCAATCTAGTGATGTTAACAGAACTACTACGTATGTACCTTTTTTTAAGATTGAAATCACATCTTTAGATAAAACACTGTCAGACTAGATCAAAATGCGAATTTCCAAGTCTGAAACAGTTAATTTTTCTGTTTGTTGTTTCTTCCCCTCATTTTTGTCTTGTTCTGAACCTGGTTTGACCACTTGGGAGTCCGTTTGTTGCCACCCTGGTCCACCAAAAAAGGTCCTGACCCTCGAGAATTACCTGAGGATGAAACAACCTTAGCAAATGTTGCATTATTATTGTCAGACCGTTGAAACGTGCTGGACAGTACTGTTATTGTTATTAAGATCATTGTTGTTCATCATGACATTGTTGTACCCAATTTCGTCATCATTACAGTTAACATCAATCTGAGTAACGTTATTTTCATTGGTGATGTTAACATTACTGTTGTTATCTTGAAAAGCCCATCGACGTTGCAAGGGGTAGGCCTCTTTGTTAGTATAGTCCAAAAGATCCCTCCTCAGTTTGGACTGCTTCCCTGCAACTACAGAGGCTCTATGTCTATCGGCTTTGGCCCCAATGCTACTATACAAGTCAGAAAGTACATTGAAACAACAGTGTCCCTTGATTTTGTTGTCCAAAGTTGCCATATTCCCTTTAACCATGTCAATCTCTTTCACATAATGTGTTACAAGCATACGCATCATGTTGATGCCCATCTCATTTAATAAGTTGACTAACTCAATGTAAAACGGGTCAACAGCATTCACATAGTTAGGAAATTTTGATAGTCTCAGTCCCTGTGGAACGCATTTACATTTAATGCATTCATTGAGATATAAAATCTCTAGTTCCATAGATACAAAACGAACTGCAAGCTTTTCAAGCTCAAAAATGTTTTTTCTGCAACTACTGACATCTTCATAATGACTTGTAGAATTATTGTTAGAAACGGTACTTACATTTTTGTCATTTGGTTCAAAAGTAATGTCCAAGAAAGGATTGTTTGCTTCCTTGAACACATAATCCAATACAATGCCGTCTAAGTGTACAATTCTGTTCCCACTCGGACCGCTGCAGTTGTTCACGGATGAATTAATGGCGTCGTTACCCGCCTATCGTTGCTCCATGTTGTTTGTGACCCCAATTGCGATTGGGACTGAGAAAATGAACCTAAAATAACTGGATACTGCTGTTGAGACCCACATAGTCTCGAAAAGCCATCTTGTATGGCTCCAGTAACTATCCTGGCAAGTTGTTCGGTGAACACTGTGAACAGTTCAGGCAACGACTGTACTGAGAGGTTTAGCAAGGTGTCCTGTGTACTCTCTTCTGAGGCCATCCCACTCTGGTTCAAAGGTCAAAAACAAAACATGTAGAAACACACACGAAACTAGAAAATGAATCTCAAAAACCAAAACCAGTAGGTAGAATGAAGGAGCGAACACAATTCTTTAGCACTTTCGTGTTGGTTGATGAAAATAGTGTTTGAGGGACCTTCTCTTGCAAGAAGTGCAAACAATGTAGGTACATTAGTAATACATCTTGCACATTTATTAGACATCTTAATAGGACCATTTGGGTGAACAAACGTGTCAATTGTGTGAGTTCCAACATAGTTTATGTGGCCATATGTAATTCATGTTTTTGTTATTACCTAGGGAAAACTATCAGATGTTTAAAGCAAACATATGAGCTAACACTTGTGATAAAGAAAGGATTTTACCAATGCGTTGGCCAGGCATGCTACTCAATGCATGAACTTTAAGAAGATCACTTTTTCAGTAATAGATTTAGTTCCACAGATGGAATTTACAAGGAATGCCAAGGTGCTGCAGTAGCATTGTCACCTCACAGTAAGACGTTGGCCTGTTCGATTCTCAGCTAGAGCGTCTTCTGTGTGGAGACATACGTGAATGGGCGTACCTTCGTTGAAGGTTGTGCGTCAGGGCCGGCAACTCAGCACGTAAAAATCTACTGCCAATCATTAGCAGACCGGAGTTCCGCTGTGGCGACCCCTAACCGGGAAAAGCCGAAAGACACAACAACCAACTTGATGATTCTGGAAGGTAAGGCGTCTTTGTGGCAGATCAGTTTGGTAGTTGATAGAGCTCCTGGTCTGAACAAATGCATTAACATTAAGTGCTTTTTAGCACTAAAATAAAAATAAAAACACAAAAATATACATATGACGTTTTTATAAAATTACATTTTGAATGATTTGTCATTTATATAATAGTTTTATTTTCATGATACGATTTTATATCTTTAATTCAAAAAGTGCTATGAAAAGTCATGTGATGATTTATGCAACTTAAAAGGGGTGTGTTTTGAGAGGTTTAACATTTTCTGAAGAAGTTCATGAGGAATAAACGGACAAAAGTGCTAAAGAATTGTGTTTGATCCTTCATTCTACCTACTGCTTTTGGTTTTTGAGATTCATTTCAGAGATTAGGTCTCTCTGAAGGCGAGTGAAGTGTGCCATATAGTTCAGCGACCGACTGAGAAAGATCGCTGAAGCATAGGTCCGCTTCCCTAGTCTGTCTGGCCCGAGACTTACCATTACTGTGCCTTATTTTGGACTTTTAAATGGTCGAATATTTGAAGTGTGTGGGAATTATAGGTGTGACACTGATGGCATCATTTATGCCCTCAGATGTCCTTGTAATAAGTTTTACGTGGGTGAGTCCAAAAGGGCTTTTAAAATAAGGCTATTAGAACATGTTTGTGATATATTAAATAAAAAGGAACAGAGTTCAGTGGCACAACATTTTTTGGAAGCTCATGATAGTTCTATTCATGGTTTACAAGCAACAATTTTAGAAAAGTAGAGTGTGTTTTTTTTGGGGAGGGGAGGGCGTCAGCAAGAATAAACTTCTTTATAAAGAAGCAGTGTATATATTAAAGTTTGATACTTTGTTTCCAAAGGGTATGAATGTTGATTTTAATTGGCATGTATTACTTTAAATGCTTTTTGTTTCATGGTATTAATTGATGATTTTACTGTTTAAATTGCCTATTTAGTAGTGTATATAAAACAAGTGTGTGATGTGAAGTAACTGTGTACTCCAAGAAGGCAGTGTGCACCGAGACGTCAGAGAGGAATACATTTTATTCATTGGGATCTTGGTCTTTGTTCTTCGTTGTATTCACTGCTGTGGGATTATGGCCAGTGATCCCAATGTGGATGTGCCTAAGATTTTTAGAAATTCTACTATGGATACTTCTTAAAGTTTGCTAGACAATTATGTTGCACACCCTCCTGAACCCAATCGTGAACAACTACAATCTGGACTTGCTGGTAACAGTAATAGCAGAACAACAGAAAACCAGTCCACTGTTTGGGATAAATGGGAAGCTGAAAGGAACCACAGGTTATTTAATCCGTTTTCAACTATTGGCAGAAGGTATGACAATGCTGTGAATCTAGAATTTAAAAATGTGTGTGATAAACTTGAGCAACTAATGAGAAAAGAAACTACTGTTTTTTTTTTTTTGAGTCGTTATACTTCATTTTTCTTCAACCTGTAGGTATTCGGATCCATATCGGATCCGAGCCGGCAACTTTACAAGCATCTGCTCTGAGCTCCAAGCTCCTCCCCCTTATCCATAATACACCACCATCTCCTGCCTTCCCTCAGATCGAGTTTGCTGCAAACCAAACTAACCAGAAACTCAAACTAGAAAGAAACCATACATGATCATAACATGAGAGGGTTCGTGGGAAGGAGGGTGGGATGGCTGAAGAAAAATGAAGTATAAATACTCAGATGGAACGTTATGGTGAGTACATAACTTCTTTATCTGAAGTAATTAACTTCATTTTATCTTCAACCTGTGGGACAGAGTCCCCAGCTACTCAAGCCCCTGGGAGGCCCTCATGGAAGGATATTCCAGAGCACCACAGAGCCGAAGGATGCTCTCCCTCTAAAGATTAAATCCAACTTATAATGAGAAGTGAAGGTATGCGACTTAGCCCAAGTTGCTGCCGCACAAATGTCATCCAATGACACCCTAGACCAGAAAAGTACAGTTTTGTACCTACCATAAATGTAGATGTTCGAAGATCCACATTGCTGCAGTCCTTACACTTGGGTAGTCCGCTGTCCTCGGTCGGCCCGAATATCAAAGTATTAGGCTGACGTCGGTCAAGGCGCTTAAGACTGACATCAGGACGTCAGGGTACAAATGCGCATGACCGACGTCATATCCTCAGTCTTTTCTTGCCCCAGATGTCAGAAGACCCTAAAAAGAAAGGTCAAACCAAAAGACAGCAAAAAACAACCAACCACCCTTGCACTAACCATATGTACAATATATACAATATTCACAATATGTACAACCCAAACCACACAACCGCCTCTAACTACAGAGGGGAAGGAGGGAGGGTAAATTGGACTGCAGCAATGTGGATCTTCGAACATCTACATTTATGGTAGGTACAAAACTGTACTATGTTCTTCATCTCACATTGCTGCAGTCCTTACACTTGGGTAGAATCCCAAAGCAGAGGTAAGGGAGGATGGCAAAACTATAAAGCAGTAGGAGCTGCCAAAATGCCCTGTAAAATTGCAGTGGCAAAACCAGCCCTAGATTTAGAGTAAAGTGGAAGGTGGTAATGCTTAGAGAAAGTATGCACTGAACTCCAAGTAGCTGCCTCTAAAATATCTTTAGTTGCCACCCCTTAAAAAGCTGTAGAAGTGGCAGTAGCCCTAGTGGAATGGGGCCTAATCCCAGCTGGAATCTCCTTACCATGATGGGAATAACAGAAAGCAATACAAAACCCAATCCACTTAGAAATAGTTTGTTTTGATACAGGCTTGCCCTGAGAACCCAAAGCAAATGAAACAAATAACTGCTGAGACTGCCTGAACCCTTTAGTTCTGCTCAAATAATATCGCAACTGCCTGTGTATATCCAAAGTGTGCAAAATCTTTTCCCCTTTATTTTGGGGGTTTGCATAAAAAGTAGGCAAATGAATAGTTTGGTTTAAAGCCACACTAGAAACCACTTTAGGCATAAAGGAAGGATTAGTACGCAAAAACACCCTATCCTTATGGAAAATTAAGAAAGGCTCAACTGCCATAAGGGCCTGTAACTCAGAAACCCTTCTCGCAGAGGTAATGGCCAACAAAAAAGCAGTCTTCCATGATAAATATTTCAACTCAGCAGTAGCTGCAGGCTCAAAAGGTTGTAGAGTGAGTTTCTCCAACACAAAATTGAGATCCCAAGCAGGAGTAGGAGCTCTAATGGGGGTCTTATATTCTTTGCCCCTCTAAGGAATTGCTTAAACAAAGGATGAGAAAACAATGGTGGGTCACAGTCATAGTGAGCAGAAATTGCTGCAGCATGAACCTTAATAGAAGAGAAGGACAAACCTTTGTCCAGTAACTCAGTAAGATACTGAAGAGCCACACTTAAATTAGGCTTAGAAACATCAAATTCCTTTGCTGTACTCCAAAATAAAAATCTCTTCCATTTATCTGCGTACACTTTCCTTGTACTAGGCCTTCTGGCCTCCAAAATAACATTCAAAACTTGCTGTGGAAGCTGAGACCCTCCAGGGTTTAAAACAGAATATGCCAGGCTGTTAGGTGAAGAGAGTGAAGTTTTACATTGAGTAAATGACTGTTCTCCTGAGACAGCAGGTGTGGAATCGAAGGTAAAGGCCATGGAGGCTCCTGTACCAGACTTCTCAGTAATGGGTACCAGTGCTGTCGAGGCCAATCTGGAGCTATTAAAATCATCTTTGGCTTGTCCTGTCTGACCTTCAGGAGTACCTTTGGGAGGAGAGGCAGAGGTGGAAAGGCATACACATGAAGACTGCTCCAATTGAATGAAAGAGCATCCACTTTCCAAGCTGTGGGATGAAACCTTTTTGTGCAAAACTTTGGCAGCTGGTAGTTTAGTGGAGAAGCGAACAGATCTATGTCTGGAGTTCCCCATAACACTGTCAATTTCTGAAATACATGAGGATCCAATTTCCACTTGTGGGGATCCATAATTTGTCTGCTCAACACATCTGCTAAGGAGTTCTGTGCTCCCGGCAGAAACCTTGCCTGAAGATTTAGCTGTAAACTGAGAGCAGTCTCCCACAAAATCATTGCTTGTCTGCATAGAGAATAAGAATGTGTTCCCCCTTGCTTGTTGATGTACCACATGACAGTTGTGTTGTCTGTTAGAACCAACATCTGCCCAGGAAGAAGTAAATCCTTGAAAGCTATCAATGCAAATTGGACTGCTAACATCTCCTTCAAGTTGATATGTAGATGTTGAAGTCTGGCAGGCCACGTGTCTTGTACCCACTTTCCATTTAGATGAGCTCCCCAAGCTTTGTCTGAGGCATCTGTCGTTAGAATCTGACTCGCCTCTGGCCGGGTCACAGAGAGTCCCTTGTTTAGGTGACATTCCTGAGCCCACCACAAAAATTCCTTTTGAATGCAAGGTATTATCTGAATGACAGTGTCCATATCTTGGCAGTGCTGTGTCCATACATTTTGAGATACCATTGCAGCTTCCTCATATGCAGTTTGGCATTGGGAAGCACCAGAATACAAGATGCCATGAACCCCAAGGCTTGAAGGACTGTCCTTGCAGTCAGCCTGGACTGATGAGACAATTGATGGAAGTAAAGAAAGATTCTTTTGTTTGTCCGGGGTCAAAAAGGCCATCTGGGATGCTGTATTCAGTCTCACACCCAGAAAGCACATGTCCTGAGAGGGTACTAGACTGGACTTTATTTCGTTCACAGAATACCCCAGGCATCTTAGCACTGCTATCACATATTGTAAATGATGAAGAAGTTCGTCCTTTCCTTGGGCCAGAATCAGGCAATCGTCCAAATAAGGATAGATCTGTATTCCTCTTAGCCTGAAGAAAGCTATCACTGGAGCCAGAACCTTCGTGAACACTCTGGGCGCAGTAGATAAGCCAAAGGGCAATGCAGAGAACTGATAATGAGAAGTCCCAGCTCGAAAACGCAGATACTTCCTGCAACTTAGCCTGATAGGAACATGAAGGTAAGCCTCCTTGAGATCCAGAGTCACCATCCAGTGATCTTTGCCCAGCAGAGGTAAAAGCTGTTGTAACGTCAACATTTTGAACTTGGGAATGTCCAGATAAGTGTTGAGGATAGATAAATCCAAAAATGGTCTCCACGTGTTCCCCTTCTTTGGTACTAGGAACAGGCGAGAATAAAATCTTAGGCCCACTTCTGGCAGAGGGACCGGTTGTATGGCCCCTATTTGGAGCAGCAGAGAAATTTGTTTGTGAGCCTCTAGTCTTTGCTGAGGAGGAACGTCCGGCATGCCTTTGAAAGGAGGCAAGGTATGGAAATAAAACCTGTAACCTTGGTGTATGATATCTAATACCCATCTGTCTTGGGTAATCAAACTCCAATTTTCCTTGAAGAGTGCCAACCTTCCTCCCAAAGGTGCTGCCAGGCAAGAAGGATCTGGCAGCTGAAAAGGTAGGTCATTGGGCCTGTTTACGAAAGGACTGGCCCTGCCCTCACCCGAAGATTGTGCAGGAGAACTCCCTGTTCTAGGTCTGAAGGAGCTCTGAGCTCTGCCCCTACCACGTCTAGATCTACCCCTAGACTGTGAATCATAAGAAGAATCGTCCACCCCTTAGCAGGCCAATTCCTACTAAACTTCGGAGGCTGAACTTGCAAAAAATCTTTAACAGTCTGCATAGACTTAGCCTTGTCCTCCATTTTCTTCAAGACTGACTCCACAGGTGAACCAAACAACACATCAGACTGTAAAGGAGCATCCAAAATCCTTGTCTTAACATGTTCAGATAAATTCTGATCCCTCAGCCAGGTGTGCCTGCGAAGAACTGACCCAGTGGCAGCCACCCTAGACGAGGCCTGTACAGCATCAAAACCACATTGTAAAGAATGCTTACCCACCTGTTCAGAAACATGTACCAAATCTTGTAATTCTTTACACTCAATGCCTTCCGCCAGAGCATCTACCTTAGACTTCAATTGAGAAAGAAGATAGTTTTGATATTTCAACATGTGAAACTGGCAATTCAAAGCCCTCATAGCTAAGGTGGAGGAAGTATAGACTTTCTTTCCCCATCTATCCAAAGCTCTGGCCTCCTTATCTGGAGGAACCGGATTTTTTACAACAGAGGCCTTGACACCCTTAGGACCATGACTAACAGTTTCTGGGTCCGCCCTAGGACTCTTATAAAGATATTTATGAGCCTCAGGCACCCTGTAATACCTATCCGGTTAAACAGGAGCAGGAGGCAAAGAATCAGGATTAAGTGAAGCCTCTGCAAACACATCTTCCACAACATCCAGAACAGGTGGTATAGCCAAAGGCCTATGCTGGGGTAAAAGCAAAAATTCCCTAAGCCTTTTCCTGGAATCAGAGAAGTCCTGACCTTCCCACTTAAAATGTTCCCTCATGGAATGAAGAGTCTCTGAAAAAGAAAAATCCTCTGGAGGAGAAGCAGAAGGAGTCGAATCATCTGCATCAGAATCAGAATAAGGAGAGTACTCCTGCAAGTCTTCAGCCGAAGACTCTGAAACATCTGAAGCCTGCTCAAAATTCCCCAACTCTGGTTCCACCCTAGGCCTCTTATCAGGAGGGGGCAAAGAACCTCTAATCAAAGTAATTAAATCTTCTGCCATTTTAAGCATGTGCTTCTTGGGCACAGATCCTGTAGAACTAGGAGTGACACCAACAGAAGCTAAACCTGGCCTGCCTCTGGGAGAAGCCTTGGAAACAGAAGGAGAGGGCCTAACCACCCTAGGAAGGGAGGGGAGTACAGTAACCTGAGAAGCCCCTTCAGCCTGACCTGCCTCCTGAGAGGCTACATCCTGCAATAACAAAGTCTCCCCCTGGGACTCCAGAGAAGCCTCTGGCGGAACCACCGGTTCCACTGACGCCTCTAAAGAACCGGCGTCCGGTACGGACGACTCTTCTTGCCTGGGTTTAGCTGCTTTGTCTTTGCGCTTCTTGAAGCGGGCCGGAGCATCCGACGGCATCTTATAATTGCACCGCTTCCCAAAGACCAACCTGGCACAATCTAACCTTCGCTTAATAGTGCGCTTATTGAACCTAGCACAAAAGCGACACCCAACAACGTCGTGCTCAGGCCCCAAACAAGGAATACACAAAGTATGATAATCTCTATGCGGTATCTGTTTCCCACAAGAAATACAGTTATTCACTTTTTCTGACATCCGGTAAACCACTGAGGCAAGAAAAAACTAAAATATTCCCCAACGGGGTACTTAGCCAACTTTGACTCTGTCTGAAACTCCGAATTCGAAAAATTTCAGAACGCCGAACGGCACTTGCAATGCTGCTTCTGCATCGGACCATGCGGCAAAAAAGACTGAGGATATGACGTCGGTCATGCGCATTTGTACCCTGACGTCCTGATGTCAGTCTTAAGCGCCTTGACCGACGTCAGCCTAATACTTTGATATTCGGGCCGACCGAGGACAGCGGACTACCCAAGTGTAAGGACTGCAGCAATGTGAGATGAAGAACATCCAGCAAACGTCAGCATAGATCTGGTAGAGTGAACTTTAATCGGACCATGTGGAGACAACCTTTGTCATTGTAAATCTGCAAAATACATAGCTTAATCCATCTAGCTAAAAAAACACTGGAGATGGCCTTACCCAAAAAAGGCTTAGAAAAGGACACAAACAACTGGTCAGACTTACTGAAGGGCTTTGTTCTGTGCAAATAAAAACAAAGTTGTCTATGAACATCTAGTAAACGCAGTTTATATTCACCTTTGTTCTGAAAATTTGGGAAGAAAACAGGCAGATTAATGTTTAATTCAGATGCCACTTTTGGTAAGAAAGAAGGGTTTGTGTGGAGAGAAACCCTATCCTTATGGAAGATCAAATAACGGACAAGGCCTGAAGCTCAGAAACCCTCCTAGCCAAAGTAATAGCCACTAGGAAGGCTGCCTTCCAGGATAGAAACTTTAAATCCACTGAAGCTGCAGGTTCAAAGGGGGGAACAACCAAGGCCTGAAGAATCAACATAAGATTCCAAGGAGGAACAGGGTTCTTAACTGGGGGGCATAAAAGAAAATTGCCTTTAAGAAAGGTCTAACACAATCTGGAAGAGGCCAGGGCATCATGTTCTCGCCGACATGAAAATTTGAAATAGGTGACAGTTGCACTTTCACAGTGGCCCCTTGTTGAAAAATGCTAGCTAAAAAATCCAGTACCGTGGATACAGGGGCCGTAAAAGGATCCAGCTTTCTCGGAGATGCCCAAATAGAAAATCGTTTCCATTTACTGTGGTAAATCTTCCTAGTGGAAAATTTATGAGCTATCACCAGAATAGTTTTAACTGAAGACGAAAGACAGAGTGTCCTGGCAATTAAGGGAACTGAAGCAACCAAGCTGTCAGCTTGAGGCTGTCCAGGTTGGGCGGACAGAAGCCCAAAGGATGAGAAATGAGATCCAGGCAGGGATCTAGAATCTAAGGAGGAGCTAGAACATGAGACCAGAGGAAGGGAAACCAAACCTGACGAGGCCAGAACAGGGCAATGGGGATCATGAAGGTCTCTCCAAACACCATTATATTGGGTGACTTCAACTACCCAAACATAGACTGGGAGCATTACTCTAGCTCCAACACCCTAGCCCAAAGGTTCCTAGAATTTATAAACTCAAATGCTATGGAACAACTTGTTACCACTCCCACAAGAGGGGAAAACATACTGGACCTGATCATCACCAACATGGGGACTCTATGCTCCAGACCAGAAGTGTATCCCTCACTGGTAAAATCAGACCATAAACTAATCTCACTGGATATTCACATCCCGACCCCACCCCCTGCCCAGAAAACCACAGTGAAAAACTTCTCTAAAGCAAATTTCACACTCCTCAAAACCGAGGTGGAATCCTTCAAAGCCCCGGCCTGTGGAAAATCTGCCCAGACCGCAGAATCCTTTATAAACGCATTCCATGAACACCTTCAGGAATGCATGGATCATGCGATCCCAAATAAAACCAAGACCCAATCCTCCAAAGGCAGATGTCCTGTCTGGTGGACCCCAGCCATAAACAAACTATACAACAGAAGGAGGAAGCTACTAAATGATAGAGCAAAATCCCAAAAAGGGAAGGCATCACTGATCAGTATTAGCAAAAAATTACGGGCACTCATAAAATTGTCTAAGGCCAGCTTCGAGAGAAAAATTGCACAGGACACTAAGGATAATCACAAGGCTTTCTTTAGTTATGTTAGGAACCTGGGTGGTAATTCCCAGATATGCTCAGAATTAGTCCAAAATGACTAAAATAACACTGAACCCACAGACATTGCCAACATCCTAGCTGACAGGTTCAGTGCAAACTTCTCCCCACCAAAAGGGCAAATATCTATCCCAGCAGAGTGCTGCCCCCCTGACATCTCAGATGCTCAGGTAAGAGCCACCCTCTCCAAAGCAAAAAACACAGCATCAATGGGACTAGACGGTGTCCCGGGCTGCGTCCTACATGAACTCCAAGAAGAGCTAAACCCAAACATAAAACTACTGTTCAATCTCAGCCTTACTACAGGATATGTGCCCAAAGAGTGGCATACAGCAACAGTGGTCCCTCTCCATAAAGGTGTTGCCTCAATGGATCCTGGAAACTATCGCCCCATAAGCCTGACTAGCTTGGTCTGCAAAGCTATGGAAAGGATCATCATGGACCTCATGAATAGGGATATTGGGGACCTGCAGACACTGGATCCTGCCCAGTTCGGCTTTGTTAAGGGCAGATTCTGCCTCTTAAACCTGGTTGATTTCTTTGAAACAGTCACCAAGGCCATTGACGAGGGGAAGGTGGTCCACACAGCCTACCTGGACCTCGCAAAAGCCTTCGATACAATACCCCACTCGGGCATTATAGATAAGCTCACCAGCTTAAATATAAACCCCTATGTCACTAGATGGATTGCAAACTGGCTCAAGGACAGAACCCACATGGTTAGAATTGCTGGAGCCATGTCAGACTCCAAACCAGTTACAAGTGGTGTCCCACAAGGCTCAGTCCTGGGACATCTCTTGTTCGGTATATATTTCTCGGAGGTACAGGCCAACACGGAAGGACTGCGGCTGACCAAGTTCGCAGATGACTGCAAACTGGGCCATAATCGAGACTCCAGCCGACACAAGCATCCTCCAAAAGGGCCTCATAGAAACAGACAACTGGTGCCAGAGCCATGGCCTCAAGCTAAATGCCAAAATGTGTATAGTCATCCCCTTTGGCAAAAACAAAGTGCCCACAAATTACCACATAGGTGGTAATCCATTAAGTACAGAAGAAGTAATTAGGGACCTGGGGACCCAAGTTGATAGCAATCTCTCATTTGACAACCACGTGGCCAAAGTGGTTAGAAAAACATTTTATATAGCCCACCTAATCATGAAGGGATTCACATCTAGATCAGGGGAGGTCATTGTGCCTCTTTACTCATCCCTCATCAGGCCCATAATCGAGTACATTGCCCCTTTTGGGATGTACCTTACCAGACACCTGCAGCAACTGGAAAGACCCCAAAAGTACCTCACCAAGAGGATCAAAGGGCTCAAACAGATGCCATATGCTGCCCGGTTAAAGAAACTCCAGCTCTACTCAGTGGCATACCGCCTGTTCAGAGGCGATCTGTGCCTGACGTATAAAGCCATGTCCAACCCGGAATTAATGGACATGCTGCACCTCAGAAAATCCAAATCCCATTGAGCTACGCTCGAGACTTGAACCTCAGCACTGAAATAAATAGGACATGCTGGAGGGACAGATTCATAACCCAGAGGCTCCCTTCACTCTGGAATAAAATCCCAGTCCAGGTTAGGCAGAGTCCCTCACTGACTCTCTTCAAGAGGAATCTTGATGAGTGGATGGGAGATCGTAGGTTTACCCCGGGTATCACCTCTGTGTCACTGTTAGACAGAGGCACAGTATACTAACCTCGAAAAAGGGCATAGCAAAATAAATTTAAAATGGGTGGCGAAAGCCAAACACATTCTGGCTAGGCTTATAAATGCCCTAGGGCAGATAGCCTAGTATGAACCTATGAACCTTGCACCTCAGTCGACAAGCCTTCTGAAGAAACTTCAGAATGAGTGGTAATGGGGGATAAGCATACAGAAGCCAGGGAGGCCAAGAATGGTCTAGTGCCATCTCTGGGGGGGTCCGCTGGTGAGGGAATCAGAGTGAAGAACTCGCTGCACTTCACATTGGAAGGAGATGCGAAGAGATCACAGCATGGCTGACTCCACGCAAGGAAGATCTCCTCCGCTGCAGACTGCTTCAGAGACCACTCGTATGGCATCAGAATAGCCGGACTCAATTTGTCCGTTAAAATGCTGGAGCATCCTGGGATGTGCATTGCAATCAGAAACCGACTGGTGGAGATCGCCCACTCCCAAACTCTCATGGCCTTGCAACACAGAGGGTAAGATCTGGTTCCTCCCTGTTTGCTGATGTACCAGACAACGGACATGTTGTCTGACTGAACTGCAATAGTTCCCAGAGGAAGAACAATATGGAAGGCCTGCAATGCTAAAAGCACTGCTCTCATCTCCAGTACACTGATGTGCAATCTGGTCTCGATTTGGAACCATGTGCCTCGGACCATCCTCCCCAGATAATGCCCCCCCTCCCCAGCTGGGAGGCGTCCATGGTCACTGTGGCTTGGGCTGTGGATGGAACAAAGGAGTGTCCCACTACAATCTCCGGAGAATGGACCAACCAGAGAAGTGACGCCCTGCAGGCTTTGCTGATATAAAGTGGGTATTCCATGGGAAGATCCAGCCAAGACCACTGTACGGCTAGATTCCATTGTAGAACACGCATGTGAAGATGCATACAAGGGAGGATAAGAATTGCGGCAGCCATAAAGCCCAAGGCTCTGAGAACATCCGCCGCCATCGGCAACCTGGGGCCAAGAATCAGTGATACATGAGCCTTAAACTCTAGACCCTGTCTGAAGTTAGGAAGACTTTCAATTGAAGGGTGTCCAGCTGTGCCCCAATAAAGTCCAAGGTCTGTACAAGATTCAAGAGTGACTTGAGAACATTGACCGTAATCCCTAACAAGGCTGCAAGATGTAGAAAGAAGTCCCTGGCTTAGCAAAGAAGACCCTTGGTGGAAGCAGCGTGGAGCCTATCATCCAGGTAAGGGAATACCTAAATCCACTGAAGCCTCAGGTGAGCCGCTAACTACTGTGAACACGAGACCGAAAGGTAGGGCTCGGAACTGGAAATGATTGGCTCCCAGCCAGAAGTGAAGGAATCTCCAGGAGCTTCTGTGTATCTTGATATGGTAGTAAGCATCCTGGTACAGGACCATCCAGTCACATTCTCGAAGATAAGGTAGAATGGACTGCAGGGTGACCATCTGGAATTTCTGTTTGGTGATGGCCAGGTTTAAGGTTGACAGGTCCAAAATGGGTCTGAGGTCCCCCGTCTTTTTTGCCACTAAAAAGAACCTGGAGTAAACGCCTAACCCGGACTGATCGGGGGGGCCGGTTCGATGGCTCGTTTTTGAAGCAGTTTGGAAACTTCTAGCACTGCAGTATCCCTTTGAGTGGATGGGACCTCTGGGAGGCGCTTTGGTCGAATTGGAGGGGCAACAAACGGGATGGTGTAACCTCTGGATATTATTTGAAGCACCCAACGATCTGCAGTAATGGACTCCCATGCCGTCGAGTGCAATGATAATTTCCCCCCAACTGCCTCCAGAGTAGGATAGACGGGCAACCCCTCTGGGCTGCTGTGCTGGCCTGTCCGAGAAGGGCTCCCTAGACCTAAAGTTTCTCGGACCCCCTCTGCCTCTGGGCCAGTGTCTGTCATGTCCCCCTCTGCCTCTAGGGGACGAGTTGTCCGGAGAGTCCTGGGAAAACTGAGATTTCTGGAACCACATCTTCTTTAGCCTTCTCTGATTCCGGGAAAAGGGTCTTTGAGGGTTAGAGAAGAGGATTCCGATGGCAGACAAGGTCTTCCCATCTTTCTCACTCTGGACAAGGGTGTCACGGACGGTCTTCCCAAAGAGAGAAGAACCATCATAGGGAGCATTCGTAAAAGACACCTTGAAGGGGTCCACAAACTGACAGTCTGAGCCAAGTGTGCCGCCTCATAGCAACACCAGTCCCAGCCGCCCTAGCTGCTCCTTCTGTAGCAAGAGAAAGGAGGTGCATGGACATGTTCAACACTGATTTCAGAGTAGACATCTTCGCGGAGAACAGATGCTTGTCTTCCTGCGACAAGGACTCGGGGCTACTCAGCTAACTCTATGACTAGGTCTCGCCGCAGTCGTATAATGTGTGCCAAGTAGCTCACCGCTTAGAGGGAAAATGTAACTGAAGAATACACTCGCTTCTCAAATCGATCCACAGTCCTGGATTCCTTATCCGGAGGGTGGACCGAGGAACTCTCTTGAGCCAGTTCCCTCTTGGTGGCTGCTGCAACCACCATAGCGTCCACAGGGGATCCTTTATACCATGCCGGTCTGCCAGATGGTGGAGAGAGAATTTTGTCCAGGCGCTTTGGTATCAGCTTTACGGTTAGGCTCCTTCCATGCCCACATGGTGATAAGATCCACCGGCGGGGACACCCAAGAAGTAGAGGCCCATACCAAAAGCCTCCAGGAACACTGATTCATTTGTAGAAGGTTTTGAGGCTGACCAACCTCCCCTCTGATAGAGGATCTCCATGATGTCTCCAAAGGCGACATCCTCGGGAGGTGAACTGGGGGAACCTTCTCCTTCATCCAAATCAGTGTCCTAGGTAAGGGACTGAGGGGAGTCCAAGTGCCTCCTTTTGCACGTGTGCTCATGATGCCCTCCTCAGTGGGACACTCTGAAGAGGGTTCGTGAGCAGTGGGGAGTTCCTTCAGGGGAACCGCCTGGGGATCCTCTAGCATGGGCTGTCCCTGAGGCAAGATGAAGGGAGTCGCACCTGAGTCCGAGGAAGTCTGGGTGGAATCCAAGGGAATAGGCTGGGGTCGCATTCCTTGTGAGAGAACCCTCTCCACCACGCCGAACGCCGAGGGAGAGCATACCTCCTTACAGCCAAACAAGGAGGAAGCTCTCCCCGGGTCCATTGTGAGGATCGGGGTCGAGGCTAGGGTAGCCAGAGCTCCGAAGGAACAGTCTGGATCCGACGAAATCGGAGCCAAAGGCACATCCATCCCCTCGGGTCCGACTCCCGGTCCTCGGCTCTGAGAGCTGCTCACATCCAAGCTAGTTGGATCAGAGGAACTCAAGGTAATCGCAGGAATAGAGGTTGGTGGAACAATCGGCACCGAATCCCCAGCTCTGAAGATCCACGGACCCGTGTACCCCGAACCCGAAGGCCGGATCGGGGAAGGAGAAATTGGGTGGAAGAAAGGCATAGAGGTCCCCCCTCCAGAGGGAGAGGGGCCTGCCAAGACTCCCATCTGGATTTGGGTCCGAATGAATCTCCTCATCATCCTGTCCATGTCCATTTCAGAAAGACTCTGAGTCGAGAGAGATGAAGTGACCAACTTGGATCTGGCTGGTCGCTGGGAGGATCTGGAAGAAGGCCTCGGCTCTGTCGGCTCTGGGGAAAACCTGGAGGAGAGGAGCCGAGGAGAAAAAGGTCTCAACTTTAGAAGGCGGACTAGGGAAGGCCTCCCGGATCAGACCACCTATTTCAGAGCCTATCCCCTTTCTTCTCCATGTCTCTCCCTCTCTCTGAATCCTTGTGTCTGGCCTTTTTGTCTTTGTCTCTCCCTTTGACAACATCCCCTTCAGCAGGTCTAGCGGGAGGGTGAGTCCCAGCCTGGGGGGGGGGGGGGGGCTGGGCGGGAGTTGCAGTAGAAGAAGCCGAGGCTGTGACCGTTGAGGAATCTAAGGTCGATGCAGGAACCAGGCCTTTCGCCACGAGTTTCGCCTGTCTCTAAGGGTCCTAGGATTGAACCCTGCACAAATGCTGCATTTGACAGACAAATGTGAAATAACAGGCCCTTAAAGGTGGGTTTAGGCTGATCAGACATCCCAGTAAAGCAAAAAAACACGGTCACCAAAAACAAACTAGCCTGACCACTCACACACTAAAGAAGGGAAGAAACTACACAAAACTACCTCACTTTTTTTTTTTTTTGAAAACCGAAATAGCGTAGGGGGAGGAAAGGGAAACTAAGTGAAAAACACGGTAGAACAACCCCAAAAAGAACTTGCAGTACTACTGAAAACTCAGAGCTGTGGAAATCACGATGCTAATGCATGAAGCGGCAAACGAGATCTGAGGGAAGGCAGGAGATGGTGGTGTATTATGGGTAAGGGGGAAGAGCTTGGAGCAGATGCTTGTAAAGTTGCCAGCTCGGATCCGATATGAATCCGAATACCCACAGGTTGAACATAAAATGAAGTTAACTACTTCAGATCTTGATATAACTCCTACAGCTCTTAGAGCTTATAAAGACCCTGCTACACCATTTGACTTAAAAAAAATGAAAATGACAAGTTGTTTTATAAGCGCTGGGTTGCAGCAGCACATAAATGCACAATAGAGTGGATCTCTATCCTTGCAGACAGAGAGAGGGTGAAACAAACACAGCTACAAACTGAAATTAGCAATATGTGCAGTAAATTAATCTGCACTTCTGGCTCTGAATCTGTAGACAAGCTGCTTATAGACATTAACTTGAAAGTAAAATCATTTGAGGAAGAAATCTTGCAGAGAAAAAAGAAAAAGTTAGCCAGAGATACCCCGGACTATGACAATGGTACTGCCTTTGGGGGAAGAACTAATCTGAAAGCAAACAGAGGTCATGTGAGGTTTCAAGGAAGTGAACGAGGTGGGGAACGGTGTGTTCCTATTCTTCTGTTGGTACTACTTACAATACATCAACAGGGGAAGATGAATAACATGAAGGGGATAAATATCCAGAACTGCCAAGGTCAAAAAAACCTTCAGAATTTCGTCAGACCTGTCGGAATGGGCTGAATGGCCGAACTGAAGAACCACCAAACAGAAAAAGGCAGGGAGAGAACCAGCTTCCAAACCAGTGGCATTCTAATCCACCCCCAAAAAATAATTATTACAAACAAACCAAGTGGTGAGAATGCTGGCTATGTTGTCAATCTGTCCGGGTATGTATTTTCAATAAGTGAACTTTCTGTGTTGAACTGTGGTCTGAAGTTTGTTCCCACTGTTGTTCCCAAGCTACATGGAGTGAAAAAAGACATTTTTGGACTGGTTAGGAAGTTACAATTGAAATGCATGTTTAATACTTTAAATAGTACTAAACAAAATGAATGTATTAATGCCAGTGATTCTAGTATGAAGAGAATTATTTTTCTTGTGCTTCTGATGACTAATACAATACATACAGCTTATTTGATACTAGCTGTGTCAAAACACACAGCAGTTGTGTTCCAGGTTTTTTATGCTGACAAGTTATTTTCACAAAACAGTAGATGTTTTCACTGAAAATGAACTAAATATGTTTTTAAATCAAAAACAGAATATCGTTTACAATTTAACTAGAGAAGAGTGGTCAGCATTATTAAATAGGACTAAAAATGAACAGCTGTTTTTTAAATCTGCTGACAAGGGAAACAAACTCGTTGTGATGCATGTATCTCAGTATTTGAAGATGTGCCATGAACATTTGGATGACAATTTAGTTTATCATTCAAAGGTAGATACAAGTCATTACTTGGGAGCCTTAGTTGAATTAAAATCTTTACTTAATAAAGGTGTAAGGTTAGGTTATTTAACTGCTGATGATGTTCAGAAGAAGATAACTATGAATAGTCATAGCATTGCCACTTTCTACTGTTTACCTAAAATTCACAAAAATATACAGAGGCCCCTCCAGGGCGTCCTATTGTTTCAGGTAGAATCATTTTACTTACAATCTGGGACAATTGCTGCATTTCCTGTTGCTACCCACGGTAGTTTTATTACCTTCTTATGTTACAGATATTTTTGATTTTCTAAGCAAGTTAAGGGCAGTACAATAGACTAATACGATGTATTGGGTGACTCTAGATGTGAAAAGTTTATATACTAACATTAAACACTGCCATGGCCTGGAGGCAATTACATTATTCATGGGGGAGTCACCCACTACATAATATATTGTAGATTTTGTACATTTTTGTTTGAATAACAAGTATTTTGAGTTTGATAGCCATGTTTATCATCAGAAATGTGAAACAGCTATGGGGGCGGCTTTTGTCGCCTCATATGCTAATTTAACCATGGGCTTATTTGAAGTTGAATATGTTTATAGAAAATGATTTTTTGTCAATATGTGAAATGTTATTTTAGATTTATTGATGATTTAATTTTTTTTATGTGAAGGAGGGGAACAGGAAGTGCAAAATTGTTTGGATGAATTACAAGTAAACAGGTTTAATTTCACATTTGATAGCATCCAAATAGGGAAGAAGGTGTCCTTTTTGGATGCAGATTTGTTACTTAAGGAAGATGGTATACTAACTACAAAAGTACACAGGAAATTTCAGGGGACATATATTTGAAAACAACAAGTTGTCATCCTGGGCATACGATTCATGCCTTACCTTATAGTGAATGCATACGTCTTTATAGACTATGCAGCGATGAACAAGATTTTTTAAGGGAGATAGGTTACACTTTTGAGATGTTCAAAAGGTGTGGTTATGGTGAAGGTATAACCGCCAAGGCATGATCTAGATTTAACAGAGTGTATATAGGAAACAACAATTGAAAATGGAAGGGACTTTCCAAATTAAATAATACTGAATCTGGTTGTGAAATGTATTTTGTAACCACATATAGTGGATTCAGTAATAGGTTTTATGAGATAGTACACACACAGTGGCAACTATTACCAAATTTAAAGGCTGGAAGTTCATGGATGCCTAATAAACTTGTTGCTTCATATAGAGTGGGCAGGAATATTAAGAGCTTTTTGGTGAAATCTAGGTTCTGCAGACCCAAGGAGGTCTTATATGAGTCATTAAGAATAAAAGGGAAAGTAGGATGTGGCAAATGCAAGGCATGCAAATTTATTTTGAAGTATGTGAGAATTATAGGTGTGACACTGAGGGCGTCATCTATGCCCTTAGATGTCCTTGTAATAAGTTTTATGTGGGTGAGTCCAAAAAGGCTTTTAAAATAAGGCTATTAGAATATGTTCATGATATATTAAATAAAAAGGAACAGAGTTCAGTGGCACAACATTTTTTGAAGCACATGATAGTTCTGTTCATGGTTTACAAGCAACAATTTTAGAAAAAGTAGTGTGTTTTTTTTGTTGATTTTAATTGGCATGTATTACTTTAAATGCTTTTTAAGTGTTTTATGGTATTAATTGACTTTATTGTTTAATTGCCTATTTAGTAGTAGTGTATATAAAACAAGTGTGTGATGTGAAGTAACTGTACTCCAAGAAGGCAGTGTGTGCAGAGACGTCAGAGAGGAATAAATGTTATTCATTGGGTTCCTGGTCTTTGTTCTTTGTTGTATTTGCTGCTGTTGCTTTGCTGCTATTTTTACTCCCTGTTCGGAGGATGGACAGTGTGGAACTATCTTCTACCAGTTCCCTCTTGGTGGCCGCCGCCACGACCATGGAATCAACCGTCAACTGCTTGGACCAGTTGGGCTGGTCTTCAGGGGTGGATAGAATTTTGTCCGGCCTTCAGGGGACAGGTTCTACGTTGTCCGGGGCCTTCCAGGCACACTGCACGATCAAGCTTAATAAGTTCATCCACAGGTGGGGTCACCCAGGAGGTAGATGGCTGGGCACGGAAGGCCTGCAAGAACACTGATTCCTCAGAAGGGTTAGACAGCTTCCAGTCTCCCTGCTGCTTGAGGACTTCGAGAATGTCTCCAAAGGAGACGTCATCTGGGGGAGACCATGGGGACCCTTCTCCCTCATCGCAATCAGTGTCCTCAGTGATAGATTCCTCAGGGGAATCGAGGTGCTTTCTCTTGCACCATTTCTTGCAGGGTGGCTCCCAGTGGGATCTTCTGAGGACAACTCTGGAGAAAGGGTTCCCTTCAAAGGGAGGCTCCCGTGCCCAGGATCCCAAAGTAGGGGGTTGGGACAGCTGCATGCTACAGGGGGGGTTCTGGTGCCGCTGTCATTGATGCTGACTGTGACCCTGCAGAGGAAAGAGCCCTCTTCATCACCTGGAAAGCATGCCCACCCGAGGAGGGTTGGGAGCCCAGAAATGAAAAGGACAACCTCGGAACTGGGGTCACATCCCGTCCTGAGGAGCTCCTAGAAGACTGGAAGCGGTCGGAGCCATGGACATAGACGGCACCAGCGAAAATATAGGCGCCGGGCTAAGTAGCAAGGTGCCGATACTCTAAACACTGCTTTGAGAGTGCTGATACAGCAAGGGTGGTCGGTGCCGAAAGAGAAAATTCCGCAGATGGGGCTGAGACCGTATGCACCAGGGTGGACATCGGTACTGAGATCTCCAGGGCCTGGGTAGAGGCCGGAGGAGGATAAACAGACAAATATGCTGTAAAGAGTTCCAAGCCAAAGGGGACGGAAGGTCTAGCTGAGGTGGGCAATCCCCTAGCTGCCAGAAGCTGGTCCACAACACGCACTACATCTAGTTCAGAAACACTCCTGGTGGACTTGCAGGAGGCTGCTGAAGGAGAATCAGATCTTTCAAGAAAGGGGCTAAATTGATGCCCTGAAAAGGGGTCGTACGTTGGAGAGTATCTGGTTCTTGGGAGATATTCGACTTTAGGAATCGAGGTCATAGTCTGTGGAGCCAAAGCTATCGGCACCGTGGCCGGGGATAGTGCTGAAGCAGGTACGGTCGTGCAAGCCAGTGTAGGAACCAAGGACGACACCGAAGCTGATGGTGCCAAACCTGGAACCTAAATAAGAGTCAACCTCAGAGACTGCACTGAGGGAGAAGACACAGGGCCTGGTGCCGAAGAGGTCTGTGCCGAGGGCGCTGGAGAAGCACGGAGCTGACTCGATTCCATAACTGACGGAGATGCAGGAACAGAGTGACTCAGTTTTTCCTTGTGTTTCTTAGTCTTAGGAGGCAGTGAGACCTCTGACCCAGAGGGAGCCTCCGAAAAGGGCGTCTTGATTAAACCTTTTAGAATTAGCTTGTTTTTGCACTCTGCTAGAGTGTGATTGCTAAAACTGGAACAAATATCACAAGCAGCATTTATATGGTCCACACCCAAACAGTAAACGCGAGTGTGCCCGTCCGGGTTGGGCATCTTATGCCCACACTTGTCACACTGTTTAAACCCCAACTTAACTTTGTCTGACATAGTATAGGCAACAAAGGGCTATCCTAAAGGAAACAACAACAAGGGAAAGAAAGGGAGAGAATACCAACGATGGTATTTAAAAAATACCACAAGTGATAAAGGAAGGCCTACCAAAGGCAGGAGAGAGGGACAGTACCAACAATGGTACAGATTTAACTACCAAAGGTAAAGGGTAGGAAATAGAAGCAGGTAATAGGCAATAGTAAAAAAAAGCTAAACTGACTAAAAAAACGACAAAGTTTGAAGAGAAACTACACAAAATATCACAAATTTTCACTTAGCTTTGACAGAGATGGCTAGCCATGTCTGACGAGGAACGTGGCAAACGAGATCTGGAGAGACTGAGAGGGTCATTATGGGTAGGTCTTAGCTGAGAGTTTTTGGCTGGCTTGGAAACGGCTGTGTCAGTTCCGAGGACTGAACCAAAGTCCTAACAGCAAGGAATGAATAAAGATTTACATCAGATGCAGTCTTCCAGGATAGGAATCTTAGTTCTGCTGAAGCAGCAGGTTCAAAGGGTGGTAAAGTTAGTTTTTCCAAAACATAATTCAGGTCCCAGGCCGGAGTGGGTGGCCTTCTGGGAGGTCTGATATTAGAAGCTCCTCTGAGGAATGTTTAATCAAAGGATGGGAGAAATGGGCTGTTCTCAAAATGCTGAAATGGCTGAGGCATGGATCTTAATAGAGGAGAAGGAGAGGCCACTAGCTCCACTAGGCAGTCCAGGATAAGAGGGATGGAAGGTTGTGAGGTATTGCCCACTCTGGACTGGCTCCAGGAGCAGAATCTTTTCCATTTTCCTGCGCAAGATTTTCTGGTGTTGGGCCTTCTGGCCTCTGTGATAATGTCTAGGACCTGTTTGCTTAGAGTATTAGCCATGCTGATAGTTTGAGAGTCTGTACGTCTGGGTGCAGCATCCCCCCTCCCACCTGATTTAAGAAGTTTGAGATCAGGGGAAGCTGCCTGGGAGGCTGTAAGGTCAGGCTGCGCAGTAAGGGGTACCAATGTGGTCTGGGCCAATCTGGAACAATGAGGATGGCCTTTGGTCTCTCCTCCCTTATTTTGATCAGTACCTTGGGAATAGAGGCAGAGGAGGGAATGCGTACACAAAGAGGGTGTTCCAGCAGAAGGTCAAGGCATCCACCTTCCACGGCTAGGTGGTGATACTCTCTGGTACAGAATTTTTTCAGCTGATGGTTGAGGTATGAAAGCAAAGAGATCCACCTCTGGAGTCCCCCACATCTGAGTGATTTGTAAAAAGAGTTTTCTGTGGAGCTACCATTTGTGGGGGTCCAGAAAGTTTCTGCTTAAGTGGTCTGCCAGGGTGTTGTTGATTCCTGGTAGGTATTGTGCTATCAAGGTGCAGTCCCATGGAAGAGGCTGTCAGCCAGAGGTTCATGGCTAGCCTGCACAGAGGGCAAGATTGGGCCCCTCCCTGTTTGTTGATATACCACATTACTGTGGTGTTGTCTGTTTTGATAAGGAGAACCCCTGGCTTGAGATGGGGTTTGAAGGATGTCAGAGCCTTTTGTACTGCCATCATTTCCTTCTGGTTGATGCGTAAGGAAAGATGCTGGGCATCCCAAACACCTTGGGTGCACCTGCCTTCTAGGTGAGCACCCCAAGCTATGTCTGAGGCGTTGGTGGTAATGGTCTGCCTGGTTGGGCGGAGGGCGAAGAAAAGACCCTTGGTCTGGGCACAGGCACCTGCCCACCGGAGAAACTCGGCCCTTATACAGGGGATTAGAGGTACAGAGGTCTCTAGAGGTTGAGTGCGCCAAAGGTTCTTTAGGTACCACTGAAGTTTTCTCATGTGAAGCCTGGCCAGAGGAATTAGGATGCAAGATGCCATGTACCCCAAGGCTTGCAGGAACTTCCTTGCAGTGAGGTGACTTCTGGAAGCCAGCTGGGTAAAGCAGAGAGGCAGGAAGGTCTGCTTTTCTGGGGATAGGAAGGCCATTTGGGCTGCTGTGTCCAGCAGTGCTCCAAGACAATGATCTTCCTGGAGGGCGTTTGTCTTGATTTCTTCTCATTGATGGTGTACCCTAAGGAGGTTAGGAAGGTTTTGACAAAGAGGAGGTCCCGGAGGAACTTTTCTTTGCAATCTGCCTGAATGAGGCAGTTGTCCAGATAAGGGTAAATTTGTATATTTGTCTGCAAAAGGCTGTGGCTGGGGCTAAGCATTAGGAGAATACCCTGAGAGCAGTAGATAAGCCAAAGGGTGAACCTGCTCTGAAGCAAAGGAATTTTCTTCAGGATTCCCTTATGGGGATGTGGAGGTATGCATCTTTTAGATCAAGGGTAACTAACTAGGAACCTTTGGTTAGCATAGGCAGCAGCTGCTGCAAAGATAGCATTCTGAATTTGGGGACCACCAGGAAGGTGTTCAGAATGGATAAATCCAGGATGGGGCACCAAGTGCCCTCTTTTCCTGGAATAAGGAATAGTCTGGAATAAAAGCCTTTGCCTGTTTGAACTGAGGGGACAGGTTTTACTGCCTCTTGAGATATGAGAGTTTGGACTTGTTTCAATGCCTCTTCCCACTGGTTTGGAGGCAAGTCTGGGCACCTTCTTGGAACAGGGAGCTAGTTGAAGGAGAATTTGTACCCCTGAAAAATGATCTTTAAGACCCATTGGTCCTTTGTTACAGAAAGCCAATTTTCTTTGCAGAGGGACAGCCTTCCTCCTAGTTTCTGGTGAGTGAAAAGAGGGCAGAGGGGGGAGAGGGAGTCGTTGAGAGGTATTTACCATAGAGGGATGGCTTAGAACTCCCTGCCTTTGAAGTGGACGTGGTCCACTGTTTGGTTCTCTGCTGTTCCTGGGATAGGAGTCTGGGTGGTCTGTCCCTGCGGGACTTACCTTGCGCCTCTGTCTGTTAGATGCAGGAAAGGGCCACTGTTTAGAGGGAAAATACCTGCTGAACCTAGGAGGTTGTACTTGAAGGAAGTCTTTTACTGTTTGCATAGATTTTGCTTTATCTTATCTTTTTTAATCTTTTTAAGCACCTCTTCTGCTTTTACTCCAAACAATTGGTCCTTATCCAAGGGTGCATCAAGTAATTTAGATTTGACATGATCAGGGAGAGGTCGTTCCTTCAACCATGCATGTCTCCTAATGACAGATCTGACACTGCTGCCCTGCTTGAGGCTTCTAGGGCGTTATATCCACAGTGTAATGAGTGTTTAGCCACTTGACAAGTAGAGTGCAGTAAATCTAACTCTTTCGAATTGGCACAGTCAGGAAAGGTTGAAATCTTTTGTTTTAATAGTTCCAAAGTGTGTTGCTGATATTTTAAAATGTGGAACTGATAGCTGAGTGCTCTGATAGCTAAGGTTGCAGAGGTGTATACTTTTCTACCCCATCTGTCCAGAGCTCTGGAGTCCTTGTCAGAAGGAGTAGGATTATTTGCAGAACTAGCCTTAGCTCCTTTTGGTTCCTGTGTAATGACCTCTGGGTCTGCAGAAGGATTTCTGTAAAGGTATTTGTGAAAATCCGGTACTCTGCAAATACCTGTCAGGTTTTTTGGGAGCAGGTGGGAGGGTGTCAGGAGTTAAGCTGGATTCCTGGAAGACATCAACCACCACCTCTAAGATTGGAGGGGTGGCCAAGGGTCTCTGCTGGAGCAAATCTAGAAACTCTTAGACTTTTCTTAGACTGAGGGAAGTCCTGGGACTCCCAGTAGAAATGTTCCCTGAGTGTGTGAAGGGTTTCCCCAAAGGAAAGATCTTCTAGTGACGAGGCAGAAGGAATGAATTCCTCTGCATCTGAATCCTCAAACAGAGGTGGTTGTCCCTCTTCAAAATCTGAATAATCAGACTCCACAGAATCCTGTTCTGTCAGTATTTCAGGACAAAGGTCTCTCTTCCTTTTAGAAAATGCGGCCTGACTACCCCTGAGAAGGGTAATAAGATCCTCCGCCATTTTAAGCATTTGAGCTTGAGGTGGGGGAGCAGGAGTAAAATGGTGGCTAGAGGTAGTTTACCTAGGAGTGACCTTGCCTCTACACGTAAGAGTATCCATCAGTCTGAGAGAAACGGTAGTCGGAGAAGACGTCTGTTTTTGTCTAGATTTGGTAGTGCGAAAAACATCCTCTGAAGCCTGTGCCTGCGTCGCGGCCCGGGAGCCAACCAAGGCAGAGACAACCAAAGGCTTGGAAGACGAAGAAGATTTCTGCTGCATACCAGACTCCGAAAGGGTCTCAAGTAGACGGCTGCGAAAGTACTGAACCAGCCATCAGGGGCTGCGAAGTCGCCTCACTGAATTCCAGAGAGCTGACAACTTGCTTAGCGGTAGAGTCATCAGAAGGCTTAGCCTTGTGTGGTCAGTATCTTTATCCTTATGTTTTTTCAGAATGCCTATGGATTGTTGGCTGACTGTCGCCATCTTAGAATGCGAAGACGGAAGATGAACACACCTGGCTACAATAAGAGCTCTACGACGAATGGTTCTCGCATTAAAGAGGGCACAGAACCGGCAACGGGGGACATCGTGGTCTGGGCCTAAACAAGTGACGCAGTATGAATGGAAGACTAAATGTGGTATTTGCTTTCCACAGGCAAGACAATTATTAACTTTTTTGGACATCGGTTAATGCAAGAAAAAAGGATCCCCAACGGGGTACTTAGCTTTAGACGTTTTCAGCTGTAATTCAAACTCCTGTAGCGACCGACCGGCACACTTGCGAACCGCTTCTGCTACGGGCTCCATGGCAAGAAAGACTGATGTAATGGCATCGGCTGCGTTCCTATATAGCACTGACGACCTGACATCACTCAGCAAGCGACAGCAGCCGATGCAGAAAAAACACTGACTCTGGTATTCGGGCCAGCCGAGGGCTACCACAACAGGGATAACCCACAGGTGATGACTGGAAAAGTGAAACACGAAGAACATCATATTCTTCTTCCATTTTAAACCAGACATTTTATCTACAAAATGTTGGGTGTCCCTAATATAAGAAAAAGTTTTTTTTTTTTAACATACTTAAAAAAAAAATCATGCAAGAATGAACCAATATTATGAAGGAATATTTACATGCAGAGACTATCGGACATCCCACTAGGTTATCTAGACCTTTATGAATTTTTACTAAACAGGATAAGAAGAAAAAGCCACTGGAAACACCACAACCTGTTAAAACTTTAACACACAGATAAGGGCGTTTGAGCATTAACTCTTCATCGGATCTAAAAAAAAAACAGTTAAAATCAGTCTGGCTCCCTGTGTCAGGCAGAGAGTATATATCTAGACTGCGTGCAGACTGCCGAACTAAAAATGTGGTGTATTTAGCTAAGTGCACATCATGCCAAGCATTCTTTGTTGGGAAGACTAACAGAATGTTAAACCAACGTATGCAGCATATGAGTGACATCACACTATTTTTGAGAAGTAATGCTCTATATCAACATATTAAAATAAATAAAGAACAGATTTCAGTTTATGGTGATATACACTCAACAAGTGAGTATGGGGGGGGGGGTTGACATTGTCTGAATTAGCTGAGTTAAGATGGATAGCTGAATTGTAAGCTAATCATATACCTGGGTTAAATGCTTGTATGTCTTTAAAACCCATATTGAAGGGGCATAGGTTCTGCTATTGATTCTAATTGGTTGCTATTTGTTTAAATATGGTTGATTTTAACTGCTTTTTAGATCTGATGAAGAGCTAATGCTCGGAAGCACTTATCTGTGTGTTAACGTTTTAACCGGTCGTGGTGGTTCCAGTGTGTTTTCTTCTTATCCTGTATGGTACATTTTACCACTGTGGACTTTTACTTCTTCCTTGACTGCTTTGAATTTTTAGTAAACAGTAAAACAGTGCAAATTCACTTCTGTGAACAGTGAACTTTCTTTCATCATTATTTTTGTCAAAATAGCCCAGTCTTAAGCCCTTTTGCAATAATGACTCATTGTTTAAGTGCTTCTTGATAACAAACAATATCACATCTCTCACATACTTGACAACCATTCAACAATCAATAACACACGTGTACATATTGCTTATAAATCATAACTACAATCCTGTTTCCTTGGTCTGAAGGTTTCACAGCTGATTAATAGCTAAATCAATCAGACTGTATCACTGTTCTTTAGATAGATTGTATTTAACATTATATTTAAATTGCATAACATTGTTATACAGTTGTTCTACTGAAAAATTAAATGCCATAGAAAATTGCTGAATGCATTCATTTACAAAAGGCAGTATAAAATAACTTTCATATTTCACCCCTGAAGTATCTAAATGACAATAAGCATTCACCTTTCAGTAAAAACTGCAAGGCATAAATACTGTTATGTCATTAAGGGTGCATTTGCATATATCCTGTAGGCCTCCACTACAGCAGGTTTAAGGTATTACAGTTAAAATTCTAGCTTGTCTGGGTCTTTGTTGTGGTTTTAACTGAATGGTTTATCTATATGACCTTTTTACCCTTTGGTTTGGATGTTACTTGAGATATTTTGCAGGCATCTTAATGTAAATGGACATGAGGCTTGATTGTAAACAATGGATTACTAAGGTATATTTAAATCATCGATTTAGGCTCTACTGATTAGGTCAGAAAAAGGCCAAAACCTTGCAGGTCTACAAGGTAGTGGGGCTTGGCTTTACTGACCTGAATGTACCATACCTCTCAACTGTCCTTGATTTTCAGGGACGTCCCTGATTTTGACTCAAATTTTAACTCTGTCCCTCTTAATCCCTCCTAAAACTAGTGCCTTTTGGAGGAAAGGTGGTGAATTACACTTAATGAATAATGACAATAATTAAGAATTATAAACTTCTTTTACTTCAGAAAATGTGTATTAATTCATATGCTCTGATTCTGTCAATGTTTCAAGTTAATAGCACTAATATTTTAAAAGTGTCCCTGATTTTTTCTTGACTTGTCCCTGATTCTGTTGAAATTTGTCCCCAATTGGTTGAGAGGTCTGGAATGTACCCATAAAGATTTAAAAAGTAAAACATGAAAAGTCATGGGCATTCAGAAGTTACGCAAGCTGAATGATTGAAATGGCCTAAAGGGTTCATTTCCATACATCCTTTAGGCTTCAACTACAGGAGGTTTAAAGTATTACAAAGTGAAGACTTTAGCTTGGCTGGGTCTTTCTTGCAGTTTTACTGAATAGCTTGTGTGAGTGACCTTTTCTCCCTTTAATTTACTTGTCAAAAAGGGCAGATTTAAGAGTGTGGTAGTGGGTAGGAGGAGTTATCAGAGAAGATTGAAATTACTTCAGAAGGGATTGTTAGTTAATGGGATAAAATGAAAATGGACTTTGAAAGGATGGTAGAAATGAAAGATCCAAGGGAAATAAGTAATGCATTTTTGTCAGCTCCTCCAAATCACTAAGTATTGCAAAAGAAGGGAGTCTTACAGAACGTGGAGAAGGAAGAGCAACTGCACAGTGCTACAGGAAAAATAAATATTTAGACAATATGCATGAATTTGGAAAGACTGCTAAGCACCATTTTTTTTTTTTTTTGTACAATAGCCAGGACCCTAGAGTACAGGGATGAAGCCCAGAATATGGCCCATGCAACACTGGTTCGATTACCAGTTCAAGCATCTAAAGCATTGACAGGTTAGAAGAGGTACATTGGTCCTAGAAGGGAGGATAGAGAAAAACCTTTGTATGGTGCAAACAAAGCAGTTAGATTTCCCTGAAAGTGACTGGGGAAACAACTGTACAGTACTTCCTGAGGGTGAGTGGAACTGCTTGTTGACATCATCTTGTTCTGGAATTCAGGAACGGTATGATGTGGTCTATCCACAGCAAGCACCATCCAGGAGGTACTACAAGGCACTTGCCTGGGAGGGCATCAGGAAAAACTCCCACGGCAGCAGTATGACAAATCCAAAAGACCATGATCTCCACTCAGGTTCCAACTCTTAAATCAGAGCTAGTCCAGGTGAAGTCAGGAGGGGGTAGGTAGAGGAGAGAAAAGGCACCAGGTCTGCTGACAGTCAAGTGCAGGAAACGAAAAAGAAAAAAATAAGCAAAAAAATAAGTAAGTACACATTTGGTAACTCTAGAGAGCAAAATCCTTTGGGAAAACAACAACTCGGGCAACAAAAAGCATTACGAGTTTCAGCTAAACTTAAGGAACCTACTGCAAGAATTACTACCACAGATTCTATACAGGTATTTTGAAGATGTTATGAAAATTTAAATAAAGCAAAAGAATGGAGAAAACAAAAGAGACAAATGGTTATATGAAAAAGAGAAAAATTAGTATCCAAGATGGGAAGCAATGAAATAAAAACAGTGCTGTACAATGAACCAAGAACAGATGGTACTCCTATGGAAAACTGGAAGACAGGAGAAGGGAAGAGTGTACCAAAAATCTGTCAGGCTTTACTCATCAGTATTTTGAAAAGGGGGAGGGGGAGCACAGGCATCTTGGAAGAAAGTGGTGATGATATGACAAAGTAAAAGATCCTACTGATCAAGCTTCACACAGACCTATTTCGATTGTAAACATTTATAATAGTGTTTTATTTATACTAATAGAATGTCAAAGATGTTATCAAATTTATTAGATGTGGATCAATATGGTTTTGTGAAGGGTATCACTTGGCATCTGTGTTATCCTATATCTTCATTTATCACCACAAGGTCTTTGATCTGACATTGGATCCAAGCCAGCAATATTCAATAGATGGATCCAAGGCTCTGGCTCCTCCCTCTCCCATAATGCCCTGGTGCTGATCTGATCTCCAGATTGAGTCTGCCACCATACTCCTGAGCTACTCCTACCAAGGTAGAGCAAAAACCACTCCAATTTCCACCACAATCAAACCAAGTGGTGGATGGTGGAGAGGAAATGTGATGAATGAAGACATAGGATAATACAGATGCCAAGTTATGGTAAGTACATAACTCTTTATCTGATATTATCCATGTCTTCATTCATCACCACAGGTCAGAGTCCCCAGCTACCATAAATCCTGAGTGGCCTCAAAGAAGGACACGCCGCAACACTGTGGAGCCAAAAGAAGCCTTACTCCTAGAAACTAAATCCAGTTTATAATGGGATACAAAGGTGTGAGGATTAAACCAAGTGGCAGCAGCACAGATATCATCTATAGAAAGCCTTGCTGCGAAAGCTAAAGTCGTCACCACAGATCTAGTAGAATGGACTTTAACACGACCTGGACTCTCCAGGCAGTTCAGATTATAGACCACAGACATGCAGCTCCATTTAGAAATAGTGACCTTGGAGATATGGAGAGAGTGTGCAGTTCTGAAATCCTCCTACCGGAATTGATAGTGACCAGAAAGGCCATCTTCCAAGAAAGAAACTTGAGATCACAGGAACTGGCAGGCTCAAAGGGGCTCCTAGTTAGACACTGCAGAACCAATGTGAAGTCCCAAGGAGGTGAAGGGTCCTTAATTGGAGGATGAAGCAAAAAGAACCCTTTCACAAACGCCTTACAATGCCTAGATGAAAAGGTGGGTTCCGAGCTCTCATGAAAATTAGAAATTGACGTCAAGTGAAGCTTAATAGTGAAAAACCTGCTCCCTCTTGGAAAAGAGAAAAGAACAAAAGTATATCTGAAACTGAAGCAGACAAAGAGGTCCATATTCTTGCTCCTTACTCAGATCGAAAACCTTTTCCACTTGTTGCTGTACACTTTCCTGGTAGAAGGTTTTTAGGAGGCCAAAATAATGAATTTAATAGGGGACGCAAGTCTGGACTGTTTATCACTGGAACTTGAGAAACCATGCGGTTAGATGAAGGGTCCAAAGGTTTCAGACAGGAAGCCGCAATGGGTGGGAAATCAGATCCTGATGAGGATCTAGTATCCATGGTGGATACTTCAAATAAGACCCGATGAAGGGGAACTACGGCTGATGAGGCCAGAAAGGGGCAATGAGGATAAGGGATGTCCTCAGGTGTTGCACTTTTTGCAGAAATTATGGTATTAAGGGAACAGGAGGGTATGCGTAAAGGAGACCTGGAGGCCAATCGTGGACTACAGCGTCCCTTGGAGAGTCCCCCTGAGGTGGGATCAAGGCAAAATACCTATTGCATTTGTGGTTGATTGGAGAGGCAAAAAGGTCGCAGCAAGGCTGACCCCAACAGCTGAAAATCGTCACCATTGAGGGACCACTCATGAGGACTCAAGATAGAGCTGCTGTGCCTGTCAGCCAACACATTGGAATCTCTGGGTATGTGCGTTGCAATAAGGAAGTGGCTGGAGGACATAGCCCATGCCCACACTCTCAAAGCATGTTTCCTTTGTTTGTTAACATACCAGACAACCGCCATGTTGTCTGTCTGGATTGCAATTGTCCCTAGAGGAAGGCAGTCCTGGAAGGCTTGCAACGACAGAAGACCCGCCCTCATCTCTAGAACGTTTAGGTACAACTTGGTCTCTAATTGGGACCACGTGCCTTGGATGGTCTTCCCCTGAAAATGCCCCCCCACCCCACCCCAACCCAGGAGGGAGGTGTCCGTGGTCACTGTGACCATGGGTGGAGGGACAGAGAAAGGCCTGCCTACAGAGAGATCTTGTGACTGAAGCCACCACTGGAGGTGATGGTCTGCACACAGTCATCAGTTTTATAGTCATAGACAGGGGATGAACAACAAGCTACCACTGGACCGCTAAAATCCACTGTAAAACTCACATGTGGTACCTGGCCAGAGGAACAAGAAGAAAGGCCGAGGCCATGGAACAGAAAGACAGAAGAACCAAATGAACTAGTGGACAAGGCAGGTATAAAATCTGAGAGACCTGCTCCTGTATCAGCTGAATTCTGCAAAGAGGCAGAGTTGCAATCTCCGACATGGAATCCAACTAAACTCCTATGAACTCCAACTGTTGTGTGGGGATGAGATTGGATTTTGTCAGGTTGACGGTGATGCCCAGCTAATGGAAGAGGGGAAGAACATACTGAATTGCCTGAGTCAGTCGATATCTCAAAGGTGCCGTGAGGAGCCAATCGTCGAGGTATGGAAAGACCTGGAACACCTGCAGATGCAGGTGAACCTCTACCACTGCCATGCATTTGGTAATCACCCGGGGCTGTGGTGAGACCGAAGGGTAGGGCTCTGAACTGATAAAGACTGGCCCCGAGCTGGAAGCGAAGATGTCTCCTGGAATGTCTGTCTTATCTTGATGTGATAGTAGGCATCTTGGAGATCTACTAAGCACATCCAATCGTCTCTGAGTAAGAGGGGCAGAATGGACTGAGCAGTGACCATCTGGAACTTTGACTTCTTGACTGAAAGATTGTGCTCGCTGAGATCCAAAATAGGACACAATTCCCCCGTCTTTTTTGGCACTAAAAATAAGCGAGAATAAGTACCAGATCCTCTTTGCCCTACTGGGACCTCTTACATGGCTCTTTTTAGAAGAAATTGTTGAACTTCTTCAAGGGCCAACTCCTTCAGAATGGATGTAACGCTGGGGAGATAATTTCTCACTGCAGGGGGCTCTGAAAAGGGAATGAAATACCCCCTGAAAACAATATTTAACACCTACTGATCAGAAGTGATTTTTGTCCATGCTAGTGGGTGTAGGGAAATGCTACCCCTGACTGCCTCCAGGGCAGAGCAGCCGTG
Organism: Protopterus annectens; assembly: GCF_019279795.1. Classification (NCBI taxonomy): domain Eukaryota; kingdom Metazoa; phylum Chordata; order Ceratodontiformes; family Protopteridae; genus Protopterus; species Protopterus annectens. The sequence continues at coordinate 1,346,967,014 of NC_056741.1, read as the reverse complement.
CAATGCTTCAGGAGCGCTGGTAGGGGTGCTCAGAGAAGGGTTTCCTGGAGCCCTGACTTTGCAGACCCCCCTGTTACAAGGGATTTGTCGTCCATCAAAACCTCTCCCCTGCCTCTGTAAGAGGACTCGTCAGGAGCATCCTGAAAGGGAGACTGCGCCTTATCAAACCACATCTTTCTGGTTCCCCGTTGGGTCTTCGAGAGGGAACTCTGGGGGGCCAAAAGCTTGATGCCTACCACAGACACAGTCTTCCCTTCCTGCAGGTCAAAGTACCCTTTACAGAGGATCCAAAGAGAGTGGAACCATCGAAGGAGGAATTAGTAAATGATACCTTAAAGGGTTCCGTGAATCCGCACAAGCATAGTCAGGCATGACATGCCCATGCCAACAGCTCGAGAGGTAGCCTCTGCAGTACTGGAGATTAGCCTCATCGAGTAATTCGCAAAAGAGGGCAGCATGGCAAGTTTTGGAGGCACCTTCTTGAGGTTCTCCATCGGCAATAACTCTGCAAGGGAGGTGGCCAGATCTTGAACCAAATCTCTTTGGAGAAAAATAAAATGTGCCAAATAGTTGCCCGCAGTCCAAAGATATTGGAGGCGTGCACCCTGATTCCAAAATGGTCCATCATTCGGTACTCACTGTTTGGGGGATGGACCGTGGAGCTCTGCTAGCTCCTCCTTTGTGGCACCGGCAACCATGATAGCATTGACTGGTACTCCTTTGCTCCATAATAAAAAGTTATGTACCTACCATAACGTTCCATGTTAGTTGTCTTCTTCTCGCCTTCTTTCTTGCTGGATGGGTTCTGAGCCGATCCTAGGCTCCGACTCGGCAATCTACTAAAGCTCGAGAGCTATTTACTGGCTCGAGGTCCTCCCTATATCCCACAATGCTAGGCGTCAGATCCCCAGATCTCGTTTGGCAGAGCTAACACCAAGGAAAGATTCAAGGACACCTGTCCAACCACAAGGAAAACTAGAGTACAAAGACAGAGGAGGACACAATGTACATCAGAGTTGTCCAGAGAAAGAAGGCCCCAAAAGGGGACACTTCTCGGTTTGTCCAGGCTAGGGGGATGGAGGGCAGGATGCAAGAAAGAAGGTGAGAAGAAGACAACTAACATGGAACGTTATGGTAGGTACATAACTTCTTAATGTGGTCTATCTCGCCTTCATTCTTGCTGGATGGGACAGCGTCCCTAGCACCTTATAGTCCTGGGTGGCTCATCGGTCTTGAGCACAGTGGAACCAAACTCAGCTCTATTCCTAGAGGCCACATCCAACTTGCAATGCGAAATGAATGTATGAAGAGTGGCCCAAGTGGCTGCAGCACAAATAGATTCCATTGGTAGTCTTGCTTGAAAGGCTACCGACGTAGCCAATGCTCTGGTGGAATGACCTTTAGGTTTAGCAGGGAGTTGTTTATGTCTTAGTTGATAAATCAAGGTAATAATAGAGGACAACCACCTGGATAAGGTTACTTTGGAAACTGGCCATCCTTGTTTGCCCTCAGCATAGGATAGGAAAAGTTGGTCTGATTTTCTTATTTGCTTTGTCCTGTCCAAGTAGAAACGTAATTGCCTGTGAACATCCAAGCGGTGAAACTTTTGTTCAGCTTTGTTCGAATAGTTAGGAAAAAATACGGGCAAATCAATAGACTGATTCAGATTTGTTTCAGAGGGTATCTTACGTAAAAATGAAGGATTAGGCCCAAGTGAAACTCTGTCCTTATGAAACACAAGATAAGGAGGATGAATACAGAGGGCTTGAAGTTCCGAAACTCTCCTAGCTGATGTGATGGCTACCAGAGAGAGAGTCTTCCAGGAGAGCAATTTTAAGGAACAGGAAGCCGCTGGTTCAAAGGGTGGGGGGGAGAATCAAGGAAGCCAATATCAAGTTCAAGTGCCACAGAGGCGGGGGATCCCTGACCGGGGGCCTAAGTAACAAAGTTCCCTTGAGAAAGTTCTTGCAAAGTTTGTGGGACATGATGCTGGTTTCTGACAGGCTAGCATGGAAATGTGCAATAGCAGCTAACTGGACCCTAATGGTGGCAGAGGAGGAACCAGCTTGAAAGAGCTCTGCTAAAAAATCTAAAACATGATGGACAGGGGCTGTAAAAGGGTCAATATTCCTAGCCTCTGCCCAGAAGGAGAAGCGTTTCCACTTACTAGCATAAGTATTCCTAGTGGGAGATTTGTGCGAAGAAAGGATGATTTCACGCACCGGCTGAGAAATGAGCGGAAGCCTGGCTAAAGTTGGAAGTGGAGCAACCAAGCTGTAAGGTTGAGAGACTGAAGGGACTGGTGTAGCCCGCCCGACTGATGGACCAAGAGGTCTGGCACTGGGTCCAGATTCCACGGCTGCTCCAGCAGGTGGCGATGCAGGAATGGGAACCAAACTTGATGAGGCCGTAAGGGGCAATGAGGATCATCCTGGATCCCAAAGCAGTTGCCTTCTGAATTAGCTTGGGAATTAGGGGAAAAGGTGGAAAAGTGTACAGAAGACCCCGAGGCCAATCGTGGACTAGAGCGTCTCTGGGGGAGTGGCCGGGAAGGGGGAAGAGAGTGAAGAAGTCGTCGCACTTGCTGTTGAGAGGGGTTGCAAAAAGGTCGCAGCAAGGTTGACCCCATCTGCGGAAGACTTTGTCCGCTACTAATTGATTGAGAGACCACTCGTGAGGCATGATAATAGCTCTGCTTAGCCTGTCCGCTATGACGTTGGACCTCCCGAGGATGTGCGTTGCTATCAGAAACCGTTGAGAGGAGATCGCCCACTGCCAGAGTCTGAGTGCTTCTCGACATAAGGGATAGGACTTGGTTCCGCCCTGCTTGTTGATGTACCACACTACAGACATATTGTCTGTCTGAATTGCAATAGTCCCGGTGGGTAGAGAGTCCTGAAGAGCTTGCAACGCCAAAAGCACCGCTCTCATCTCCAAGACATATATGTGCAGATGGTACTCTAGAGGTTGCCAGGTGCCTTGGACAGTCCTGCCCAGAAAATGCCCCCCCCCCCCAATCAGGGAGGCATCCGTGGTCACTGTGGCAACAGGAGGAGGAAGAACACACGGTCTGCCCTGGAGTATCAGAGGGGAGACCATCCACCAAGCTAGGTGGTCTTTGCATGATTGAGTAATTATTATCTTGTGAGACACTGGAAGCTGTTGAAAGGACCATTGAGTAAAAAGCATCCACTGAAGAAGCCGCATGTGAAAGCAAGCCAGGGGAACTAGTATGATTGCTGTTGCCATGAGGCCCACGGTCTTTAGTACAACTCTGGCTTGAATCCTTTTGCACTGTAGTAAGACTTGCACATGTCGGCGGATTTCTGAAACTTTGTCGAGAGGAAGCCTTGCAGACAGATCTTTTGAATTTAAGATTGCGCCTATAAAAGGTAATAGACTGAGAAGGCAACAATGCAGACTTTTCAAAATTTATTGATATACCTAGCTTGGTGCAAGTTTGGATGGTATAATCCCTGGCTAGTAGTAGTTGATGCATGGTGGGAGCAGTGAGGAGCCAGTCGTTGAGATATGGAAACACCTGGAATCCTCCCCGTCTCAGGTGAGCCGTAACCACTGCCATGCATTTGGTGAACACCCTGGGGGCTGTGGTGAGACCAAAGGGCAGGGCCCTGAATTGACAGCGACTGGCTCCCAGCCGGAAGCGGAGAAACCTTCTGGAGCGCCTGTTCATTTTGATATGGTAGTACGCATCCTGAAGATCTTTGGAGCACATCAAATTGTCCTGACCCAAAAAGGGTAGAATGGACTGGAGCGTGACCATCCGGAACTTTGTTCTTTAAACAGACTTGTTTAGCCTGCTGAGATTCAAAATGAGTCTCCAGTCCCCTGTCTTTTTTGGCACCAAAAAGAACTTGGAGTAGATTCCGGATCCTTGCTGGTCTGCTGGGACTGGCTGGATGGCTCGTTTGTCTAGCAGTTTTGAAATTTCTAGTACTGCCTGTTCCCTTAGACCGGGTGGAACATCTGGAAGGGACTTGGTTGCTTGTACCGGGGTGTGGACAAAGGGAATCTTGTAACCCTCGGATATGATAGACCGTACCCATTTGTCTTGTGTGAGGAGTTGCCAGGCTTCTGGGTACAGTGACAATCTTCCCCCGACTGCATCCGAAGGCGGACAGTCGGGCAGCCCCTCAGGGGTGCTGAAAGGGTTTGTCAGAGAACGATTCTCTGCTACCCTGATTCTGTGGGCCCCCTCTGCCCCTTGGGCAACGTCTATTATTGTTCCCTCCCCTGCTCCTGCAGGGAAACTCGCCATGTGCGTCAGGCACGACTCCCTGGGGTTTCCGAAACCACATTTTTCCACCCTTCTGACCCTTGGGGTATGGTCTAGAGGGGGTGGAAAAACGGACTCCCATGGCAGAGAGAGTCTTGCCTTCCTGCTTACACCTGGTAAGGGTATCTTTCACCTGTGGTCCAAACACAGCAGAACCATTGAAAGGGGTATTAGTGAAGGACGCCTTAAAGGGGTCAGCAAAGTTGCATAACCGCATCCAGGCATGTCTTCTCAAAGCCACGCCTGTACCTGCGGCCCTACTCACCCCATCGGCTGCATAAGAAATGAGCCGCATGGAGGAGTTGACGATAGAATTTAGGGTCACCAGCTGGGAGTTTATCTTGTCTTGAGCCCCCGCAGCTGATGGATCCTGAAGGGTATCACCCAGTTCCTTAAGAAGATCCCTTTGGAGACGGCTGAAATGGCACAGATAATTCATCAACCGCATAGAGAAGGTCGCTGAGGAAAACACCCGCTTCCCGTACCTGTCCATTGTCCTAGATTCCTTATTAGGTGGATGGACAGGCACAGAAGAGTCCACCAACTCCTTCTTTGTGGCTGCTGCAACCACCATGGCATCAACAGAGACACCTTTTGTCAAAAATTGCTTGTTGGGTGGGGCTGTAATAAATTTAGTGGGCCTACGGGGAGTTGGTTCGACTGTGTCCGGGGCTGACCATGCCCTTCGAGCCACCACTTCCATTAGTGGGTCGAAAGGCGGAGACACCCAGGAGGTGGAAGGGCAAGAACCAAATGCGTCCAGGTAGACCGACTCACCCTCCGAAGGGTTAAGGGCAGTCCAGTTCCCCCTCTGCTTAAGGATTTCTAGGATGTCTGAAAAGGAGACATCCTCAGACGGGGATCTTGGGGACCCTTCCGAATCCTCCAAGTCGGTATCAGACATGACTGACTCGGGGGAGTCGACATGTTTCCTCTTACATTTTCTCTTCCGGGGGGGCTCCTCCGAAGGATCGGGGGAGGCCTCGGAAGAGGAAGATACGCCCAATGGGGCGACCTGGAGCATTTGGTCTCCACGCTTGGGGTCAGGAGGGTGGACAGAGACTGATGCAGGCACCATGGGGGGAGGAGCCAAAGGGGCTGATCGAGGGGCCGACTCAGGAGTCAGCACACTCCTCATGACCTCGAAGGCGCCCCTGTCAGGCAGAGCAGAAGGTCCCCGCTCCGAGGAGAGGAGAACCCCTGTCGGCACCGAGAGGGACGGCTCCGAGACCGATGGGGCTGAGCTCACCTGTGCCAATGCTCCGAGAGGGAGAACAAGGTCAGACAAGGGTCCGATGCCACTCGCCCCCTCGGAGCCGACGAGGGAGTCTCGGCACCCAGATCCCTCCAAGGACGGAACCAAGGAAGAGATCGGAGCCGACGAAGGAGCCGAAAGGTGTGGTATTGGCTCCGACGTCACCAATATTCGAGCCCCAACCGGCTCCGAACACAGGGAGGGAGTCGGAGGAGGAACTGCTGTAGATACCGGGACAGCCACAGTCTGTTGAGATGGGCTGGTTAAAATTTTGGCCAGGGCCTGCGACTTAAGAAGTCTGCTGACCACCCTCTCTAGGTCATGATCAGATAGCCTGGAAGACCGAGATGAGTGGGACCTATGGCTTTTCTCAGATTGGAGTAATGGTGACCTCGGAGCCGAGAGAACCGATTCTAGGGAAGGGGACCTAGAACGTTTTCGGCTCGAAGACGGTTCCGACAGTAAAGTCAGAGCCGACTGAGGTCTAGAGGTGTCGGCTCCAGCCGGAGCCGTGGAGGCAGGTGCTCCACCAGGCGACGGCTCCGAACTGGGAGCCGACGGCTTGGCGGGCTTAGAGGATTTACCTGAAGGCTTGGTCAGGGATCCTTCTGGCTTAAGTAAACCTCTCAGAATTAGCTTGTTCCTACGCTCCTGCAGGACTCTCAGGCTGAAGGCATGACAGACTGACAGACCGAGCAGGAGTCCTGCAGGTGTAGGGGGCCCAAACAATAAACGAGACATCTTCTGACAGCACGAGTCACACTTCTTAAAACCTGAGACTTTGGTATCCTTATACATGATGGATACCAAAGAAAAAAGTCACTAGTGCTTAAACACACAGAACAACACACACACACACACACACACACACGCACTAGTTAAGCTAACAAATTTAAACAATTACACAGCTAACTATATATAAATATATATATATATACAAGTCTACAACTATAATAAAGTAAAAGAGCTAACACTACCCTATAACACAAGGAAAGGGAGGGGAGATTAGCCACTGAGAAAAAAAAGGGGGGGAAGGGAAGAAACTCTCTAACTAAAACGAGTTTCTAAGAGGGAATATTAGGGAGTAAACAGAGAGTAAACTAACCGGGAAGTTATAAATATAAGAAAAGGTTATCGAGAAAAACTAAAGTTAACTTTTAATATATATATATATATATATAAAGATTAATAAGACCTGGAGCCAAGTAAATTGCAACCTCGTAGCAAACTAGATCTGGGGATCTGACGCCTAGCATTGTGGGATATAGGGAGGGCCTCGAGCCAGTAAATAGCTCTCGAGCTTTAGTAGATTGCAGAGTCAGAGCCGAGGATCGGCTCAGAACCCATCCAGCAAGAATGAAGGTGAGATAGACAACTTAACATCAAAATGTTCACAGGTGGACTAAAGAATTTGTCAGCCCTCTTTGGAACAGGCTACACCGTGTCCAGTTCCTTCCAGGCCGTGCTGGTGATCAGATCCACCAACTCGTCAGCGGGGGGGGCAGCCAAGAGGTAGACGGGCCAGTCCCAAAGGCCTTCAGAAATATGGACTCCTCTCCAAGATTGGGGTTAGGGAGATCATCTGTCCTTTTGTCACAGGAGCTCAAGGATGTCTCCAAAGACGACATCGGGCGGAGATCTAGGGAACCCATCTCCTTCCTAGAAGTCTGTATCCTTGGTGAGAGACTTTGCGGGGCAGTCCAACTGCCTCTTCTTGCACTTTCACTTACGACGAACCTCATCCAATGGGGGGCTCCGGGGAGGACTCATAAGAGACAGGATGTGACACCTCACCAGCCAAGGTAGAGAGAGGCCAGGAGGGATCCGGAGGTGCAGCAGAGGAAACTCCAGATGAAACTCCAGACCTGGAGAAGGTCTTATCTACCACCCGGAAGGCAGAGGTGGTGGAAGCGGGCCTGTCCCTCACGTCCAAGGGAGATGTGCCGCAGAGAGTAGGAACGCATCCAGAAACAGCCCCCTAACCCCCAGATACCAGTCCGGACCTATCAAAAGCCAAAGTGCCGAGAGGAAGGGATCAGTCCAAAAAAAGGTACCAGACCCCCACAAAGCTGGCATCGACTACTCCGGCAAGGGGCTCACCCTGCTCCGAGGGTAGATGAATAGAATAAGCCAGGGACCCCAGCTGGGACACGAAAAAGGGACTACTCGGTCTTGTTGGAATCTGGACGCAAACTTTCTGGTCCCTAGAATCCAGGCCCAATAGGGTTGGGTGAGGAGACTGAGAAGGTGGGGAGAGAGAGGCTCCCCTGGCCAGATGGGCAGGAGAAGGCAGGAGACCCAACTCTATCTGGGCCTTGAGAAAACTCCTCATCATCCTGTCCATGTCTGAGGGCAGAAGACTCCTAGAAGATCTAGAGGAAAAAGAGGAGTGAGTGGACTTGGAAGTAGACCTCCCTGACATACTGCTAGGCTGCGGGGAATGGATCCAATGTCTCAGAACCAAAAGTGATCTCTGTTTGGAGGTGGAAGGGACTGCAGGTTCCTCCAAGATTATGATCGGATCTGATGATCCTGTCTGACCCAAAAGCTTAACTGGCTCAGCGGATGGATCTCATGAACTGGTCGGATAAGAGGCTTGCCCCAGCTAGGTCGGATCTGAAGGCATCTGCTCCAGAGAGGACCTGGATCTGACCAAAAGCTAATCGTCTCTCAGCTCAAAAGACCTTGGATCAGAGGCAGACCGGGCTGGGATCAGATCCCGGGACTTGGGATAAGACAGCCGTAGTTTCTTGGCAGGAACTGGCTGAGAAGAAGGGGTTTTCCTCTTCGGGTGAGAAGAGGAACACTTTGAGGGGGAAACAAAAGGACCCCCTTGCACCAGACCCTTTAGAAGCAACTTGCTGCAGTGCTCTGCTAAAGCTCTGGGGTTAAATGCGGCACAAAGGTCGCACTCAACTTCCAAGTGCGGCGTGACCAAGCAACGAACACAGTCCTCGTGCATATCAGACTAAGGCATTTTCCGACCACACGAGGAGCACTTTTTAAACCCTGCAAACCTATCTGACATACCACAACTACTACTAAAGGTACAGCTACGAATGGTTGACAGAATACAAATGGAAGCCAAAGCCCACATACACATGCACGCACACACAACTAGTCTAACTAAACTAATGGGAGGGGAGGGAATCTACTCTCTAAAAAGCTGTAAACTGTAAAACTATACTACCCTACACTAGAAAACTTACAAAACTAAGAAAGTTAATAAAAAGCAGAAGCTTTTACTTAACCAGCCAGAGGAACGCATCTGTACAGGAAGCACGGCAAATGAGATCTGGGGATCACAGAGCAGTTGGGCATTATGGGACAGGGAGGAGCCAGAGCCTTGGATCAGTCTGCTGAATATTGCCGGCTTGGATCCAATGTCGGATCTAAGACCCTGTGGTGATGAATGAAGACATGGATAACATCGGGTCATTTGATAACATTAGCAGAACGATGATCCTGGGGGAATAAGGATGTAAGAAAACCAGTTGGAGAGACAAAGCACAGAGACAACTAGGATTTCATGAGCTAGACAATAGTAGCATTTACATTTGTTGACAGAATAACAGAATTAATAAATAGTATATATACATGTGGTCAGAGGCAAGAATTAAGACAGGATGGCTTTGTGAAAAACTGCCTTCGAACAAAAGGAACCAGGTGTGGATGTCTTTGCCCACTGTTAATTCATTTTTAGAGCTACTAGCAGAAAAGGGGGTGTCACAAATTCAAGAATATAACTGGTACGGTAATCAGGAAAAAGTTGACCATATTGCAGATGATATTTTGTGACTGATAATTGCAGAAAAAGACATATTGGTGTTGAACATTTCGAAACAGCTTCAGTTTTTTTTGGGGGGATTCAAAATAAAAGACGACAAAGCAAAAGTTGGGATGATAAACTATGCACCCATGCATGAACTGATTCAGCAATACCCATACTTCAATACTTCATCTGATCAAATTTGTGTAAGTGCATAGTTTTAAAAAGGATTATTCAGTCATGGCAGCTAAGGATAAGTTGGAAGACAAACATTAAGAAACTAGAAGCTCTTTATTATGGATAGGGATAATAAAATAAGCAAAATAAACTGCTTGTAGTCCTATTAGTCTTGTATAGAAGACAGTCTCATACAGAAGTCAGGCACATTTTTATCAACCAGAGAAAATAGTGGATTAAAATGAGTTGAAAAAATGCATTTGATAAAGGAAGAGGGTTAAAGTTAAACTGAATAAACAGATTCTTCTGACAGAATACTGTGGCTTAGGATTACCTGATATGAAAAGGGTACTTTGGCTCATACACAACTCCAAGCAGAATGTTGTAAATCAAAGCGGGAAAGGGTGATTTTAATTTTTTTTTTTTTGGGGGGGGGGGGCACTAGGATGTTAGATGCACATTCTTAAGACACTTAACACAGTGAAACTTTATCTAGAAACTTTGTCATATGGGGAAGAATAGGGAGGGATTAAAGCAGACCAGGCAGCCAAGAATGGACCCAAGTGTCCTTGTGTCTTTCCCTGTGGAGGGATGAGGGGAGGAAGCAGCTGCTGCATTTAGTGCTGGTTAGGGAGGCAGACAAACTGCAGAAAGGCAAAAGATGACGAGACCACTTGTGAGGCAACAACATACATCCACTAAGTCTGTCTGCTAGAAGGCTGATCCAACCTAGTATGTATGCTGCCATTGGGAAGCAGTGTGAAGACATCTCCCACTGTCATACCTTCTTTTCTGCATTGTGGGTACAAGTCAGGTTACCAGTTGCTTGTTTACACACCACACACTATGGAAGTGTTGCCCATGTGGACAAAGACTAAACCCTGGGAAGGCAGCTTGAACAGCCTGCAAAGTTAGAAGCACCGTCTCATCTCAGCAACAATGATGTGAAGATAAGCCTCCTGTTGTGACCATGTCCCTTGAACTGCCTCCCCTACAGATGCCTCTCTATCTTAGAGAGTAGCATCTGTACTGGCAGTGGTTGGCAGAAAACATAAAGTGAATGGGTGTCAGTGATCAGTGAACACTAAAAAATCCACTGAAATATTCTCATGTAATCTCTTGGATCAGTTATGCATCAGAGAGGCCGAACGAGTGTATCTGAAAGTCGAGATTTGGCACACTGAAGGGAAAGGTATCTGTCAGCTGGCAATCTCTGTGGTAGTGTCTAGATGGCATTTGAAAAAATCTATGGTCTGTGTCAATACCATTTTTGATTTTTCAAGATTTACTGACATGCCTAAAAACAGACACAAATGAAATAAGTTGTGTCCTTGTCAAACAAAAGATTCTCTTGTGATGGCAGTGGGAAGTAAACTGCCTAAATATGGGAATAGTGCTCGCCTCCAGAAGGTGGAAAGTACTTGGATGACCCACTCAAATCAAATTTAGGAACATCTGGGCTCTACAATCCTGCTTGCACATAAGAGTAGTTATGTATTTACCATAACTTGGTATCTGTGTTGTCCAATTTCATTATGCATCACAAATGGGTCTTCGGATCCAAGCCGGCCATTTCTTAGACATATGATCAGAGCCTCAAACTCCTCCCTCTCTCATAATGCCTCACTCCCCAACAAACTCTCAGATCGAGTTTGCTGTCCTAATAATAAGGTGAATATTCCAAAGATAAACAAGAAACAGAAACAAAGGTCCGACTAGGGTCCAAACTGGGAGTCAGTGGGTTCCTTAGTCCTCTAGGTTACTCTCAGCTGCACAAGGAAGGGGGAAAGGAGGGCGAGAAGTGACGCATAATGAAATTCGACAACAGAGATACCAAGTTATGGTAAGTACATAACTTCTAAGATGATGCTGTCCATTTCATTATGCATCATGAATGGGTCAGAATACCCAGCTACACAAACCCTGGGAGGACCTCAAGAAAGGAAATGCTTGAGCACTGTAGAACCAAATGATGCCTTGTTCCTGGAAATAATGTCTAACTTGTAATGAGATATAAAGGTATGAGTTGTGGACCAAGTAGCTGCAGCACAGATCTCATCAACTCCAGTTCTAGCAGAAAAGGCTGAAGAGGTTGACACAGACTTAGTTGAGTGGGCTCTAAACGGACAGGGAAGTAGTTTGCCTTGTTGAGAATAAACCATAGCAATACATTCCTTAATCCACCTTGCAGAGGTAAACTTAAGAAACTGCTTGTCCCAAACTCTTAGGTGAAAAGGCAATGAACAGTTGGTCTGACTTTTTATGAGGCCTAATCCTATGTATGTAGAAGCGTAACTCTGTGTGAACTTCCAAAGAATGCAAGATACATTTGGCTTTGTTAGAATAATTAGGAAAGAATACAGATAAATAAGAAGTTATGTACCTACCATAATGTTCCATGTTAGTTGTCTTCTTCTCGCCTTCTTTCTTGCTGGTTGGGTTCGGAGCCGATCTTCGGCTCCGACTCGGCCATTTTCTAAAGCTCGAGAGTTATTTACTGGCTCGAGGCCTCCCTATATCCCACAATGCCTGGCGCTAGATCCCCAGATCTTGTTTGGAAGACCTAACACCATCACAATTCAAGAGGACAACTGTCCCAATAGCAAGACTTCAGCTATAGGGCTAAAGAAAAGGTAGAGGACATAAATCGGTTAAGGCTCAGCCAGTAACAAGACTCGTAGGAGAACTCTTCTCGGTCCATGTAGGTTAGGGGGATGGAGGGTGGGACGCAAGAAAGAAGGCGAGAAGAAGACAACTAACATGGAACGTTATGGTAGGTACATAACTTCTTAATGTTAAGTTGTCTCTCTCGCCTTCATTCTTGCTGGTTGGGACAGCGTCCCTAGCACCTTAGTCCTGGGTGGCTCATCGGAATAGACTCTTGAGCACAGTGGAACCAAAATCAGCTCTACTCCTAGAGGCCACATCCAATTTATAATGTGAAATGAAGGTATGAGGGGTGGCCCATGTGGCCGCCACACAAATGGCTTCCATTGGTAGTCTTGCTTGAAAGGCTACCGACGTAGCTAAAGCCCTAGTAGAGTGGCCTTTAGGTTTAGCAGGGAGTTCTTTATTTCTCAACTGATAAACAAGGGTAATAATAGAGGACAACCACCTGGATAAAGTTACTTTAGACACTTGTCGACCCTGCTTACCCTCCGCATAGGACAGGAAGAGTTGGTCTGATTTCCTTATTTGCTCAGTCCTATGCAAATAGAAACGTAATTGCCTATGAACGTCCAACTGGTGTAATTTATGTTCAGCCTTGTTGGAATAATTTGGTAAAAAAACTGGCAATTTAATGGATTGATTCAAATTATTTTCGGAGGGGACCTTAGGAAGGAATGAAGGATTAGTCCTGAGTGAAACCCTATCCTTATGTTAAATTAGGTAAGGAGGACGAACACATAGGGCTTGAAGTTCAGAAACTCTCCTCGCTGAAGTAATGGCCACCAAAAAGAGGGTTTTCCAAGAAAGCAATTGCAAGGAACAGGAAGCTGCCGGTTCAAAAGGAGGCAGTATCAAGGAAGCTAGGATCAAATTCAAGTCCCACGGAGGCGGGGGATCTCTCACTGGAGGCCTGAGCAAGATTGTTCCTTTAAGAAAGGCTTTGCAAAGCTTATTGGACATGATGCTGGTGTCTGACAGGCCTGTATGGAAATTAGAGATTGCCGCTAATTGAACTCTAATGGTGGCAGAAGAGGAGCCCGCTTGAAAAAGTTCTGCTAAAAAGTCTAGAACGTTATGGACAGGAGCCGTGAAAGCAGCTATATTTCTAGCCTCTGCCCAGAAAGAGAAACGTTTCCACTTACTAGCATAAGTCTTCCTGGTTGTAGGTTTGTGCGAAGAAAGGATAATTTCACGCAATGAATTGGAAATACTAGGAAGCCTGGCTAAGGTTGGAAGTGGAGCAGCCAAGCAGTGAGGTTGAGAGACTGAAGAGATTGATGCAGCCTGCCCGACTGATGGATCAGGAGGTCCAGAACTGGGTCCAGATACCAAGGCTGCTCTAGAAGGTGACGATGCAGGAACGGGAACCAGATTTGTCGAGGCCAGTAGGGGGCAATGAGGATCATCCTGCAACCCAGCATGGTAGCTTTCTGAATTAGTATGGCAATTAGGGGAAAGGGTGGAAATGCATACAGAAGTCCCTGGGGCCAATCGTGAACTAGAGCGTCTCTGGGGGAGTGTCCGGGAAGAGGGAAGAGAGTGAAGAAATTGTCGCACTTGCTGTTGAGAGGAGTTGCGAAAAGGTTGCAGCAAGGCTGACCCCATTTGCGGAAGATTTTGTCCGCTACTGTCCGATTGAGAGACCACTAGTGAGGCATGAGAATAGCTCTGCTTAGCCTGTCCGCTATGACACTGGACTTCCCAGGGATGTGCGTTGCTGTCAGAAACCGTTGAGAGGAGACTGCCCACTGCCATAGTCTGAGTGCTTCTCGACATAAGGGATATGACTTGGTTCCGCCCTGCTTGTTGATGCACCATACTACAGACATATTGTCTGTCTGAATTGCAATGGTCCCAGTGGATAGAGAGTTCTGAAGAGCTTGCAGCGCTAAAAGCACCGCCCTCATCTCCAAGACATTTATGTGCAAGTGGTACTCGTGGGGTTGCCAGGTGCCCTGGACAGTCCTGCCCTGAAAATGCCACCCCCCCACCCGATCAGGGAGGCATCCGTGGTCACCGTGGCAACTGGAGAAGGAAGGACAAATGGTCTGCCCTGGGGTACTGATGAGGAGACCATCCACCAAGCCAAGTGGTCTTTGCACGACTGTGTGATTAATATCTTGTGAGACAAAGGGAGTTGTTGAAAGGACCATTGGGTGAAAAGCATCCACTGGAGAATCCTCATGTGAAAATGAGCCAGATGAACTAATATGATCGCTGCTGCCATGAGACCCAAGGTTTTTAGGACGAATCTGGCCTGAATCTTTCTGCATCCTAATAATACCTGTACGTGTCGGCGAATGTCTGCCACTTTGTCTATTGGAAGTCTTGCGGACAGATCTTTCGTATTTCATCTTGCGCCTATAAAGGTTAAAGACTGACAAGGCAACAATGCAGACTTTTCGAAATTTATTGAGATACCTAGGTTGGAACATGTTTGGATGGTATAATCCCTGGCTCTCAGCAATTGATGCCTGGTGGTAGCAGTAAGGAGCCAGTCGTCTAGATATGGAAACACCTGGAATCCTTGCCGTCTCAGGTGAGCGGTAACCACTGCCATGTATTTGGTGAATACCCTGGGGGCTGTGGTGAGTCCAAAGGGCAGGGCTCTGAACTGGTAATGACCGGCTCCCAGCCGGAAGCGGAGAAACCTTCTGGAACATCTGTCCATTTTGATGTGGTAGTACGCACCCTGAAGATCAATGGAGCACATCCAATTGTCCGGACCCAAAAAGGGTAGAATGGACTGAAGCGTGACCATCCGGAACTTCGTTCTTTAAACAGACTTGTTTAGTCTGCTGAGATCCAAAATGGGTCTCCAGTCCCCTGTCTTTTTTGGTACCAAAAATAACTTTGAGTAAATTCCGGATCCTTGCTGGTCTGCTGGGACTTATTGGATGGCCCGTTTTTTTAGCAGTTTTGAAATTTCTTGTACTGCCTGTTCCCTTGGACTGGGTGGAACATCTGGGATGTGGTTGTTTGATTCTAAGGGGGTGTGGACAAAAGGGATATTGTAACCTCCAGATACGATAGACCGTACCTATCTGTCTCGAGTGATGAGACGCCAGGCTTCTGGGTACAGAGACAACCTTCCCCCGACTGCCTCCGAAGGCGGACAGCCGGGCAGCCCCTCAGGGGTGTTGGAAGGGCTTGTCAGAGGAGGATTCTCTGCTGCCCTGATTCTGCGGACCCCCTCTGCCCCGCGGCGGCGTCTATTGTTGTTCCCTCCTCTGCCTCTGGAGGGAAACTCACCACATGCGTCAGGCACGGCTCCCTGGGGTTTCCGGAACCACATTTTTCCACTCTTCTGACCTTTAGGGTATGGTCTAGAAGGAGTGGAAAACGGACTCCCACGGCAGAGTCAGTCTTGCCTTCCTGCTCACACCTGGTAAGGGTATCTTTCACCTAAGGTCCAAACAGAGCCGAACCATCAAAAGGGGTGTTGGTGAAAGACGCCTTGAAGGGATCAGCGAAGTTACATAACCGCATCCAGGCATGTCTTCTCAAAGCCACGCCTGTGCCTGCGGCCCTACTCGCCCCATCAGCCGCATACGAAATGAGCCACATGGAGGAGTTGACGATTGAATTAAGAGTCGCCAGCTGGGAGTTAATCTTGTCTTGAGCCCCCATAGCTGATGGATCTTGCAGGGTATCTCCTAGCTCCTTGAGGAGATCCCTCTGAAGATGGGTGAAGTGGCACAAGTAATTCAGCGACCGCATGGAGAAGGTCGCTGAGGAAAACATCCACTTCCCGTATCTGCCCATCGTCCTAGACTCTCTATTAGGGGGATGGACAGGTACAGAGGTGTCAGCCAACTCCTTTTTCGTGGCAGCTGCTACCACCATGGCATCAACGGGGACACCCTTTGTCAAAAACTGTTTATCTTGAGGGGCCGTAATAAACTTAGTGGGCCTGCGGGGGGTTGGTTCCAATGTATCCGGGGCTGACCACGCCTTCCGAGCCACTACTTCCATCAATGGATCGAAAGGCGGAGACACCCAGGAGGTGGAGCGAGAACCAAACACATCCAAGTATACCGAATCGTCCTCGGAAGGGTTAAGGGCAGTCCAGTTCCCCCTCTGCTTAAGGATCTCAAGGATGTCTGAGAAAGAGACATCGTCAGAGGGGGATCTTGGGGACCCTTCCGAATCCTCCAAGTCAGTATCTGACGTGACAGACTCGGGGGAGTCAACATGTTTCCTCTTAAATTTCCTCTTTTGAGGGGGCTACTCTGCAATCTCAGGGGAGGCCTTGGAAGAGGAAGATACACCCAGTGGGGTGACCTGGAGCATTTTATCCCCTCGCTTGGGGTCTGGAGGAGGGGCAGAGACCGAAGCACGCACCCTGGGGGGAGGAGCTGAAGTGGCTGATCGAGGCGCAGACTCAGACGTCAGCATGCTCCTCATGGCCTCGAAGGCGCCCCTCTCCGGCAGAGAAGAGGGCCCCCGCTCCGAAGAGACAGGAATCCTCTCCGGCAGCGAAAGGGATGGCTCTGAAGACGACGTAGGAGCCGAGCTTACCTGCGCCGAGGCTCCGAGAGGGAGAACAGGGTCGGACAAGGGTCCAATGCCACTCGCCCCCTCGGAGCCGACGAGGAAGTCCCGGCGCCCAGATCCCCTCCAAGGACGGAACCATTGAAGAAATCGGAGCAGATGACGGAGCCGAAAGGGGAAGCATCGGCGCCGTTTCCAAGATCCGAGCCCCAACAAGCTCCGGCTCTGAACTGACAGCAGGAGTCGGAGGAGGAACTACTTCAGAAACAGGAACAGCCACAGCCTGATGAGGAGGGCTAGCTAACATTTTAGCCAGGGCCTGCGATTTGAGGAGTCTACTAACCACTCTCTCCAAGTCATGATCGGATAAGCCTCGAGGACCGAGAAGAGTGGGACCGATGGCTCAGTTCAGACTGTAGCAAAGGCGACCCCGGAGCCGAGCGAATCGACTCTAGGGATGGCGACCTAGATCGCTTACGGCTCCCTGACGGCTCCGACACCAAGGTCGAAGCCAAGTGAGATTTAGATACTTCGGTTCCGGCCGGAACCGAAATGGAAGCAGATGCTCCACCTGGCGACGGCTCCGTACTGGGAGCCGACGGCTTGGTGGGCTTAGGGGTTTTCGCTGGCTGAGACTTCGCCGGAGACCCCTCGGGTTTTAGTAAACCCATGAGAATCAATTTGTTCCTACGCTCCTGAAGGACTCTCGGACTAAAGGCATGACATACCGAGCAAGCATCCTGCAGGTGTAGGGCACCCAAACAATGAACACAAGAAGTGTGACCATCTGTCAGAGACATTTTCTGACAGCACGAGTCATACTTCTTGAACCCTGATACCTTGGTATCCTTTGACATGGTAAGAAAAAGGGATACCAATGGAAGAATGTTAGACTAGTGCAAAGAAACACATACACAGTCACACACACACACTAGTCCCACACTTTCACACAAAAAATTAACAAAACTAACAGAATTCTATCAAACTACAAAGGCTAAACACTACTTCCTACTAGAAAAGGGATTAAAAAGGGAAGGGGATAGCCTCTAAATTAAACGGCCTACTTAGGGAGATAGAGGGGGGAGGGGAGAAACTCTCTAAGTAAAACAAGTTTCCTAAAGGGAGAAACACAGGAATACAAGACTAATGTAACAGTACTACTCTACTTAAACAAAAAAAGGGCTTGAAATATACACTAAAAATTTAACTACTAATATTACAAAAAGAAGAATACGACCTGAGCCAGTAAAGCGCAATCTCGTAGCTAAGCAGCAAACGAGATCTGGGGATCTAGCGCCAGGCATTGTGGGATATAGGGAGGCCTCGAGCCAGTAAATAGCTCTCGAGCTTTAGAAAATGGCCGAGTCGGAGCCGAAGATCGGCTCCGAACCCAACCAGCAAGAATGAAGGCGAGAGAGACAACTTAACATTGAATGTTCTGATTCAGGTTGACCTCTGAAGCAACCTTTGGAATGAAGGAAACTCTATCCTTGAAGGAGGTTATGCATGAAGGTTTGGAAGACAGAGCCTGCAATTCCAAAACTCTCTTGGCTGACATGATGGCCACAAGGAAGGCCATCTTCCAAGACAAGTACTTCAGCTCACAAGAACTAGCAGGTTCAAAGAGTTTTTGGGTGAGACCCTGTAAAATTAAAGTACGATCCCCAAGGTGGAGAAAGATCCTTGATCGGAGACCTCAGGTGAAAAACACCTTTTAAGAAATTCCGACAAAGTTTGGAAAAAAGGGTAGAGGAAAAACGAACTGACTTCCCAACATGAAAGTTAGTGATGGCCAGAAGTTGTACCTTAATTGTGGAAAAACGCGATCCCTCATGAAAAAGAAAGCTCAAAAACATGAGAGTATCTGAGACTGAGGCAGAAAAAGGGATCTATATTCCTCTGAGATGCCCAGATAGAAAACCTTTTCTATTTGCTACAATATACCTTCTATGTGGATGGTTCTTGAGAACTAAGAATAATGTCATGGAGAGGAGAGGGGAGCCTGGAATTAACCAAAATTACTGGAAGTGGCGAAACCAAGCAGTTAGTTTGAGGGACCGGAGGATGGGAATCTGATGTTCCATCGAATGTGAAATGAGATACTTTCTGGGATCCATTATTCATGGAGGATGTTTGCTGCGAGACCGCAGAAAGAGGAACCATAGCTGATGAGACCAAGAGGGGCAATGAGGGTAAGATTGGTCTTCAACCTGCTGGCTTTCTGTAGGACTTCGGGTATTAGAGGAATTGAAGGAAGAGCATACAGGAGATCGGGAGGGGGCAATCGAGGACCACAGAATCCTTGGGTGACTCCCCTTTGGGGAATCAGAAAGAAGTACCTGCAGTATTTGTTGTTTAGGGGGGAGACTAAAAGATCGCAGCAAGGCTGGCCCCAGTGGCTGAAAATCTCATTTGCTACTTACTGGTTCAGGGATCACTCGTGAGGACTCAGGATGGACCTGATCAATTTGTCCGTCAGAATGTTGGATCCCTCAGGGATGTGAGTTGCAATAAGAAAGGGGCTGGAAGCAATCGCCCATTCCCAAACTCTCATGGCCTCTCTGCACACCGGGCAAGACTGGGTTCCCCCCTGCTTGTTGATGTACCATACCACTGACATACTGTCCATCAAGACTGCAATCGTCCCTACAGGCAAGCAGTCCTGAAAATGTTGCAACATGAGGAGGACCGCTCTCATGTCCAGGACATTTATGTGCAATTTGGTTTCTACGAGGAGAAACATGCCTTGAACCATCCTTCACTGAAAACGCCTCACCCCCCCACCCCAACAGAGAGGCATATGTAGTCACTGTGGCCGAAGGGGGCGGGGGACAAAGGGTCTGCCTACATGAAGATCATCTGTGAGCATCAACAACAGTTGACGTCGGCAAACTGGCGTAAATTTGATTGGGGTTGATAATGTGCGACACCAGATAGACCACTGAACAGCCAGGATCCACTGAAGAACTCTCATGAAGAATCTGGCTAAAGGCACCAGTACGGTAGCAGCCAACAAGAAGCCCAAGGCTATGAGAATCGAGTGAGCTGGAGAAGATGGAGTATGTAAATAAGCATTGTACTTGCTGTCTGATACAAAATATCAGTTGTGAGGGAAGATCTATAACTTGCACTATGTTCAACTGCATCCTGTTGAATTCTTTTCCTGAACTGGGCCCAATCTGGATTTGACCATGTTGACTGCGATTCCCAGGTGAAAAAACAAGATAATCATCACCTGGATTACCCGAAGCAGTTGATGCCTTGTGGATGCCATCAGGAGCCAATCATCCAGGTGGGGAAACACCTGGAAACCTTGCAGACGGAGGTGCTCTGTAACTACTGCCATACATTTGGTGAACACCCAGGGGTTTGTGCTGAAACCAAAGGGCAGTGCTCTGAACTGGTAATGATCGGCCCTAGCCAGAAGTATAGAAATCTCCTTGAGTGCCTGTCTATTTTGATATGATAGTACATATCCTGGAGATCCACTGAGCACACCCAGTCGTCCTTGAGAATTAGCGGCAGAATGGACTGTACTGTAACCATGCAGGACTTTATCTTAATGACAAACAAATTTAAACTGTTGAAATCCAGTATGGGCCGAAGGTCCCTGGTCTTCTTTGGTACCAAAAAGAAGCACAAGTTCTGCATCCTCATTGTTTGGCTGGGACATGCTGGATGACTCTTTTGTCTAGACGTTTTGCACTTCTACAAAGCCATTCTCCCTCTGACTGGGTGGCATGTCAGGGAGATGGCTCCCCTGTGGGGGGAGGAGGAAAGGAAAAAGGAAATATAGTAGCCTCTGGATATGATGTTTAACACCAGAGTGTCATTTGTTGTGTCTGTCCAGGCTGCTGGGTGTAATGATAGTCTACCCCCGACTGCCTGCAGAGTAGAAAAGTCAGTTAGCACTTCAGCAGCAATGGGCTTGTCAGAATAGGGTTCCCTAAAGCTCAGGTTCTAAGGACCACCTCTGCCCCTGGGACAGCGTCTACCATTAAATCCACTCCCTCTGCCCCTGGAGGAAGATTCTTCCACCGAATCAGGGAAGACCCCTTGGGATTTACAGAACCACATCTTCCTGCTCCGCTGGTTCCTGGAAAAAATACATTGGGGGAAGAAAATTTAATTCCCACAGAAAACAGCGTCTTGCCCTCCTTTTCTCTGCTGATCAGAATCTCCTTAACGGATGGTCCAAACAAGGAAGAACCATTAAAAGAAGGCATTAATGAATGATGCTTTGAAGGGGTCTGCAAACCCACAATCTCATCCAGGCAGGTCGTCTAGGGGCTATGGCTGAACCAGCAGCTCAAGTGGTTCCCTCTGCCACGTGGGAGGTTAGCCTCATTGAAGAGTTATCAAGAGAAGCCTTGTTTTTTAGCTGTGGGGAGACCTTTTTAAAGGTTTCCTCTGACAGCGTCTGCTCCAGAGAAGTGGAAAGTTCCTTCATCAAGTCTCTCTGAGGGCAAGTGAAATGTGCCAGATAATTTAAAGCCCTCAGCGAAAAGGTGGCGGAGGCATACACTTGCTTCCCATGTCTGTCCAAGGCCAGAGACTCTCTGTTTGGAGGCTGGACAACAAAACTCTGTTTGGCAAGCTCTTTCTTGGTTGCTGGCAATACCACAATGGCATTAACCAGGACACCGCTGCTGCAGACGGGATGATCTGTGGGGGGACTAAGGTACTTACCTGCATGCTTTGGGACTGGTTCCATGGTGTCAGGTTCCTTCCAATCCTGGCGGGTGATGAGGTCACTAAGTCTGTCGACCAGTGGTGTCACCCAGGAGGTAGATGGTCCCATCCCGAAAGCTTCCAGGAACACTGACTCATCCAAGGAAGAGAGTTGGGAAGACCATTCTCCTTTTTGGTTCAGGATTTCTAAGAAACTTCCAAAGGAGATATTGTCGAGTGGAGACTGGGGGATCCTTCCCCTTCGTCAAAGTTGGTGTCCTCTTTTAAAGACACCAAAGGGGAGTCAATGTGCTTCCTCTTGCACCAGCGCTTCCAGGGGACTTCCTCCGTGGGGTACTAGGGTGAGGACTTGGAAGCCAGGGAAACCCCCTGCTGAGGGGTTGGTGGGAGACTCTCCAGGAAGGACTGACCATGGAACGGACAAATAGGAGCAAAGCCTCGATCCACAGAGGATTGGGAGGTGCCTTGGTGAAAGAGGGACCATCTCTCGAAGAGTCGAAAAAGCCCCCTCTGCCACCTGGAATGCCGAGGATGCCCAAAGAGCCTGCCCCCCCAAGGGAAAAAGGGACGAGGTCATCCTGGATCCGACACTGCCAAAAGGCACCGGACCTGAGCTATCGAAGGCTGAGGCCCCCAAAGGAAGGAACGGCTCAGAGAAAAACAAAGTCAGAGCCAACACCAACTCTGAGGACCTGGCATCGACCCCTCAGATCCTGGACCTGCTCTGCTGTGACAAAATCAGAGCCAAGACAATCTGGGACTCTGTCAGAGCCAGGGAAAGGAAAATCCCACAATCCAATGCTGATCCACTCGAAATCATCAGGACCTGTGACTCTGAAATCAAAGGGATCGGAGGAGGAGGTTGATGTATTGGGGTCAAAGCTCTCACACATCCAGCATGGTTTGGAGAAGGCAAAATCTTCAGCTGGATCTGGGCTTTAGGAAGCTCCTCATCATCCGATCCATCTCCGAATGCAAGAGCCGAGAGGGCAAAGAGCAATGTGTAGACCGCACCAGTGAAGTTCTCTTCTGGACTGTACAAGCTGGTGAGGGTGACTTACTTCAGCACAGAGTTAAGACTCCGAGACTTATGCTCCGAACGGGAGTGCTTGAGGGTCCACTGTGGAGAAGACTAACTACGAATCCTAATGACCTCTGACGGCTCCGAGAGGCTGCTTGGACCCAAGACCATTGGATCTGGCAGGGTGGGAGGATGGGTCGGCCCGGACTCCCGCGGATCTGAAGGGCCTGTTGGATCCAGAGAACAGCGTGGAGCTGAGGGATCCAAAGAAGACAGACATGAAAGTTTTCTCCTCTTTACCTAGGTAGAAGCTGACATCCCCGGAGAAGTGTGGGGGGAGAGGTTGCTTCTTCTGAGTGGGAGTCTGGACTCTGAAGGCGGGAAGAAGCCCTCTCAAGATGAGCTTGTTCCTCCTATCAGCCAGGGCTCAGGGATTGAAAGCCGAGCAAATATCATAAGGCATATCCAAGTGTACAAGGCCCAAGCAGTAAACGCACCTTTTGTGGACATCAGATTGGGGAATCTTATGCCTACAAGAGGCACACCTCTTAAACCCAGGGAATTTCTCAGGCTTGTCTGACATAATTGTCAGGCACTCAGAAAATGCACCCACACACAGAAAGAACAAACCAGTCACATACTACCACCACCATCTACACTAAACTAAAGGATAGCAGGAAAGTTTTTTTTTTTTTTTTAAGAGAAGAGGAGAAAGGAAAGGAAAAGGGGAAAGCGAAAGTACAAAAAAGGGCGGGAAGGATCTAACACCAGTGATCACTAAGATAGTGCAGTAGGAGGGGAGGTATAGAAGGAAAGAAGAAAGACTAACTACAAATTGACGAAGAAAAAAATGAGAAAAATCTAAGAAAACAAGGAAGATATTACCAACAACACTTGAGAGGCTCGCAATCACGTCTGGACCAAATGGCGGCAAACAAGATCTGAGGGGTTTTGTTGGGGAGTGAGGCATTATGGCAGAGGGAGGAGTTTGAGTATTGGATCTTATGTCTGAGAAATGGCTGGCTTGGATCCAAGGACCCATCCATGATGCATAATGTAATGGACATCATCAGAGCTACAGCAGCAGCCACTGAAACACTAAGTGAGAAGACCTGGAAAACTGTGCAAAAAGCAAAAAACATTGCAGTTTATTGGCACTGCGGAAAGGGGCAGAAGGGAACAATTGCATTTTTTTTTTTTAATGAAAACATAACTCTCAGATTGGGCAGACATCCCTTTAAACTGAAATGCATCTTGAATGCGCCCATCGTGTACATTTTTCAGTGGTGGCAAGAAGGACTTCAACTTGCCACATCTTAGTCAGCTTTGCTTCCTTCAAGTTGAAAGAAAGAATCAGGTGAGTTTTCTAGTCTCCAGGTAAAGTGACGACTGGGATACTAAGTGACAGTGATTACCGCCGTAATTTCAAGGGCCAGCAGAACACATTTTTACTATCTATTTGTTTTGACAGGAAGATGCACCTTAATTTAAGATCCTCTATCCAGGAGTTTTTAACTGGGAGGGACAATAACCTTTCTGGACCCAGAGAAGGCCAAACACAGAATGAAGGATCTGGGTGATGACAGTAAAGTTAGCACCTCTAAGGAGGGTTCTGAAAGACAAAAGAAAGAGAGGGGCCTAGGAGTCTCTGCTATTATTTAGACAAAGGGCAAAGACAAAAGCGAAACTATCGCTTTTTCTTCAACTTCCATCTATAGCTGAAACTAAATAGTCATATATGGAGAAACCACTGGATATTGCTATTGGTTCGGAAAAATCACTGGACAGACTTCTACTTGATCTGTCTGCATGGGAAGGGCATATATTTGATGAGTGCAACAACAGTAGTTGAAGTAGGTAGTGTGTCGGTTGAACCTACATGTTCTCACTAAGCTCATTTTAATACACAAGAGCACTGTACTGCATTCAGTGCTTTCTCTAAAGCTACTCCTAACAAAGACATCCAACCTCTTTCTTGAGAATTGTAGTAGACTGCCTGAATAATTTCTCAATCCTACTTTTGCTTGTTGTTTGTAAATAGTTTGGATCTGTACATACCATTATGACAATGATGTTTTATTGGCTTTTGAGGTTGTTTTGTTATATCCTGTGTGCTGTGCTATGCTTCACTTAGCTTTGATAAGGCAGACAGTTTCTCATTCATCCGTTTACAGTTTGAGACATGACCTTTCTTTGAATTTCATGGAATGTTAATGGCTTAAATTCTCGCATAAAACACTCAAGTTATAGCTTATCTGGATCCATATGTCTACTGATATATTGTTACTTTAGAAAATGCACCTTTCTGAGGAAGAATATTCAAAGTTTGTTGGATGTAGATAAACATGTCAGTAGGGAATCTTACCAAAATGGAAAAAGTAGGGTGTGTATAGTAGTCAGACATGGGATTCCTTTTGGAAAGGAGAAAGAAACTAAGTGACCTTCATGGTACATATGCAACCTTCAAAGGCTGGTTTGGTTTGCTAAAAAAAAAAAGCACACTGATTAACCTCTATATTCCCCCTTGCACAATGATGTACAGGATATCAGCATGGTGCAGGGATCTGATGGCTCTTACAGAGGGCTGCACAATGTCAGTCAGTACTGAGATAGTCTACTCATTCAACACTGATTTTTAGCAAGATACTTCTACCTTATGGGTTTTAAAGACATTATGAAGTGTAGTACTCATCATAAAGGGACCACAAACTTTGTAGGTTACTCCTTTAGATTTCGGTCCTTCTCAAGAATAGATAAAATTATGGTTTCCAAGGAGTATTAGAGCCATAAGAGAGAGGTGCCCCCTTACCTTGTTGCTCTTTGTCTTGTACCAGGAACTCTCTTGCTTGTAAACTCTGTAATCACAAGGAGTTGGGCTATTTTTAAACACCAGATACTCCTTTTTCAATTTATGCTGACAATCTTCTGATCTACATAAAATATCTAGTCTCCCAAGTAGAGCCCCTTTTGGAGATAATCCAGGTTATAAGTTAAATCATACCAAGACAACGGACTCTTATCCATAAACTGCCCAATACCATTATTGGAGTGTCACTCATTTCAGACCACAAGGGATTATATAGAATATTCCTATTTCTTTATCTATTCAATCTACTATCCAAAAGGGATATGAGCAACTTGCCAAGACATATGAGTTTTCTTTCATGTTGGCATGACTTGGTCCTAAACTTTCAATGAGATAAGCCAGAATGTTTATACTTCCGCGCAGCCCTTACCTAGTTCAGGCAACTGACACCCATCTGGATTTTTTCTGGACTACATGGAAATCAGAATGATTGTCTGGTTGCCAGGAAAACACTGTACAAACTCCACTATTCTGTTTAATTATTAAAATTCAGACTCTGAAGTGTTTTTTTTTTTTTTTTTTTTTTTTTTAAGAAAAGCATCAGTAATGCAATACAATCAGGGAAAAATAAGCCATCATACCTCCCCTAACCTGATGACAAATTATGTCACAAAATGGGAGTGGATAAGAGTGGAGATGACAGGGAAAGGTGAGGCGACAGGTAGAGTTAGGGGTGGTGCCAGGGTGAGTGGTCCCTGTCCGGTTTAAGATGCAGCAAAAGGTGCCAGCCCTACTAACTTCATTAGGCAAAGCAATGACTATAGAATCTCCCAAAGAACTGTTACAAACCCCAAAAACAAAGCCAATTAAAAGTGTGCCTGATCCACAATTATACTATTTTCAGGGATACTGAAAATTTTCTATTTGATGAGTAAGGCACATAGGTCTGTCTGGAAAGTGGTCTTAATGCTGTGAACACACAATTCATTTTCCATTAAAGTATGTTCTCTACGGAGAATATTAATACCTTTAAATAAGCAAGTTTAGTCGATCATGTAGCTTGTTGCTAAAACCAAATTACAAAGACATTTAAAATCTTGGATTGGGGAAAAAAGCTTTCCCCATTCTCTTAAGCCCTGTGTGGAAAGGGAAGGGAAGGATGCCGACTTTCAGGCTTAGGTAAAGACAGTTTCCTGTGATATGCTGAGAGTATTTGTTTAGCAATAACTTGTAATTTGGAAAAGATTTTTCAGTCAGGAAATGCACAATGCACCAAACTTTTAAACTGATAAATAAATGCAAGTCTTTAAAAATGTTTACTTCCCCGTAGAATTTTAACCCAATTAGTAAGGTGATTTCTGAAAACTAGATCAACCAACCATAAAGAGATGCCAGCAATAAATACAATTTATGACATTTTAATAAAAAATATTTTATAAAGAATGTGATAGGCTACTTAAAGCCTGAGAGAAGAACTAGATATGCGAAGACAAAAACATCTGGAAGACGATCCTGAACACCATGCAAATTTCATTTCGGAATATTTAAAGTTCATGAAATTAGTATTACTTCATTTTTACATTTCTTTAAAAAATGGATAAAATACTTCAGACAACCTGACTGTTGACTGCACATTACCTGTGTCATTCTAACACATGACTAACTGAAGAAACACAAGCTTATTTCACACAAGGAAGCCGATGTACGCATGGGTACAATAATCTTTGGGTGTCCAGAGAATGAACATGGTCTAGAATCTTGATTCACAATGCACCCCTTAGTGCCAAATTAAGGCTGCAAGTTACATGCTTCACTGTGCCTTTCAGCATGCAAGGATTACAACAGTCACTCAAGTGGGTATGACACTGCAACTATATCTCATTAGAAACGTCTTCAACACAGACTCCTCCAGGATTACTGCTGAGCAGTAACAGTCTATGATGCCGCTAAAAAATATAACATGTATTTGTTTTAGTACCCATTCTCAACCCCACACATACTATAATCCATTGCCTGTCGTCATACCCCATATCATCTCAACTGTATGTACTCTTCTAGCCACAAACAAAAATATGCTGGTACCCTTCTGAATTCTACAACATGAGCTTAACACGTAAAAGCAGTCACAGTAGCAAAGTACATAATAGTACTGGACCCTATCACTGCCACTCTGTTCTTACAAATTCATTTTATTTTTAAGTTCAACAAGCGTTATTAACCAAGATATTTACAATTTATGGAATTCTCATGCAGAATACATGTTTCTATGCTAGCGACTGGGCCTACTCAATCTCTTAACTCGATTGCTCCCTTTCCTTTATGCATCTTTTACACAAAAGGCACGAGTAAAAAATCTAGCATTTACAATCCATTATATTCAACCACGAAGTCACATTTATACAATATCCTTTTTATGAACAACCTGTATGTTCATATGCATTTTTGCTGTATTTCTAATTATAACATGTTCACACACACACATCCTCCATACCCTAATAACCATTTACAAAGTTCACTGCAAATTCAGTTTGTACTCAATGTTCAGTAGTAACAACAAAAACGGAGCGTATGTCCATGTAGCTCAAAGAAAATCTCAGAAAATGCAAAGGATGCTCACGTAGTGTAGTCAGAACTAAACAACCACACGGTCTTCAAACCTTTTTAAGTAATAAACTTACAACACTATCTTCAAAGGAAAACCTCCTGTAGTGAATACCAGGCTGCTGAGTGATTAAAGAACAAGACTGGAGTTGTAGCACACAGTGCCTTAAACCAGTTTGAGTATTAAATTTGCAAAATCATTACCTTCCAAGAAAAACCTCTTGTAGTGAAAAAACAGGCTGCTGAGTGTTGAAAAAACAAGGCTAGAGTTGTAGCAGCAGCTTTACTTTATTTGGAATAATAAAATTGGTTTAGCGCTTTTGTCCCTGTAAGCAATAATGGGACGACTTTAAAACCAATGTTACTTAAAAATGCACAGTTTAAGTAGCTGAAAAGACCACCATGTGACACAAAGCCACCAATAAACAGAGTAAATTTACATGAATAATGGGTCTGAGTTATAACTTCCTAATTAAAACTTCCTGTGAGACCTGCTGCAGTCTGAACCATATTTGTGAAGTAAACCAATAAAGCTTGTGCAAATTAAGAAGTTATATTCTTACCATAATGTTCCATCTGTGTTGTTAATCTTCATTTATCCTTGACCTTTGGGACTTGGTTCCGATCCTTGGAACCGGCTCAGCTGTTATATAGCTTGCGCAAGCCAAAACCTCTCGAGCCAAGACTCTACTCATAACACCCCTCTCTAGATTACCTCAGTTCGAGTTTGTAGCTACACAGGAAGACAGCAAAATGTGTGTATGGAATTGAAGAGGCTATGCCCAAGGTCAAACATGATGACGTTACCAGGACAAGCTTCCGATCTTCCAAAGAATCTGCAGGAGGGGGAAGGAGGGTGGGGTGCCAAGGATAAATGCAGTCGACAACACAGATGGAACATTATGGTAAGAACATAACTTCTTAATTTGATGTTGTCAATCTTCATTTATCCTTGACCTTTGGGACAGAGTCCCCAGCTACTTTAGATCTTGGGTGGCCTTATGGAAGGATATTCCTGAGAACCAGAGAGTCAAAAGATTATTTTCCTCTGGAGACCTTATCCAATTTGTAATGAGTGATAAAAGTATGCAGAGAAGCCCATGTTGCTGCTGCACATATTTCATCCATGGAAGCCTTGGAATGGAAAACAGCAGATGTGGCCATTGCCCTAACAGAATGCAATCTCACTGGCGCTGGTAAATGGATATTCTTTTTATTGTAGATGAAACTAATACAATATCTTAACCACCTTGACAAGGTGGACTTTGAAACAGATTTCCCCAGAGATGAACCGGAGAAAGAGACAAATAACTGGCCTGATTTTCTAAATGCCTTAGTTCTGCTGAGGTAGAAATGTAACTGCCTGTGGACATCCAGCAAATGTAAGCAATATTCACCTTTGTTGGAAAAATTTGGAAAGAGAGCAGGTAAGTCAATGGTTTGACTAATATTAGTTTCTGAGACCACCTTAGGAAGAAAAGATGGGTTGGTTCTTAGTGAAACCCTGTCCTTATGAAAAATCAGATATGTGGGTTTTAAAGATAGTGTTTGCATTTCGGAAATTCTTCTGGTGGATGTAATGGCTATCAGAAAAACGATCTTCTATGAAACAAACTAAGTGACAGCCGACGGTTCACAGGAGGAAAGGACAGAGGACTGCAGAACCACATTCAGATTCCAAGTAGCTACAGGGTCTTTGTACAGCTTTTTCAACCTTAAAGGTTCCTTTAATGAACACTTTACACAATCTATGGGAAATTAGCGAATGGTCTTCAAAGCCACTGTGGAAAGTGGAAATAGCAGCTAGTTTGACCTTAACAGTAGAAGCACAGGCTCCTTGTTCGAAACATGTAGCTAAAAACTCCCAATACATTTTCAACTGGTGTGGAGAAGGGGTTAAGACCATTACTGTGTACCCAAATAGAACATCTTTTCCACTTGCTGTGGTAATTTCCTGGTGGAAGGTCTATGGGAAACCAGCAACATTTTTTGGACTCTGGAAGATACATTTTTCTGCCTGGCAACTAATGGAATTGGTGGAGCCAAGCTGTAAGCTTGAGGTTCTAAAGACTGGGGAGCACCAGTCCCTGTGGATGACACAGAAGATCCGGAACTGGATCCAGAATCCATGGACGGTAAATTAGATAAGGCCACAGAAAGAGGAACCAGACTTGTTGCGGCCAAAAAGGTGCAACGAAGATCATCTGGATCATCTTGCTTCTCAACCTGATGGCTTTCTTTAAAAAGAGAGGAATCATTGGGAAGGAGGGGAAAGGCATAAAGTAGATTGAAGGGCCCATCATGAAGGAGACTCTCTCTCAGGGACCCCCCCCCCCTGCGGAGGAATTAGGGCAAAGTAGCTGCTGCACTTGTTGTTCAGGGGAGATGCAAACAGGTTGCAGTGAGGCTGGCTCCAGTGATAGAAAATTTCCTCCACCACTCTGAGACTGACTGACCATTCATGAGGCAAGAGAATGCACATGCTCAACTTGTCCGCTATCACATTTGAGCTTCCCGGAATGTGTGTTGCTATCAGAAAATGGCTGGAAGAAATCACCCATTGCCACAAACTGACAGCTTCTTGAAATAGAGGGTAAGACTTGGTTCCTCCTTGCTTCTTGATGTACCAGACTACTGACATTGTCTGATTGAATCACAATTGTTTCTAGGGGAAGGGCATTTTGGAAGGATCGCAACGCCAACAGCATTGCCCTCAATTCCAGAACACTGATATGCAAATTGGCCTCTACAGGGAACCATGTGCCTTGGACTGTTCTACCCAGATAATGCCCCCCCCCCCCAATCTGGAAGGTGTCCATAGTCACTATGGCCTTGGGCTGAGGTGGAACAAAGGTATGGCCTAAGAGGATCTCCTTGGATTCCATCCATCAGATAAGCCCTTCTTGCAACGACTGGTGATTAAAACAGGATGGGTCAGGATGGACCATTGGGATGCCAAAAGACACTGTAGCAGCCTCATGTGAAATCTTGCTAACAGAACTAAGGTAATGGCTGCTGCCATGGACCCTAAAGCTTGAAGGACTAAACGTGCAGGTACATTGTTCTTGGGAGTGAATGGTTGTATTTCGGATCTTATCTTTTGCAGCCTGTGTAGAGGAAGGTAAGTAGTACAAGTAATGATATTTAGATGGGCTCCCATAAACACTAGATCTTGAGTCGGGCTTAGTTGAGATTTTGAATGTATCATTGTAATGCCCAGATGAGCAAACAGGGATAGAATGAAATCTGTTGCTTGAATCAGTAGATGCCTGGTGGGAGCAGTTATGACCCAAGTCATCTAGATAAGGAAACATTCGCAATCTGTGCGGTCTCAAGTGACCTGTCACTGCTGCCAAACACTTGGTGAGCATCCTGGAGGCTGGGGTTAGGCCAAAGGGCAACACTCTGAACTGAAAATGATGGGCTCCTAGCCAAACGTGGAGGAACCTTCTGGAGCACTTGCCCATTTTTATGTGGTAATACACGTCCTGAAGATCTATACAGCACATCCAATTGTATTCCTCTAACAAGGGTAGGACAGTGTGAGCCATGACCATCTAGAATTTTGCTCGCTGAACAAACTTGCTCAGAAGGCTGAGATCTAAAATTGGTCTCAAGTCCTCTGTCTTTTTTTTTGGCACCAAAAAGAACCATGAGTAAAATCCGGATCCTATCTGGTCTGGTGGGACTTCTTGGATGACTTTTTTCTAGCAGTTTTTGAAGTTCCAGAGCTGCTTGATCCCTCTGATTGGGTGGAACATCGGAAAGTCTTCTCCTTGATCTTGGAATGATAGTAAAGGGAATGTGATAACCTCTGGCAATGATCGTTTGCACCCAAGTATCTAAAGTTATTTGCCGCCAGGGTTCTCGAGTGCAAAGAGAATCTTCCCCAGCTGCTTCCACAGGTAAGCAATCGGGCCACCTTTCAGGAGTGCTGGTAGGATTTCCCAGAGAAAGAATCTTTGGATCCCTGATTTTGCAGACCACCTTTGTCGCAGGGTCAGCGTCTTCCATTGGAGCTCCCCCCTCTGCCCTGGGGGGAGCCAACATGCGTGTGTCTTGAAAAGGCCCTTGGGATTTTCTGAACCACATCTTTCCATTCCTCTGGTTCCTAGAGTAGGACCATTTGGGAGCAGAAATATGTATGCTCACTGCACATAGGATCTAACTTTCTCGCACCTGGCTAATGTTTCTCTGACTTTGGGGCCAAAGAGGGAAGATCCGTCAAAAGCATCACTGATGAAAGAAGACTTAAAAGGCTCTGCAAACTCGCAAAGGTGCATCCAGCTGTGTCGCCTTATGGCAACGTCAGAACCCACTGCCCTAGTCATCCCTTCAGCTGCATGCACAATAAGCCTCATGGATGAGTTGGAAATAGACTCCAGTATAGACAGCTGGAAGGCCACTTTACCTTGGACTCCCCTCAGACAGCTGCTGCAAGGGTATCTGACAACTCCTTGATCAGATCCCTCTGGAGCCTAGTAGTGTGTGCCATAAAATTCAAACACCTTAAAGCGAAAGTCAATGATGCATACATTTGCTTTCCAAATCTGTCCATTGCCCGGGATTCTCGATTAGGGGGATGAACAGTGGAACTCTCTTTCACCAGTTACTTTTTGGTGGCCGCCGCAAACACCATGGGATCTATTGCTAACCCCTTAGCGCAATACTGGAGGTCCTCTGGAGCTGAAAGAATTTTGTCTAGGGATTGGCTCTATGGAGTCAGGGGTCTTCCAAGCCCACTGTGCGATCAATTTAATAAGACTGTCAGCAGGAAGGGTCTCCCAAGAAGCAGATGGGGAAGCAAAGAAAGCTTGCAGGTACACCAACTCCTCAGACGTAGGGTCTTTGGGCTTCCAGTCACCCCCCTGTTTCAGTGTTTCTAGAATGTCTCCCAAAGGAGACATCTTCTAGGGGCAACTGATGGGAACTCTCCACATCATCCAAGTCCATGACTTCTGTGAGAGATTCTTCAGGGCAGTCTAAGTGTTTCCTCTTGCACATCTTTATGTAGGGCATCTCCTCAGTGGGAATCTCTGACGAAGACACAAAAGAAGAGGGCCCCTGCGCAGGGGTATTCTGCAGCTTTGGTGCTCGCTGCCAGGGCGTGGAACTAGGTGGCAGCTCTGGGTGAGAGGGAGTCCCAGGATAATACTCCAATATGGGAGGGGCCAGCTGTGACCCTGCAGAGGCAAATGTCCTCTCCATAACCTGGAAAGCAGGTCCCCCTGAAGAGGGGATGGGAGCCCACAACCAAGAAGGACAACCTCAAAAAAAAAAAAAAAAATTTTTTTATAAAAGTAAATGGATGCCGCATTTTCTATCACGATCTGATGAAGATTATTTCGAAATCACTTATTGTCTGTGAATATCAAGGGACTTTTATTCTTTCTTTTTAAACAGAAGATATTACATTTATTTCATTTTAAACGGACATCTGATACTTTTTTGTGGACAAGACTACCAGCTATATTTTTTCAGTTATTTGATGTACAGCGTTAGCCTTGGTGATCCATCTGTTGCAGTTTACTGTTCCTGTTCTTCTGATTCGGCAGGTTCACCTCAGCAGTTGGAAGATTCATTACATTCTGTTTTTGCTACTTCGCTACAGCAGATGGCTAACGAAGCAACTACAACTAGGAATAAAGGAAATCTTACCAACATAGATTTCATTCATGGTAAGAGCGTTGATAACCTAGAAACCAGCTTGAATCCATTATTAAGTTTACAATTTGATTCTAATGATGTGAATATGATCAATAACACATCTGAAGAAGTAGTTAACGCCGATTTTGACACAATTCTTAATGCTGAGACTGTGGCATTTAAGTTAAAAAGACTAACCTGGGAGCGCTACCATTTAGAGGCATGCCTACATCACCAAGTGATACCTAGGGGCATGCGCTTCAAATGCATGCCCAACTATGGTAATCAGCATCCTGCATTGCTAGCAAGCTGGCAAGCCATTAATCTTGAAACAAGTTTTCGTTATATTAAACTTTTATTAGAATATTTTAAACCAGAAGAAGACAAAATTGCACAGCAAATAGAGACTAGCAGAAAGTACAGTTTTGTAACTACCATAAATGTAGATGTTCGAGTGTTCACACTGCTGCAGTCATCACACTTGGGTAATCTGTCATCAGGCGGTCCTGCAGCCGGCCTGAGTTCCAAAGTCTTGGTCCGGCGTCAGTTGCGGTCGCTTCTTCCCTGACGTCAGTGCGACAGGGGTATAAGAGAGGCAGCCAACGCCATTTTCTTCAGTTTTTCTTGCCCCAGATGTCAGGTGCCCCCAAATAGGAAGGTAATACATAATCCTAAGTAAAATACATAAGTAGAAAACAATAGCTACAGCTGTAAGCAAATACACCATATAGAAATACATCATATAGATTGTATAAAAAGGGAGGTATAGATAAAACCCAGGTAAGAAGAGGGGATGGTGGGAGGGTAACCTGGACTGCAGCAGTGTGAACACTCTAACATCTACATTTATGGTAGGTACAAAACTGTACTATGTTCATCGTGTTACACTGCTGCAGTCAATCACACGTGGGTTGAATCCCAAAGCTAAGGCTGGGCAGTTGGTACTAAACAGGGTTTGGAGAAGCTAGTAGGCCCTGCAGAACTGCAGTGGCAAATCCAGCTCTGGTTTTTGAGTATAGAGGTAAGTGGTAGTGCTTGGTGAAGGTGTGCACTGAACTTTGCAGCCTCCAAAATATCCTTGGTTGGTACCCCTCTGAGGAAGGCAGCTGATGTTTCTGTAGCGATGGTGGAATGGGGCCTAATGTTACCAGGTGCAGGTTTCCCATGGTGTGTGTAGCAGAAATGGATACAATGTCCTATCCATTTTGAAATGGTCTGTTTTGAGATAGCCTTTCCTTGTAATCCTGCAGCATAATATACAAAAAGTTGGTCAGATTTTCTGAAAGCCTTAGTTTTATCCAAGTAGAAACATAATTGCCTGTGAATGTCCAAAGAGTGTAGGAGTCTTTCCCCTTTATTCTGGGGGTTTGGATAAAAGGTGGGTAAATGAAAGGTTTGGTTTAGAGCCACACTGGATACCACCTTTGGCATAAAGGAAGGGTTAGATCGTAAAGAGACTCTGTCTTGATGAAAAATGATGAAAGGCTCCACTGCCATTAGGGCCTGTAGCTCTGAGACTCTTTGTGCTGAAATTATTGCTAGCAGCAGGGCAGTTTTCCATGATATAAATTGTAAATCGGCTGAAAAAGCTGATTCGAAGGGCGGTAGGGTAAGTTTTTCCAAAACAAAATTGAGGTCCCAAGTTGGTGTTGGTGCTCTTCGGGGCGGTCTTATGTTCTTAGCCCCTCAGAGGTACTGTCTTAGTAATGGATGTGAAAATATAGGAGGATCCATGTTGTAATGAGCTGAAATAGCTGAAGCGTGGATCTTAATAGATGAAAAGGAAAGGCCTTTGTGCAACAACTCAGTTAAATATTGCAGAATCTGAGGAATATTTGGGACAAGAGGATTTTGGCCTTTAGGCTGGTTTCAGGCGCAGAATCTTTTCCATTTGTCTGAGTAGGTTTTCCTGGTGCTGGGTCTCCTGGCCTCCAGAATGACATCCATAACAACTTTAGAGAGAAGTGTTGACTGGTTGTTTAGGTAATCTGCCATGCAGCCAGATTTAAAGTCTTGAGCTGGTGTAGAATCTGATTGTTTTGCTGAGTTAGCAGGTGAGGAATTTGAGGTAAAATCCATGGTGGGCCTTGAGCCATGTTCCTAAATATTGGATACCAGTGTTGGCGTGGCCAGTCTGGAGCAATGAGTATCATTTGTGGCCTCTCTAATCTGGCTTTCAGGAGCACCTTTGCCAGAAGAGGCAGTGGAGGAAAGGCATACATTGTTGACGTTTTCCAACTGAATGAGAGGGCGTCCACTTTCCAAGCTAGTGTGTGGTACGTCCTTGTGCAAAATTTCCGTAGTTGGTAGTTTTGGGGGGAGGCCAACAGATCTATGCCTGGGCTCCCCCATTTTTGAGTTATCATTGTGAATACTTGTGGATCTAGTTTCCACTCATGAGGATCCATGATATTTCTGCTTAGTTCGTCTGCCAATGTATTTTTCTTTCCTGGCAGGAATTGTGCTTGTAGTTGAACTTGGTAGGTCAGTGCTGTGTTCCACAAGGTCATTGCTTGCCTGCATAGGGGGTAGGAATGTGTGCCCCCTTGTTTGTTTATGTACCACATCACTGTGGTGTTGTCCGTCTTTATTAGAAGTTGTCCTGGATGTAGGTGGTCCTTGAAAGCTGTTAGGGCATTTTGTACAGCTAGCATCTCTTTTTGAATGATGCGGAGATGCATTTGATCTGCAGACCATTTGCCCTGAATACACTGTCCTGCCATGTGTGCTCCCCAGGTGTAATCCGATGCATCTGTTGTTATTGTTTGCCTAGCTGTGGGTAAGGTGAAAGGCTGACCCTTGTTGAGGTGACATGCCTGAGCCCACCATAGAAACTCCTGTTGAAAGCAGGGAATGAGTGGTATTACTGTTTCCAAGCTGTGGCTGTGTTGAGTCCATACGCTTTTCAGGTACCATTGTAATTTCCTCATATGCAGTTTGGCATATGGAATTAGTAGTATGCAAGATGCCATGAATCCCAAGGCCTGCAGAATTTTTCTTGCAGGGAGTTGGGTCTTTGTTGCCATCATTTTGAAGTAATGAGTCAGTTGTCCTTGCTTGTCTGGCGTGAGATAAGACATCTGGGCCGTTGTATTTAAGCTGGTACCCAGGAATATTATGTCTTGTGAGGGCACTAGTTTTGACTTCTTTTCGTTTACTGTGTACCCTAGGCAACTTAGTAGGTTTTTTTACAAACGCCAGATGTTTTAAAAGAATGTCCTTGGCTTTCTGCTTGAATAAGGCAGTCATCCAGGTATGGATATATTTGAATTCCTCTTTGTCTGCAGTATGCAATTACTGGTGCCATGCATGTTGTGAAGACCCTGGGCGCAGTAGATAAGCCAAAGGGCAGTGCAGAGAATTGGTAATGAGTTGAACCTGCTAGAAATCGGAGGTATCTTCAGCAATTTTGTCTGATAGGGACACGCAGGTATGCCTCCTTGAGGTCCAACGTTACTAGCCAAGCCTTCTTGCCCAGCATGGGAAGAAGTTGCTGTAGTGTGAGCATCTTGAATTTCGGTACTTCCAGGTATGTGTTTAGAACTGAAAGGTCCAGAATGGGTCTCCAGGCTTTGTCCTTTCGGGGAACCAGAAAGAGTCTTGAGTAAAATCCTTGTCCTTGCTTCTGTGTAGGAACCTGTTGAATGGCTCTCATGTCCACGAGTGTTGCAATTTGTCTTTGAGCCTCTGCCCATTGATTTGGTGGCAGGTTTGGCATTCCTTTTATCCTTGGTAAAGTGTGAAAGTGGAACCTGTATCCTTGAGATACAATATTTAGGATCCATTTGTCTTTTGTGATGATGTGCCAATTGCCTGCAAAAAGTGCAAGTTTTCCTCCCAAGGGAGCTGCCAAGAGGGATTTGCTTGGCAGTCTGAGGGGTAAGTCATTGTGATTGTCGTCTGAAAGTTTGAGACCTGTCTTCTCCTCCTTTCTGGGTTGTGGCACCCCATTGTCGAGGCTTGGAAGAGTCTTATGGCTGACCTCTGCCCCTTGGGCGTTTGTATTTGCCCCTCTGTGGTCTGTCAGAAGTTGGAAAGGACCAGTTTTTGGTTGGCCAATTTCTGCTGAAAAGAGGGGGTTGAACCTGTAAAAAATCCTTGACTGTCTGCATAGATTTTACCTTATCCTCCATTTTCTTTAAAACCTCTTCTGCTTTCACGCCAAATAAAACATCCTGCTGTAAAGGTGCATCCAATAACTTTGCTTTAACATGATCAGGTAAAGTTTGTTCTTTTAACCAAGCATGCCTATGAATAACAGACCCTGTTACTGCTGCTCTACAAGAAGCTTCCAATGAATCAAATCCAAATTGCAAAGTATGTTTTCCCACTTGTTCTGCTGCATGCAACAAATCTTGCATTTCCTTGTAATCAGGCTGCTCTGTATGTGTAACCATTTTTTGTTTTAATTGAGACATCAAATACTGTTGATATTTCAGCATGTGAAACTGGCAATTTAAGGCCCTCATAGCTAGAGTAGCTGAGGTATATACTTTCTTTCCCCATCTGTCTAGTGCTCTAGAATCCCTTTCAGAGGGTACAGGATTTTTAGCAATAGAGGCCTTAACCCCTTTGGGACCCTGGGAAATGGTTTCTGGGTCAGCAGCAGGGCTTTTATATAGGAATTTGTGAGAGTCAGGGACTCTGTAGTATCTGTCTAGTTTGGTTGGTGCAGGAGGTAATGAATCTGGGTTAAGGCTAGATTCTGAATAAACATCATCCACAATGTCTAACACAGGTGGAATAGCAAGGGGTCTGTGCTGGGGTAGTAAAAGGAACTCTCTGA
This sequence comes from Protopterus annectens, assembly GCF_019279795.1. Classification (NCBI taxonomy): domain Eukaryota; kingdom Metazoa; phylum Chordata; order Ceratodontiformes; family Protopteridae; genus Protopterus; species Protopterus annectens. The sequence goes on along the minus strand of NC_056741.1, from coordinate 1,346,928,800 downwards.
GCCTTTTCTTAGAATCAGAGTAATCCTGGCCTTCCCAGTGGAAATGTTCCCTCATGGTATGTAAAGTTTCCCCAAAAGAGTAGTCTTCTAAGGGAGATGCTGAAGGAATAGACTATTCAGCATCAGAGTCTTCATAAGGGGGAAAAGAGTATTCCTGTTCCTCAGAAGAATCTGAGGAAATGAAAACCTGGTCAGACGAAGCGTAGTCCTCCTCCTGTCTAGGCCTTTTGTCAGGAGGGGGATGGGAACCCCTGACTAGGGTAATTAAGTCTTCAGCCATCTTAAGCATCTGTTTCTTAGGCATGGGGCCTTGTACTGGAGACTGCTGTACAGGCTTCCTTACTTTTAAAGGAGTTTTCAGCTTTGCATAGGATTTTCTAGTAAGTGTAGTGGGTCTGAAGACACCTTCAGCAACTGAAGGCCTTTCAACTACACCGGAATCCCCTTCAGCCATGGAGTCGGAAGGGCCTAAAGATAAAGGCTCTGGTGGCCCAGCAATCTCCGCTTGGGAGTCGGATGCAGCCTGGGGTTCTAAATCAGCGGTCATCAGGGGCTGCGTAGGCGCCTCACTGAAAACTGGAGAACCGGCGGCTGGCCTAGCGGAGGCCTCGGTGTCTGGTTTGGGTCTCGACTGCCTGTCCTTATCTTTGCGCTTTTTATGCATCCCGGTCATCGGTTGCTCCGACGGCATGGTGTAATTAAATTTTCTACCAAAATAATGTCGGGCGAAATCAAACAGACGTTTAATAGTTCGTTTGTTAAACCTAGCACAAAACCGACAACCTGTGACGTCGTGGTCTGGGCCTAGGCAAGGAATACAATAAGAATGAAAATCCTTATGAGGTATTTGCTTCCCACAAGAAATGCAATTATTAACTTTTTCTGACATTGGTCTGAGGCAAGAAAAGATTCCCCAATGGGGTACTTAGCTTTATTGAAGACTTCGGTCTGAAATTCGATTTGAAAATCTCAGGAGTCAGCCGACCAGCACTTGCGAACTGCTTCTGCTTCGGGCACCGCGCGGCAAGAAAGACTGAAGAAAATGGCGTCGGCTGCCTCTTTTATACCCCTGTCACACTGACATCAGGGAAGAAGCGACTGCAACCGACGCCGGACCACGACTTTGGAACTCAGGCCGGCTGCGGGACCGCCTGACGGCAAATAACCCAAGTGTGATGACTGCAGCAGTGTAACACGATGAACATATAGAAAAAGTGAATTTAACCCCCTATCAAATTAATAAATTGGAAACTTTGCAGTTTAATTTGAACATTTATGAATCTAAATTAAAGGAGGAAAAAATAAAGAAATTAAACAGAGATGTCCTGGATTTTAAACAGGGACGCATCTTTGAATGGCCTAGGGAAGACTTCACAGCAGGAACAAAAGCTCATCAGTTTCATAACAAAAGGGATCAATGTCATGCAATCTAATGAGAATGCTATAGTTATGTCACCAGCTGTGGAAGAAAACCAACTCACTAATTCCATATTCCAAGACCAACCTAGTGGACCATCAGATATTAATATAGGAAATACCTTGGAAACCCCTATATCAGGGGCCTTACCAAAGAAAAATGGGATACATCTTCCCTTATCAACCTCTTTACCGTTTTTTCTGAAACAAACGTATCACAAGAAGTACAGATCACAGAGCCAAGACCAGAAGAGAAAAAAAACTCTTTTATAGACAACTCTTTGGTAGTGAATATCTCTAAACATATCCTAACACCTGCGGAACAATCAATATTACAAAAAGGCCTGACTTTCATTCCTGCATTTAGATCAGACCTGAATGAGTTTGTCATTGATTTGAAATGCTTCTGACGCAATGTGACATTAAAAAGCATATATGGAAACAAATTGGAACCGAAAAAAGTTTTAAAGAAGCCCAGTACCTTTGTACCTGTAAGTCATCCAGCAGTGGAATTATTTACAAGGCTTTGTAGTAATGAACTTGAGAAGCTGAGGATGGATACTCATACAAAACATTACAGGAACATCACTTTTGATGAAAAACAAGCCATCCGTAACTTACAACAGAATGTTGACATTGTTTTGAAACCAGTGGATAAAGGGGGAGCTATTGTTGTGATGGATACAGTATGGTATATTAATAGAATGGAAAGTATGCTGAAAGATTCTAAGACATACGTAGAAGTAACATCTGTCATTATAAATCAAGCCATGAATAGAGTGAGCTCCTATCTGAATGACATGGTATTACAAAGACAAATTGATTTAGAATTGTTCAACTTCTTGGATATACCTAAACCCACTATTTCAACTACAAATAGACTCCCTAAGATACACAAAGATATTTTGAATCCACCATTATGCCCAATAGTGTCAGGCCAAGGATGAGTTACGGAAAATATGTCCCTATATGTTGAAAAGGAATTAAGAGAACTTCTAACTTCTTATGAAACAGTCCTGAGGGACACAGATGACTTTTTACACAAAATAAGTACAGTTATGAGGAGAACTACTGATCATCATGATCTTCTATTAACTACCCTCGACGTAAACAATCTTTTTACTACATCCCAAATGACATTGGGATAGATTCAATAAGAAGAATATTGTCAGGAAAGAAGACCACAGCAGAGACCCACACCATTTGTGCTCTACTTGAATTAATATTGGAGCCTCACTGAAGACTGGAGACCAGACCAGCCGTGGCCTCGGAGTCTGGCTTGGGTCTAGGCTGCCTGTCCTTATCCTTGCGTTTTTTGTGCACGCCGGTAGTTGGTTGCTCCAACGGCATAGTGTAGTTAAATTTTCTACCGAAGTAGTGTCGTGCGAGATCAAAGCGTCTTTTTATAGTACGCTTATTAAACCTAGCACAAAAACGACAACCAGTGACGTCGTGGTCTGGGCCTAGGCAAGGTATGCAGTAAGAATGAAAATCCTTATGAGGTATTTGCTTCTCACAAGAAATACAATTGTTAACTTTTTCTGACATCGGTCTGAGGCAAGAAAAGTTTCCCCAACGGGGTACTTAGCTTTATTGAAGACTTCGGATCTGAAATTCGACTTCGAAAATATCAGGAGTCGGCCGACCGGCACTTGCGAACTGCTTCTGCTTCGGGCACTGCGCGGCAAGAAAGACTGAAGAAAATGGCGTCGGATGCATTATATATACCCCTGGCGCACTGACGTCAGGGAAGAAGCGACAGCAACTGACGCCGGACCAAGACTTTGGAATTCCGGCCGACTGCGGGACTGCCTGACGACAGGATAACCCAAGTGTGATGACTGCAGCAGGGTAACACAATGAACATCACACCTATATTGATTTTGGAGGTGTGTCAATAATAGGAGATCTTCATTGGTCCTGAATATCTAAAACATGATGGAAAAGTACGACAATTCGTTGGATAAAACAGAAATGCACAAGTCAGCACTGGCTGATCAAATACAAAAATTTTTTATAAAAGTAAATGGATGTCCCATTTTCTATCACGATCTGATGAAGATTATTTCGAAAGTGCTTATCGTCTGTGAATATCAAGGGACTTTTATTCTTTCTTTTTAAACAGAAGATATTCAATTTATTTCATTTTAAATGGACATCTGATACTTTTTTTGTGGACAAGACTACCAGCTATATTTCTTCAGTTATTTGATACACAGCGTTATCCTTGGTGATCCATCTGTCGCAGTTTATTGTTCCTGTTCTTTTGATTCGGCAGTTTCACCTCAGCAGCTGGAAGATTCATTATATTCTGTTTTTGCTACCTCAGAACCGCGGTCCCACCCTGCTCCAACAAATCTACCCTCAAAGCAGGAGCAGAGGAAGAGCCCACGTCAGCCAAAATTCCGAGTGTCAAGGACTACCCCAAATAAATAACTGGAGCTAATCTGAAAGCCTCAGAGCCGGCAACAGAGCTAAAGCCCAGGGAGTCTTGTCAGTTCTGATGAAACCGGAGAACTCGAGGCAGACCATGGAAGTGAAGGGGTAAAAGCTGTCGACACCGGAGCAGCTGGAATTGAAGGAATCTGAGCTGTAAGCTCCAAGCCCTCAGAGGAGGTTAGAGGAAGAACGTTTGGTGGAGTCCTGGGAGAGAAAGCCCCATCTCCAGAAGGGAGTGGAGTCTGGGAAGAGACAGAAAGACCCCTAGCCACTAGGAGCTGATCCACCAACCTCATGGCATTGACTTCAGTCAGACTCCTGGAGGAACGGACGGAGAAGCCTGATGGAGATTCTGGTCCATCTAGAAATGGATTTGGGAAATGTTCCACAAAGGGGTCAAATGAAGGGGAATATCTTGTCCTGGCTACACCGATATTCAGTTTCGGCACCAGGGGTGGTACTTGTTCCAAAATTTCTGGTAGTGTCACAGGTGGAGCCAATACCAATGGGGAAGCTGGAGTTATCAGTACTGAGGTAGACAGTGCCAAGGAAGTCGGTTCCGTAAGTTTCTTAGTTTTAGACTTTGGTTCCACTGTAGGTGGGGAGCCAAAGGTTTGTGCTTCCTGGCTGCCGAAGCCAAAGGAGATGCTGACATCAAATGACTCCTCTTTTGTCCAAGTTCAGATTTAGAAGAAGAAGAGAGAAGGAAGATGGGGATGTGTTGGACCTGGACAGAGCCTCTTCAAAAGAAGATTTAATTAGACCTCTTAAATTTTTTTCTTTCTACGAGCGTCTGGTGACTGAACACTTGACAAATTGTACAGTCTTGCTGGAGATGTGTTGGGCCCAAGCAGTACACACAAGAAGAATGCCCTTCAGAGTTGGGCATCTTCCTACCATAACCTTGGCATTTTTTAAACCCAGCTGTCCTTTTGGACTTATCTGCCATGTTGACAATGGAAAGTAATTGTCAATGGACAGCACTCAGACTAAAAAGGAAACACACACACACACACGCACACACACACACACGCACACACACACACACACACACACACACACACACACACACACACACACACACACACACACACACACACACACACACACAAAAGAAAGGAATGGGTACCAAGAATGCTAGGCCGGAACTACCAAAAAAAAAAGGTAGGGAAAAGTGCTGCCAATAATGGCAGACAAAGGATACCGTAAGGTAAAAACAGCACACTCACTCGTTAGGGAAAAAAGTGAGATAGCAACTAGATAAAGACAAGGGAAGAACTACCAGTGATGGTAGAGAAGGACAACAAAGTGTAGGGGAGAGGGATAAACAAAGTAAGGCAAGTGAGTAGAATGAAATTCAACTATAGGAATATATAACTATCCAAGTAATAATGCCGCAGAAATATTAGAGAAGAAACTATGAAAAATTAAACACGTCTTGCGACAAGAGTGGCAAACCAGAGCTGAGGAAATCTGCATGGGGTATTGTGGGTAGAGATTTAGCTTGAATGTTTTTGGCTTGCACAAGTTGTACAACGGCCGAGCAGGTTCCAAGGATTGGAACAGAATCCCAAAGATCAAGGATAAATGAAGATTGACATCAAATACAATGTTAAAAAATCAAATGTCTAACAATACAATTAATATGATGAATTCAAAAAATAAAGTATAAAAAGCTCATACAGAAAGTAGCACGTTAAAAGATCCATCTTTTATATATGAAATACAGTGCAGTAAATAGGAATACAATAAGAAAAACATAAAACTGCATATGTGTAATTGGTATAAAAACAAGTTTGAGACTGATGAAACTGGTAGAAGCTATACACTGTTAAAGTTGTAAAGCTTTTAGCTTTAGGGCAGGAGTAACAGAAGTAGATTCATTGATTCCTGGGTGTGTTGAAGCATTCATCTTAGTTTGCCAATACAACTCTTTTCCAAAGGAAACCTTCCACCCACTAATTTCTTGAAATAATTTCTAAAATGTCAAAGTGGAATCTGCATAAGTTTGTACAAGTAATGTATATAAAGTAAACAACCTTTGTTTTGTCTCGTTATATCATAATTATATTCATAAATCCTTTTTTAAGCTGTGACTCGGTTTTTCCAACATAAAAACTTGAGCAAGAGAGGGAGCTTCTTTAGTAAGACAGTTGCCATATACAAATTCAACTTTAGAATTACAATAGTTGTTCACTATGGATTCTTGCTCTAAAATGCATGAATATTGAAAGTGTGCACCACATTTTCTAGTACCTGAAGATATCCTTGGGGGAACCTAATGGTGTTTTCAAAAATGTTTTTCAGTTTTTTTCCTGTCTTGTAAATAATTTTAGATGTATCCCCCAGGGTAGTAAATATAGTGTAATCTGCCTTATAAATGTTCCAATGTTTTACAACTACTTTTTTAATTGCTTTGAAGTGTGAGAGAAGTGTTGTATTTTACTAAGGAGGCATTGATAAAAATCTGTGTGTAGTCGTAGGGCTTGTACAAGACTGTAAAGATGAACCAAGTAAAAGTGAGGTATTTTGTCCCCCAGCTCCCTAAGACTTCCTCTTTGATGGGTAATAAAAACTTGTGATGAGTGGTAAAGCACAGTTGTGTACACTTACCATAAATGCAGGTGTGTAATCACTGTTGCAGTCCTGATTCTTAGGATTTCCTGCCATGAAAGCCTTCGGCTAGCCTGACTACCAGAGAAATTGGAATGTCAGTCAGTATTGTTCAGGTATAAAGTTAGACAGCCAGTGTCATGATACCAATGTTTTCTGGCCTTCAACTACGAGGAGCCCTAGCCAGATAGGAGGCATCCAAAGAAGAAGCTGACATAGGGAGCGAGCCAAGGAAGGGTCCCTTGGCTGAGTAACAAAACAGAATCAAGCTACATAGTAGGCTGAGGAGGTTGGTGGGAGCGACAGAAGACTGCAACAATGAATACACTCAAACATCTACATTTATGCCAAGTGTAAGCAATTCTACTATGTTCTTCATGGTTCACTTTTGCAGTCCTGATGACTAGGAAGATTCCCAAAGCTGAAAGGAGAGAGGAAGGTGGCTAAGGGAAAGACAGCATGCCCTGCAGGACAGCAGTGACAAAGCCTGCTCTAGATCTGGAGAAGGATGCTAGGTGGTAGTGCTTGGTGAAGGTATGCACAAAAGACCATGTGTAAGCCTCCAAGATGTCCTTGGTGGGAACACCTTTTAGAAAGGCAGTGGAAGTAGCAGCTGCCCTGGTGGAATGAGATTTTATCCCACTCATGGTACTTTGCCTGGGAGCTATAACAAAAGCAAATACAGTGGGAAACCCATATGGAGATAGTTTGCTTAGAGGCAGGCTTTCTCAAAGCTTTTGTCTTGCCCACATATAAACACAGCCATCTGTGCCCATCAAAGGAATGCAGAATTCTCTCCCATTTGTTTTGTAGATTAGGGAAAAAGGTAGGGAGATGGATGGCCTGATCAAAGAGGTGCCCATGACCACTTTAGGCATGAAGGACGGATTGATTCTGAGAGTGACCCTATTCCTGTGGAAGATAAGGTAAAGGGTTCCAATAACATGAGGGCCTGCAACTCAGACCTCTTCTTGGCTGAAGTGATAGCCAGAAGAGGAACTGTTTTCCATGTTAGGAACTTTACGTCAACAGAAGCTGCTGGCTCGAAGGGGGGCAAGGTCAGTTTCTCTAGCACAAAAATTAAGGTCCAGAGGAGGAGTAGGCTTCCTTCTGGGTGGTCTAATATGGATTACTCCCCTAAGAAATTGCTTTAATAGTGGAAGGAAGAAAGGGGAAGGGTGAGAGGTTACATATGCAGAGATAGCAGAAGTATGGATTTTAATGGAGGAATGAGATGGTCCCTGATTCAGCAGATCTGTCAGGTATTCCAGGATGCTGGAAACGTGCTGATTTGGGATCTAGGTGGCGATCTCTGCACCAAATAGAGAATCTTCCACTTAGCCGAGTAGGACTTCCTGGTGCTAGGCCTTCTAGATTCTTTGAGTATATTTAGCACCTGTTTACTTAGGCTAACACCATAGTGTTTTTTTTAAGGTGGGGGGGGATCATCCACACTGCAAGGCTGTGGGTCGTCATAATGAGGAGAACAATGCTTACCTCATTCTGGGTGAGATCATAGATTCATAGATTGGTACTACGCCATCGGCTCTAGGGCCTACACAAGCCTAGCCATAACAATTCCCTGGATATTTCTTCCCACCATATTTATTTCCCTGGACCCCTGTCTAGCAGGGTGACTGACATGATCCCCGGGGTGAATTTCCTATCTCCCATCCAATCAAGGTTCCTTTTGAAGAGGGCAAAGGAGGTGCTCTGCTTGACATGTTTGGGCAATCTATTCCAGAGTATGGGGAGTCTCTGGGTCTGGAACCCATCTCTCCAGCATGTTTTGTTCATTGTGATGACAAGGTTTAGATCTCTGGAGTGTGTGGCTCTGAGGGATAGGGATTGGGATTTCTTTAAGTGGAGCATGTCCAACAGCTCAGGGTTTGACATGGCCTTGTATGTTAAGCAGCAATCGCCTCTGAGTAGACGATATGCCACAGAGTATAGCTGGAGTTTTTTTAGATGGTCAACATACGGCATCTGCTTTAGGAATGTGATACTTTTAGTGAGTTATTTCTGCAGCCTTTCCAGCTGTTGCAAATGTCTTGTGAGGTACATACCAAATGGGGCATTGTACTCTATAATGGGTCTAATGAGGGATGAGTACAGTGGGACAATGACCTCCTTTTTTCTGGATGAAAAGCCCTTAGTGCTGAGGTGTGCCACATAGAAGGATTTACTGAGTGTTGTGGCAATGTGGTTATCGAAAGTGAGACCACTGTCCACCTGTGTACCTAAGTCTCTCATCACACTTTCGGTGTTTAGTGTACTGCCACCTATGTGGTAATTCATGGGTACATGGTTTTTCCCAAAGGGGATAACTATACATTTCTTGGCATTAAGCTTGAGCCCATGGCTCTGGCACCAAGCATGTTTCTGTAAGGCCTTTTTGTAGAATATCCACATAATTGGGGATTCAATAATGGCTCCCAGTTTGCAGTCATCTGCGAACTTTGTTAGCCAGAGTCCCTTACTGTTGGCCTGTACTTCAGAGAAGTAGATATGAAACAAGAGCAGTCCCAGGACTGAACCCTGAGGTACTCCAATTGTCACTTGTCTGGAGCTGGATTTGGAATCGGCTACTTTTACAGTCTGGATTCTGTCAGTAAGCCAGTTGGCAACCCATCGAGTAACGTAGGGATTTATGCCCAGCTTAGTAAGTTTATCAATGACTTCAGAGTGGAGGGATTGTGTCAAAGGCCTTGGCGAGGTCAAGAAAGGCTGTGTGGACCACCTTACCCTCGTGAACAGCTCTGGAGACTGATTCAAAGAAGTCAATCAGGTTCAGGAGACAAGATCAGCCCTTCACGAACACAAACTGGGTGGGGTCCAGTGTTTGAATGTTGCCAAAGTCTTTGTTTACAAGTTCCATGATAATGCATTCCATGCCCTTGCAGATCAGGCTCATCAGACTGATGGGACAGTAGTTCCTGGGATCCAAGGTGGATCCCCCCCCCCCCTTGTGGAGTGAGATAACTGTTGCTGTGCACCACTCAGTGGGCATGAAGCCTGAGGTGAGGCTATGATTAAATATAACACTTAGCTGAGGTGCCAGTTCATTTTGTAGTTCATGCAGTACACAGCCCGGGATGTCATCTGGTCCCATGGACGCTATATTCTTAGCTTTGGAGAGTGAGGTTTCTACCTGTGTGGCAGTGATTACTAGAATTTGGCAATCTTTTGGTATTGAGATGGGCCCTTTAGGGGGTGAAGTTGGCACTAAATCGATCTGCCAGGATATTAGCAATATCCTTGGGATCAGTATATTTAATGCCATTCTGTTGTAGCTCAGAGCAGATCTGAGCATTGTCATTTAGATTCTTGACGTAACTATAGAATGCCTTGCGGTTGTCTTTGGAATCTTTGGCAATTTTATTTTCGTAACTAGCTTTGGAGAATTTTATGAGGGATCTCAGCTTCTTACTGAGGCTGGTAAGGGAGTTTTTTTGCATCCTGGGATTTTTCTCTTTTCTGCAAAAGTTTCTTCCTTCTGTTGTATAGTTTGTTTACGGCAGGGGACCACCAGACTGGCTTTCCTTTTTTTGGAGGAGAGCGTCTTGGTTCTATTTGGGATGGCACGATTCATGCACGAGTGGATGTGCTCGTACAGTGCCTTAGTGTAGGATTCAGCAGTCAAACTTTCAGCTCCCGTCTGCATGGGTGTCATGAAGTTTGTCACTTCTAACTTGAGTAGCATGAAGTTGGCTTTGGAGAAGTTTTTTACGGAGGTTTCCTTACTGGGGGGTGGGGGTGGGATGTGGATGTCAAGGGTGATTAGCTTATAATCAGACCTGACCAATGAGGGGGTGACCACTGGTGTGGAGCATCCATCTCCCATGTTGGTAATGATCAGGTCTAGGATATTGGAGCCCTTGGTGGGACAATGGATTAGTTGATCCAGGGAATTGGAATTTATGAATTCCAAGAACCGTTGGTGCAAGGTGTTGGTACCAGAGTAGTTTTCCCAGTTAATGGCAGGGTAGTTGAAATCACCCCGTATTAGGTTGTTTCGGTGTAGCTTAATATTTACTGCACCACACGGACTTCAGACACAGTTTTATTCTAGAAAAATGAAATGCTCCAAATGTCTTCTTCAGAATGAAGAAGTAATTTTTTATTGATGAAAGCACTTTAACGTTTTTACATTTGGAGCATTTCATTGTTCTGGAATAAAACTACGTGTCTGAAGTCCGCATGGTGCAGTTTGTATTGTTTTGGTGATTTTTTTTGCACCGGCACACCACATTTATTTTTGTTTGCTGTATCTTAATATTTTCCAGTATGTTTAGAAAGGTATAGTGAGAATCTTGGGGCATGGTGGGGGATCTGAAGCAAGCTACAATTTGGATTGCAGTCTTACCTAGTGTTAGTTGCACCTGGAGAATTTCAGATGCATTGTGTTGGGCCAGAAAGTAGAAAGGAATAGAAATCAGCCCAAAATGGCTAATAAAATTACAATTTCAGAGCTGAAAACCACTCGTGTTAGATAGACAGTACAATGCTCACCACTCCCACTAGTAAGCAGTAGGAGTTCCCTCTACCACAGCAAGGTCTGGATAGCTCTGAACACAGAAAATAAAGTCCTGAAATCAGCAAAGCCTGGGATCTGGACTACACTAGCCAGGAAAGGTGGGAAATGAGCAAATAAGATAGCATTTTTTTTTTTGGCTAAAACAGGCTAAATAATGCAATAATACAGAAATAAACACAGAAAAGGCTAACACACGAGTGTGTAGCCCTAAACAGTAAATGCAATTAAAACACTGCAAAATTAGCAATTAAAAACTTTTTAAATGAAGCAAGGCAAATGCACAACTGAAAAATGATTTAAGAGGCAGTAATACAGTAGAATAAGTAGCTAGTCTACATATACAGAAAAGTCTATATATACAAAAAAGCAGCTAAAACAACAGTAAAACAATTCAGATGCAGTGCAACCTAGAACACTTGAGTTGTAGCAATACTAAAGCAAATACAGTTTTAATAAATGCACTAAAATATACTCTATATTTCCAAAAAGTTTGAGAAGCACAGTTAGAACACAAGGAGATTCAGGCATTTTTTTTTTCTTTTTAAGAAAGGATGAACAGAAGGAAAGAAACTAAGTGGGTTGGCCTTCTCAGATGTTCTCTCTGTATTAGGTAGAATGAGCTAAGGACACTAGACTGGGAGGAGTGTCCAAGATCAAATTTAGAGTAGTGGAGGGCAACTGCAAGGCCAGCAGGTATAAAGACAAGATACCAAAAGGAAAGGTGGGTGGGAAGCTATTTTAGGCAGAAAACACTGCAGAAATGTTTATCACAGCACAGCAGAAAACCAGCAGTGAGCCAATAGCTATGAAATACAGTACAAATATGCAGTATACAATAAAAGTGCTATAAATATCTAGAATAATCAATAAATACTAAAAATAAGCAAAAAACAGGCTACTTATTGCTATATATCACAGATCAGGTGCTCCACCTCGGCTCTGTGTGTAATCTACTTTCTGAGGGAGTAGCCATGGGCTCTGGTTGGTGAGTTTGAGGAGGAGGGGGTACCAATGCTGTCTGGGCCAGTCTGGAGCTATAACAATTGTTCTTGGGCCCTCTTCTCTCATCTTGAGCAGAACCTAAGGAAAAAGGGGTATGGAGGGGAAATGCATAAATGAAAAGCTTTGCCCAGAGGAAGGAGAAGGCATCTGTTTTCCAAGTTGCCTCCTACTTGCTCTAGGTACAAAACTTTTGCAGGTGGGCATTCTCTTTGGATGCAAAGAAGTCTACCTGTGGAATTTCCAATGTCTGGGTTATAGACTGGAAGACTTTTGGGTGCAGATGCCACTTGTAAGGATCCATCATGTTTTCTGCTGAAATGATCTGCTACAGCATTTTCGACTCCTGGAAGGTATTGTGCTATCAGGTGCAAGACCATAAGCTGAGCTGTTTCCCAGATTTGCACTGCTAGACGGTATAGGGAGTAAAAATGTGTCCCTCTCTATGTACCATACAACTGTGATATTGCCTTGTCTTGATTGACAAGACACCTGGGGTCCATTTTTCCTTGAAGGTTAATAACCCCTTTAATACTGCCATGAGTTCCTTCCAGTTGATGTGTTAGTCTCTGGATCCGGAATACCACTTCTAAAGGGTTTGGAGGTTCTGGAAGTGAGTCCCCCATGCTGTCTCCGAGGCATATGTAGCTGGGGTTTGAGCCTGAGGGGAGATTTTAAAAGGGAGGCCCTGATTCTGGGAGCAAGCATGCGCCCCCGATGTGAACTCTGTTTTGAGTCGGGGATCTTGATCTCTAGGAACTATGAGGTCTGGCACTAGACATTCTTTATGTACCATTGCAGCTTCCTCGTGTAGCCTGGCACGGAGAACCATGAAGATGTATGAGGATACGTATCACAGGGGCATGAAGACCTTGCTGAAATACTTCTCAACTGGATACTGTGGAAGAAATTTATCAGGAAGGATACTTTTTCTGGAGGGAGGAAAGCCTTCTGGGGGAAAAGAATCCAGAAGTGCCCCCAGTAAGACAATCTTTTTTGCTGTAGTGTGGGAATTCTGTAAGGTCTCTGTGAACCCCAGTGAGGGAAGGCAGTCCTGGGTGAATTTGAGGTCCTTGAAGAGCTTGGCCTGATCTGCAGCTGCATGAGCAGCTGTCCACCAGGTAGGATTGATTTGTATCCCCCTGGTCCGTTAGGCTAATGCTCGTGCCAGGCACTTTGTGCTATAGATAAGCCAAAGGGCAGTACAGAAAATTGACAGTGACTGGATCCTGCCCTGAAGTGAAGCACTCTTCTTTGGGACTCCTGATAAGGGATATGCAGATAAGAGAGACCATGATGGCATGGGATGATATCACGGGCAGCAGTTTTTGGAGGGTTTACATTTTGAGCTTTGGCACCAAGAGGAACTGACTGAGGTTAGACAGATCCAAAATGGGGCACCAGCAGTCTTCCTTTCTGGGGAATAGAATCCTTTTCTGTGCTGTGCAGTGGGAACTGGTTCTAGTGCACCATGCGATCACAGTATCTGGATTTGAGCCAAGGCATCTATTTTTTGATTTTGGGGACATCTGGATAACCTGTATTTTAAATGTTCTTTAAAAGTGATTCTGAGACCAGCTGGCATAACAGTTAAGGTCTTTACCTCCCATGCACAAGGTACAAGGTTCGATCCTGACCTCTGACCAATGCCTGTTTGGAGTTTGCACTTTCTCCTTGTTTCTCTGTGGAGTTTCTCCCATGTTCGAAAAACATGTCAAGTGTGTCCATCTCAAACTCACCAACGAAAGGAGCTGTGGGCAGCAGCACAGACTCTACATAGTGCCCTATAAGGGGAAGAGTTGTACAGACCAACTGCTCAGGGCATCTATTGTGGTGCACAGTATCCTCAAGATAGGAGAAAGTACAGTTGTGTACACTTACCATAAATGTAGATGTTCAAGTGTATTCACTATTGCAGTCATTACATTTGGGTAATCTGCTGGCAGGTTGCCCTCAGTCAGCCTGAATAACCAAGTCTTGGGTCCTGCATCGGTTGCTGTCTAATCTTACATGACGTCAGGACGTCAGGGGTATAAAACATGCAGCCGACGCCATTTTATTCAGTTTTTCTTGCCCTAGATGTCAGGTGCCCCCCCAAAATGGGGGGCAAAAAATATATATAAATAAGCAGAAATATACATAAATGCACTTTTAGCAACATAAACTTTACCTTCATCTAAAAGCAAATACACCACCAAGGCTTTAGTGCATAGTTTAGGAAAGCAAAGGTAAAGAAAGGGGGATGGCGGGTGGGTAACCCGGACTGCAACAGTGAATACACTCGAACATCTACATTTATGGTAAGTGTACATAACTGTACTATGTTCTTCGTGTTTCACTGTTGCAGTCATTACATTTGGGTAGAATCCCAAAGCTATGGATGGGAGGATGGAACTAAACAGCATTAGGAGTGGCTATAAGGCCCTGCAGAACTGTAGTGGCAAAGCCTGCCCTGGATTTGGAGAAGAGAGGCAAACAATAATGCTTTGTGAAGGTATGAACAGAGCTCCAAGTAGCAGCTTCTAGAATGTCTTTGGTTGGAACCCCTCTGAGAAAAGCTGCTGAAGTAGAGGCAGCCCTGGTGGAATGTGATCTCATCCCCTTGGGCACAAGTTTACCATGGTGCAAGTAGCGGAAATGAATGCAGTGGCTTATCCACTTAGAAATAGTCTGCTTTGATATAGCCTTCCCCTCTGACCCTGCAGCAAATTCTACCAGTAGTTGCTCAGACTTTCTTAGAGATTTGGTCCTGTTTAAGTAGAATCTTAGTTGTCTGTGTACGTACAATGAATGCAGAATTCGCTCCCCCTTGTTCTGCGGATTTGGGCAAAATGTTGGCAGGTGAATGGTCTGGTTAAGAGCCACACTGGATACCACCTAAGGCATAAAAGAAGGATTGGTCCTGAGGGACATCCTGTCCGGGTAAAATATAATAAAAGGCTCCACTGCCATGAGAGCCTGCAGTTCTGAAACCCTTCTTGCTGAAGTGACTGCCAAGAGAAAAGCTGTTTTCCAAGATAGACATTTTATATCCACAGTAGCTGCTGGTTCAAAAGGAGCCAGGGTGAGTTTTTCCAGCACAAAATTGAGGTCCCATGCAGGAGATGGTGATCTTCTGGGAGGCCATAAATTTTTGGCCCCTCTAAGATACTGTTAAAGCAAAGGATGAGAAAAGAGGGGAGGATCTGTGTTGTAATGAGCCGAGATGGCAGAGGCATGGATTTTTATTGAAGAAAAAAGATAGGCCCTTGTCAAGCATCTCAGTCAAATATTGTAAAATCTGAGGAATATTGGGCTTTGATGCATCTGTTCCTTGTGCTAGGTTCCAAGCACAGAATCTCTTCCATTTATCAGCATAAGATTTTCTAGTACTAGGCCTTCTGGCTTCCAAAATGACATCCATCACAGATTTACCGACAGGTGTTGTTTGAATAATTAATTGATCAGCCATGCTGCAATACTCCGAGTTTGGAGCTGAGTGTGCAGAATTTGATTGTTCTGCTGAGATAGTAGATGAGGTATTTGAGGCAAGTACCATGAGGGAAGTTGAGACATATTCCTTATAAGTGGGTACCAGTGCTGGCGAGGCCAGTCCGGAGCAACTAGGATCATTTTTGTTTTTTCCTGTCTGACTTTTAGTAAAACCTAGGAGAGTAGAGGGAGAGGGGGAAAGGCATAGAGTGATAGGTTTTTCCAGCTGAAGGATAGAGCATCCACTTCCCAGGCATTTTTTTTGTGATGATTTCTTGTGCAGAATTTGTCCAACTGATAATTTTGGGGAGATGCAAATAGATCTATGTCTGAGCTCCCCCATTTCTGTGTTAACATGCTGAAGATTTGTGGATGCAATTTGCATTTGTGCGGGTCCATAATATTTCTGCTTAGGTCATCTGCCAGAGTATTTTGTTTTCCTGGTAGGAACTGAGCTTGAAGATGTACTTGGTAAGTCAAGGCTGTGTTCCACAAGGCCATGGTTAGTCTGCAAAGGGGGTAGGAATGTGTACCCCCCTGCTTGTTTATATACTACATAACTGTGGTGTTGTCTGTCTTTATCAGTAGTTGTCCTGGATGAAGTAAGTCCTTGAAGGCTGTCAGAGCATTCTGAACAGCTAGCATCTCTTTCTGGTTGATATGCAGATGCATTTGGTTTGGACTCCATTTGCCCTGAATGCATTTCCCTGCCAGGTGGGCCTCCCAAGCATAGTCTGATGTATCTGTAATTAGGGTCCGGGTGGCAGGGGGTAGAGTGAATGACAGTCCCTTATTCTGGTGACATGTCTCTGCCCACCAAAGAAACTCCTGTTGTAGGCAAGGAATGAGAGGAATCATTGTTTCCAGACTGTGACAATGTTGACTCCATAAACTTTTAGGTACCATTAAAGTTTCCTCATATGCAGTCTCACATATGGAAATATTAGTAGAATACAGGATGTCATGAACCCCAAAGTCTACAGAATTTTCTTGCAGATAACTGGGTTTTTGTTGCCATTTGTTTGAAGTATGTTGCCAGTTGCCTTTGTTTGTCTGGCATAAGGTAAGCCATCTGGGCAGCTGTATTCAAGCTTGCACCCAGGAATGTAATTATTTGAGAGGGTACCAGTTGTGATTTCTTTTCATTTATGGCGTACCCTAGGTATGCTAGAAGCCTTTTCACAAATGCCAGATGTTAAAGTAGACTGTCTTTGTCCTCTGCTTGAATGAGACAGTCATCCAGATAAGGATACATTTGAATGCTTCTTTGTCTGCAGAATGCAATTACTGGTGCCAGGCACTTTATAAAGACCCTGGGCACAGTAGATAAGCCAAAGGGCAGTGTAGAGAATTGGTAATGCAAAAAACCTGCTTTGAAGCGGAGGTATCTTCTGCATGATTCCCTTATTGGGATATGCAGGTATGCCTCAAGTCTAGAGTTACTAACCAAGCATTCCTGCCTAGCAAACGCAGTAGCTGTTGTAAAGTCAGCATTTTCAATTTTGGAATGTCCAGGAACGTGTTCAAAATAGAAAAGTCCAGTATTGGACGCCATGAATTGTCTTTTCTGGGTACCAGGAAAAGTCTTGAAATAAAACCTTGTCCTTTTTCCTTTTTGGGTACCAGTTGAATAGCCCCCATAGCCATGGGGGACATGACTTGCTTCTGGGCCTCTGCCCACTAGTTCTGTGGCAGATCCGGCCATCCATTTGGAATTGGCAAAGTATGGAAATGAAATCTGTACCCCTGGGATACTATGTTTAATACCCACTTGTCCTGGGTAATTAACTGCCAATTTTGAGCATGAAGTGCTAGTTTTCCCCCCAAGGGGGCTGCCAAAAGGTAAGTGCTTGGTGATGGTAGAGGACAGTCATTGAGACTGCTTACTGTAGGGTTGTGCTTTCTTCCCTCCAGTTTTGGAGATGGAGGCACCCCATTGCTTTGAACTGTAAGAACCCTGTGATTTGTATCTGGAGCCTTTTGAGCGCCTGGATTTGCCTCGAGTGGCTCTGTTGGACACAGGAAAGGATCAATTTTTAGTAGGCCAGTGTCTACTGAACCTAGGTGGTTGCACTTGCAAGAAATCTTTTACAGTTTGCATAGATTTACCTTTGTCTTCCATTTTCTTTAAAACCTCTTCTGCCTTATTACCAAACAGAGTATCATGCTGCAAAGGGGCATCCAACAATTTAGCTTTAACACGATCAGGCAGATTTTGCTCCTTGAGCCAGGCATGCCTTCTAATCACAGATCCAGTAATGGCGGCCCTACAAGAGGCCTCCAAGGAATCAAAACCACATTGCAAAGTATGCTTTCCAACCTGTTCTGCTGAATGCAATAATTCCTGTAACTCTATTTTCCAAACAGTCAGAAATCAACATCATTTTCTGTTTCAGTAAGCCCATAACATGCTGTTGATATTTAACATATGAAACTGGCAGTTTAAAGCCCTGACTGCCAAGGTTGCAGACGTAGAAATCTTCTTTCCCCATCTATCCAGCACCCTGGAATCTCTGTCAGAGGGGGTAGGATTTTTGGCTGTAGAGGCCTTTACACCCTTGGGACCCTGAGAAATGGTCTCAGGAGCAGCAGCAGGGTTTTTGAATAGAAATTCGTGGGAGTCAGGAACCCTGTAATATCGGCCTGTCTTACTAGAAGGCAGGGAATCAGGAGCCATACCCGATTCCGAAAACACATCATCAACAATGTCTAATACAGGAGGTACTGCCAAAGCCCTATGCTGAGGAAGAAGGAGGAAATCCCTAAGCCTCTTTTCTGATTCAGAGAAGTCCTGACTCTCCCAGTGAAAATGTTCCCTTAAAGTATGCAAAGTCTCTCCAAAAGAGTAATCCTCAGGAGGAGATGCAGATGGGATGGATTCCTCTGCATCAGAATCCTCATAGGGTGGAATAGAAAATTCCTGATCAGAAGAGGAATCAAAAGAAATGGAAACCTGATCTGAAGATACATAATCAGTGCCTTGCCTAGGCCTCTTAGCAGGGGGGGGGGTTTGGGAACCCCTGATCAAGGTAATTAAATCCTCAGCCATTTTGACAATCTGTTTTTCAGGCACAGGGGCCTGAGCTCGTGGCTTATGCGTCGTTTTTTTAGACATAGAAGATGTTTTTGACCTTGTTTTTGAGGCTGGCGCTGGTTTAATATAAAAATGTTGAGGCCTGAAAACACACTCAGAAGCCGGTGCCTGCTCAGAGGCTCCGACCCATCCAAGGGAGAGACATCCGCAGGTTCAACATCCTGAGAATCTCGCGGCATACCGGACTCCAAATGGGTCTTGGTAGAGCCCTGCATCACAAAAGTAGCAGGTATCAGGGGCTGCGAAAGCACCTCAATGCAATGAGTACCGGTGAATCAGCGACTGGCTTAGGAGAAGCTTTGCCGTTGGTTTTGGAACTTGACAGTCTGTCTCTGTCTTTTTCTTTGCGTTTTTTTTGCGAACTCCGGTAGTCGGATTGCTAACAGACGACATTTCAGGATAATTAAATCTTGAACCAAAATATTTAGAAGCAAAAATATACCGATGCTTAATAGTGCGTTGGTTAAATCTAGCACAAAATCGACAGCAAGGCACGTTGTGATCTGGGCCTAGGCAAGGAATACAGTACAAATGAAAATCCTTATGCGGTATTTGCTTCCCACAAGTAATGCAATTATTAACTTTTACTGACATTGGTAAAAAGCAAGAAAAAAGTTTCCCCAACGGGGTACTTAGCTTTAGTGAAGACTTCGGTTCTGAAACTCAAACTCGAACATTTCAGTAGTCGGCCGACCAGCACTTGCGAAATGCTTCTGCTTCGGGCACCGCGCGGCAAGAAAGACTGGAGAAAATGGCATCGGCTGCATGGTTTATACCCCTGACGACTTGACGTCATGGAAGAGGAGACAGCAACCGACGCAGGACCCAAGACTTTGGAATTCAGGCCGACTGCAACAGTGAAACACGAAGAACATCAAGAATGCTGGTTTGGTGACCCCTAAAGAGACTGTAACTGACGGACTTAACAAAACAGTGCAAGACACTTCTCTGTCTGGAAGATGTTCAGTCCATATATCTCTAGTTAATCACTGTATATCAATCAGATCAGACAATAGTAGTAGTAGTAGAAAGAAAAAAATAAAAAGATATATAAGAAGATGATATACAATAAGAAGAAATGTATCATACATTTTTCCTTATTATTTTTTTTCCTTTTTCTGGTTCTCTTTTTTCCACTTGATTCAAAATGTGCAATAACAATACTAATTATACAATAACATTTTTATAGATAGTTTTTAGGGTTCCTGTACACAGACCTGAAGAAGTCTAGAAGGATGAAAGCGATCTTTATTAACAATAAGTTATGAAAATAGAATATGATTTTTACAATAGATTTTTTACATGCAAATTGTATATGTATATATTTATATATATTTTTTTGATTGCCAAATGGACTAAGGTTGATATATTTCCAGCCATGTAGTATATCGTCTTGGATAAAATCACAGACTTAATAATCTACTTAATCTGGTTAAATCAGAGGAACCACATCATTACAAATTGTATTTAAAGCACATAAGGGTTATACTATTATAAGTGAAAAAAGACAGCAGCACAAACTCGAAAAATAAAACCGGCAAGTGAGCAGTGACACGTACAACCAGGAATTCTCCCACAAAGCAGATGAATACTGTCAGACAAAGTGTTATACTATTTATGACAGCTACTAAGTAGCTACCAGCTCAAATGTCACACTGATGGGGGAAGAGATGTGAATTTAACATGTGTACCAATATGCTGCGGTAGCGTTGTCGCCTCACAGCAAGATGTTGTCGCGTTAGTTTCTCAGCTAGAGCGTCTTCTGTGTGGAGGCATGCATGAATGGGCATGCCTTCGTTGAAGGTTGTGCGTCAGGGCTGGTAACTCGGCATGTAAAAATCCACTACGAAATATTAGCCGACTGGAGTTCCGCTGTGGCGACCCCTAACCGGGATAAGCCAAAAGACAACAACAACAACAACCAACAACACTGTTTTACAGCACAATAAACCACTCCCTTACCTGATAAAAAGTGTACATATTTTTAGAAAGCTTGTGAGGAAACTATTACTCTATTTTTGTTTTACTTGGATCGCTTGTCTGTATATTTGATAAAGGATCTTCGACTGGAAACAGACTGCCTGCCTTGCTTGGATTACTTTCGAATACTTAGTAATTCTGTAAAATTATATATTTTTTATTGTTATTATTATTTATTTATTTATTTTTTTTTTTACTTAAGACGAGTTTAAGTTCGCTACTTCTACTACTGTTGTCTGAGCTGATTAATAAGAGATATATGGATTGTTTTGTTTTTGGACCCACTATACTTTAGTGGGCTGTTTTGAGACTTCGGGGATACCATGGAAATTACCTTTTTTTTTTTTTTTTTTTTTTTTTTTTTTTTTAACTGACAGGTAGTTTTGGTTGATGGTGTCCAGATTAGATCTCTTGAAGTAGACAGTGATGCCTAAAAAAGCTATCTTGCACCCCGGGTCTAGGGCGGCTTGAGTACTGTAGGTGTAGGCCACCCCAGGCACTGCTCATGAGATACTGAGACTATATATGAATGGGGGGATCCAGACACATCTGACATCTGTGCAGAGAGTCCTGTCTCAGAGTGAGACAATAACCTTTCAAAAGATGAAGCCAAACAGCTTGACAGGATCCTATTTGATTTGCAGATTTAGGAAAACCCCTATTTCAGCTGTTGACCTGGCCAGGTGTCCTGGAAAATAAGTTCAGAGTTGAACCTGACCTCATCTCTTGGGTCTGACCCAATGACTTCAGAATAATCTCAAGTCCAAGAAAACTGGAGTCAAGTGCATCAAGGAAGGATCCAATGAAGACGACAGCCAAGCTGTTGGCACCTACGAAGGGAATAAAGAGTTATGTACTTGCCATAACTTGGAATCTGTGCTATCCAGTGTCATTATTCATCATGGATGAGTCTTGGATCTGACCTCATATCCGAGCCGGTAAATGAAGGACAGATCCAGAGCTCTAGCTCCTCCCCTTCCCATGATCCCTTCCTGACCTACAACCACAGATCGAGTTTGCAGGATAAGGAAACAGCCATCAGGACTGCTTATAGTACTTAAAAAAAAAAAAAAAAAAAAAAGTCCATAAAGGAATACATCCCTCCATACCTACCAGATCTCCAAAAGGCAGGGGGAAACTGGGTGGGAATGTGATGAATAATGACACTGGGTAGCACAGATTCCAAGTTATGATAAGTATACAACTCTTTATCGGATGCTGTGTGTGTCATTCACCACAGATGGGTCACATTCCCCAGCTACTATGAACCCTGGGAGGCCTCGGGGAGGGATATGCCAGAGCCCAGTGGAACCAAAGGAAGCCCTGTTCCTAGATATTAAGTCCAACTTATGATGCGTAACAAAGGTGTAATGATTAGACAAAGTAGCAGCGGCACATATCTCATCCAATGAAAGTCTGGCCAAAAAGGCGGAAGTAGCTGTCACCAACCTTGTAGAGCGAGCTTTAACTGGTTCTGAAGGGTTGATTGTGCCTGCTGTCATAAATTAAGGAAATACAGCTGGGGATCTAACGGGAAAGCCATACCTTGGTAACTGCCAGACCATTTCTGGCATGAGAAAAAGCTACAAAGAGCTGATCTGACTTTTGAAATTCTTTGGTCCTCTTAAGATAAAAATAAAATTGTCTATGGATGTCCAAACAATGCAAAATCTATTCCTCTTTGTTGGAATAATTAGGGAAGAAAACAGGCAGCTAAACAGATTGGTTAAGGTTGGCCTCCGACTCTATCTTGGGAATGAATGAAGGATTAGTTCTGTGAGATAGCCTATCCTTATGAAAGACCATAAAAAGGGAGGTTTGATACCAAGATCTGCAGCTCAAAAACCCTCTTTGTCGAAGTAACAGCCACCAATAAGGCTTCCAGGATAGGAATTTAAGATAAACTGTGCAGCAGGCTTAAAGGCCTTTTGTGTCAAAGACTGCAACACCAAAGTGAGATCCCATGGGGGAGAGGGATCTTTGATAGGAGGTCTAACGAGAAACATCTCTTTGAGGAAGGCTTTACAGAGTATGGAAGAGAAGGTGGGACTCCCGTTCAAATGAAAATTTGAGATGGCCGCCTACTGAAGTTTAATCGTAGAGAAACTATCCCCTTCTTAGAAAAGGGAAGCTAAAAACAACAGAATGTCAGGAATAGGGGCTGAAAAGAGGTCAAGGTTTCGTCTATCCCAAATGGAGAACCCTTTCCACTTGCTAGAATATACCTTCTTAGTAGACTGTTTCTGACAGGCTAAGATAATATTCTTCACTGGAGAAGAAAGCCTGGACTGGGCAAGGACCACTGGGAATTGGAGGAACCATGTGGTTAACTGAACGGACTGAAGACTAGATAGAGGTAGCCCTCAAGGGTGAGAGATGAGATCCGGAATGGGATCCAATATCCAGGGTTGATGTTTCAGATTAGACCAAAGCAGGGAGAACCATGGCTGGGGAGGCCAAAAGGGGGCAATGAGGATAAGGGTCTTCGGGCGATGGGCTTTCTGCAAAATTCTGGGGATGACGGGAGTTGGAGGGTAAGCATACAGGATTCCCGGCAGCCAATCGTGAACCAGAGCGGCCCTGGCAGACTCCTCCTCTGTGGGAATCAGGGCAAAGTAATTGCTACATTTGTGGCTGACAGGGAAGGCGAATATGTCACAGAAAGAAAGACCCCAATGGTCGAATATCCAATGTGCCACTGATGGATTCAGGGACAACTCGTGAGGACTCAGGACACACCTGCTGAGTAACATGCTGGAACTGCCAGATATAAGCGTTCCAAGAACAAAGCACCTGGAAGACATCACCCATACCCACAATCTCATGGCCTCTCTGTACAGGGGATAAGACACCCCCCCCCCCGCTTGATGATGTACCACAACACTGCCATGCTGTCCATTTGAATTGCTAGTCCCGAGAGGGAGACCCTCCTGAAAGGCTTGCAATATTAGAAGGACTGCTCTCATCTCCAGTACATTTCTATGCAATTTAGTCTCTACAGGGGACCATGTGCCTTGAACCATCCTTCCCTGAAAATGTCCCCCACCCCAGTAGGGAGGCATGGTCACTGTGGCCTTGGGCTGGGGAAGACAAAAGGGCCTGCCTGTAAATAGATCTTGATTCTGAAGCCACCAAACAAGATGGTTTTTGCACAGCCGGGAAATTCTGATGTCCATGAACAAGGGGTGAACCTGAGCAAAACACCGAAATGCCAGAGTCCACTGCAGGACCAACATGTGATATCTGTCAAGTGGCACTAGCTGAATGGCAGCTGCCATTGAGCATAGTGCATGCAAAACTAAGTAAGCTGTGGGATGATCGAGAGCCAGCAGCTGATTTGAACCCTGCGGGGAGGGAGTGCTGAAGTCTCCAACACAGTGTCTAGAAGAACTCTGATGAACTCCAGATTCTGACAGGGTGAAAGACTTGACTTCATGAGGCTGACTGTGATCCCCAGATTGTGGAGGAGGTGAAGAGTACAGTTGGAGGCCAAAGACAGTTGATGCCTCGTTGGGGGTTGTGATGAGCCACTTATCCAGGTACAGAAAGACCTGGAATCCTTGTAGCAGAAGATGAGCTGCTACCACTGCCATGCATTTGGTGAACACCTAGGGGGCTGTAGTGAGTTCAAAGGGCAGGGCTCTGAACTGGTAGTGATTAGCCCCTAACTGAAAGCACAGGTATCTCCTGGAACATTTGTCGATCTTGATAAGATGGTATGCATCCTTGAGATCCACTGAGCGCATCCAACTGTCCTTGCACAGAAGAGGCAGAATGGACTGTACAGTGGCCATCCGGGACAGACGGGTTCAGCTTTCTGAGGTCCAAAATGGGACGCAGGTTCCCAGTTTTTTTTGGCACCAAAAAGTAGCAAGAGTAAATTCTGGATCCTTGTTGTCCTGTTGAGACCTCCTGGATGACTCTTTTTTTGAAGGTCTTGGAACTTGAGATGAGCCAACTCCCTCTGGCAGGGTGAAATGTCTGGGAGAGATTTCGGAATAGGAGGGGGCTGGAGGAAGGGTATGAATTAACTCCTGGAAGTGATCTTAACACCCGCTGATCTGAGGTGACACTTGTCCAGGCTAGTGGTTGAAGAGAGAGTTGTTCTCCGACTGCCTCCAGGGCAGGACAGCTGGGCAGCACCTCAGGAGAGCTGAGTGGGCATCTCAGAGAAAGTTTCCTGAGAGCCTTGGCTCTGCAAACATCCTCTGCCTCTAGGGTGGAGTCTGCCATTAAATCCCCTTCCCCAGCCGGTAGAAGAGGATTCTTGTGGAGCATCCTGGAAGGAGGACGGAGTCCTACATAACCAAAGTTTCTTACTGCTCCTCTGATTCTTGGAAAAAGATAGTTGGGAAGTAGAAAGCTTGATCCCGGCCATGGACACAGTTTTCCCCTCCTGCTTGCTGCAGGACAATGTCTCTGACGGATGGGCCAAACAAGGTTGACCTGTCAAAAGGGGCGTTAGTAAAAGACGCCCTAAAAGGTTCCACAAACCTGCAAAGGCAAAACCAACTATGCGGTCTAATGCAATGCCTGTGCATTGTACTAGAAGTGGCCTCCTCTGCATTAGAGATGAACCTCATTGAGGCATTAACCAAGGAAGTTATGAGTAGAAAGCTTTAGGGAGATCAACTTGAGACTCTCTGGAGGCAGTAACTCTGAAAGGGAGGTGGAGAGTTCCGAGAACAAATCTCTTTGCAGCTGGGTGAAATGTGCCATGTAATTGGTCACTCTCAGTCCAAAGGTCACTGAGGCGAAAATGCACTTTCCAAAATCGTCAATTGCTCAAGACTCTCTGTTCAGGGGATGGACTGTGGAGCTCTGTTCCGCAAGCTCCTTCTTAGTAGCTGTGGCCACCACAATAGCAACAATGGGGATGCCCTTACTCCAGAATCTTTTATCTTTTGGGGTCTAAGAAATTTGTCCGCCTTTTTGGGAACTGGTTCCACTGTGTCCGGTTTCTTCCACATCCTCTTGGCGATAAGTTGTATGAGCTCATCGGCAGGGGGACACCCAGGTAGAAAATGCGCCCATCCCAAAGGCCTTCAGGAACATGGACTCCTCTGAAGATGAGGTGGGGGAAGGCCAACTACCTCTTTGCTTTAGGATCTTGAGGATGCCCCCGAAGGGCACCTCCCTCCTCGAAATCCATGTCCTCAGTTAGGGACTTTCTAGGGGAGTCCAAGTGCCTCCTCTTACACATCCTCTTCTGATGGGGCTCCTCTATGGTGGGCTCTGGGGAGGACTCAGAAGTGGCAGGGACCCCAAGCAGGGTAATGCCCATCTGAAGGTGCTCACGGGAGGGCTGACCCTGAATGGATGGTGTAGGCTTGCAGCCCAAAGTTGAGATGGGCTGGGGAGGACCTAGAGACAAAGGAGATGTAACTGCCCAGCTGAAGGTCCTCTCTACCACCCTGAAGGCTGACGGGCTGGACAAAGCCCCCTCTCCTCCTCCACGGCCGCAGTCATATGGGAAGGAAGGAGGGACTCCGACCCAGAACCAACATCTCCAGATATCGGCCCAGAGCTGTCCAGCATAAAGGCCCCCAAGGGAAGGGAACGGTCTGAAAACTCTGGGCCTGATACCACCTCCTGGGAACCTGCTCAGACCTCATGGGGCCGAGGCACAGACAGACCTGGGAGCACCATAACAGAGCCCGCCAGGGACTCTGACAATGTCAGGAAGGGGGGATGCTCGACACAGACTGCCTCTCACAGGGAATGCTCCGATCCTGGAAATTCAAATGTGGGGTGGTAGGACGAAGAGAGTGGAGTCCTGCAGATGGAGAAGATCCCCTGGGTAACTCAGCCGGCGATGGTAACAAACCCAACTCGATTTGGGCTTTGAGGAAACTCATCATCCTATCCATATCAGTAGGGACCAGACTTCTGGAAGATCTGGAAAACACCAAAGAATGTCCTGACCTGCCCAGAGACCCTGACACCATCCTGCGGTCTCGGGAGGGAGAGAGACTCCTATGCCTCGGGCCTGAACTTCTAGACCTCGAGCGAGAATCGTCTATGATTACTGGATCGGACGTGACCTTTAGATTAGATTGCTTCATCGGCGCCAAAGACGGATCCGACAAACGGGTCAGATCCGACGCCATAGTGTGCAGAGTCACATCCAAGGCCTCAGATCAAATGGACTGACCAGAGGCTCTCGGAGTGGAAAAGCCCGGATCTGAAACCAAAGAGGTTGGGCTCGGATCTGGGGATTTTTGCAGGGGAGTCCCTCAAGGAAGAGGAGGTGGTCTTACTTTTGGGATCTGGAGGAGATTTAGTGGGCGAACCGGAGGCTAGAGTTCCCCCTTTAGCAAGTCCACTGAGCAGGAGTTTATTCCTGCGATCCATGACAGCCCTGGGGTTGAATGCATCCCAAATGTCGCATTCAACCTTTAGGCGACTCTCTCCTAAACAGTAAATACACTCCTTCTGCGTGTCGCAATGGGACATCTTCTGACTGTACGAGGAGCATCTCTTAAAGCCCTAGGGCTTTATCAGACATGTTACACACACACAGCATGCTCACAAAAACAAAAGGGGGGAAAGAGTGGGACAGCTAAGGAAACCATTAACCCAAGCTAAGGAAAGGGACCTGTGTAAAAGGCGGGAACCAAAAGAGAAATTTAGAAAGCTATGTTACTGAAGAATAGGAAGGAAAAATCCCCCCAAAAGGAAAACCCAAGTCACTTATCTGAATTCTTCGCTTGAGCTGCTGGAATCACGTCAGAGCGTTTTCATGGCAAATGAGATCTGAGGTTGTAGGTCAGCAAGGGGACATGGGAAGGGGAGGAGCTTGAGCTCTGGATCTGTCCTTCAATTGCCGGCTCAGATTGGAGGTCGGATCCAAGACCCATCCATGATGAATAATGACATGGATAGCATCAGATATATGGGTTTGCTTTGGAACCATTGTCATCAGCACAGAGAAGTGGACCAGGGAAGGAAACAAGCATCAAAGCTTGAGGGGAAGAACCCTCAACCCCCTGGACTGAGGGAGAGGGAAGGACTCTCCCAGGTACATTTGGACCTTCAAAAGGTTTCTCATGAGGTGGTCCAGATCAGAGTCCTTAATGCTTCTGAAGATCTCATAGATGTCATGGAAACAGGCTTACCAGGTTGAAGTGCAGGGTGTAAAATGTTTATGGTCTGGAATGTGGACCTCATGAGGGGATGAATCCAGGGAAAACTCTGGATTTGGCATAAAGGGGATGAATGGTGAATGAAGCTGATCTGAAACATCAGCTTCTGAAAGCCCAAGGCTCTAAATGCTTCATGCCAGGGAAATAAATGAATCTACAACCAAACCTGGAATGGATGGAGATCAATGCTGGTGGGAATACTGATTCCAGAATCAAAGTCAAAGCTTGAGAAAAACAAGGCCTTGAAGCCTTCAAATCTGACAAATATTCCAAAAGGGAGTCAGCAGAATGTTTGTGGACCTCTTATTTTTATTTTGTCTGGCTTTCTCTCTTTATTCAAAGGCTTTCTTCTTGTTTTACTTTCTTTATACCCTTCCTATCCTTGTCTGTGCTCCTGTCCTTTTTTCTTCTCCAATGGTTTCTTCAAGGGAGATATAGCAGCTTGGGTAGGAGTTAAGGAACTGGGTAGCTTGCCCTCAATACCAGTTTGGCTTTTCAATCAAAGCCCTGGCACCAGAGGCTGCATAGGCCTGGCACTCAGTATCAAAGTGGACCACTCCTAAGCAAAAGAAACAATTGTAGTGGGAGTTGGGGGGGGGGCAATCTATCCTCACACCCCAAACACATTTTGAAGCACAAAGCTATGTCCCTTGAAAAATAAACAGTAATAAGGAGATAACTACACCAACCAACAGTAAGAATCACAATCCAATCACTTAAGCAAAAAACTACTGTAAATGTTGCAAAACACTTTACTAAGAAAGAAAAAATGCCACAAAATGATTTAATTTTTGCAGAAAGTAAGTAAAGAGATGAGCTAAAGCTCAAAAGAAGAAAATTGTGGGAGTAAGGTTAAAAGACACAGACATTCACACATGTGCTCAGATGAACCATCACAATCAATCCCTGGAAGAGCCTGAAGGTATGGGATCAGTCAAAACCATCACAATCGGTCCCTGTCAGAAGTCAGGAAAATATGGAGGGATTGTAGCTCTAAATAGGACAGGGCAGTGGCTGAGTTGCAAGCCAAGACATGGCCGACACACTGCAAAGCAACACCTGGGATGGCATGAGTGTGCAGGGGATAGATTAGACCTTAACAGAAATCACTACATTGTAGTAGTACAAGATGCTGCCACAGGGAGCCTCTTTCTCATTTGCTCCAAACATGAATCCCAGCTAGTTCAGGGTGGCTATATCAGATCTGATAGGCCCAGTGAATGAGGAAAGGCTCTGGAAACAACTACTCAACTGTGGGGAGCCAACAAGTATGACAAAAAAAGGTACAGTTACCAAAACAGTACAGGGAAGTGAGAGGCACAGATGTTGAGAGGGAGAAGCATAGCATGTATATACTGAAACACATAAGTGAAAGGGAGGATATAATCTGAACACACTTCAGTATTAAGGGGTAAGAGGAAGGGATGGAGTTGAAAGAAAGAAAGAGAAAGAAGAGGGTGAAAAGAACATGTATGGCAAGCAGAACTGAGATAATTCAAGTCTGACACAATGAAAAACTACTTCATGACTGGTGGGATCCTAATAGTGATAAAATGAAAACAACAGAGGGATCAAAATATACCAAAGACCAGTGAAGGCGGTAACTGACCACCACACAGGGGAGAGATGGAAAAACTCTGGTGAGTGAATCACAATCACAAGGGTTAGTCTACCTACATCTTTATATATAATGATATGTATGTGAATGGGGAACAGAGACAAGAGTGGGAGACTTAAGGCTAAGTGTTTGTAGCCAGCATGTTGAAACTTGGGCTATGAGCATAAACAGGGGAGAATCTGTGTGAATGCCTTTGAAATTACTACATAATAAGACATACCGCTCATAACACGAAGAAAGCCAGAAGCAGTGCTACTTAGCTAATATTAAAACTGCACTTTACTGGGGACAACAGCTGTACATTATTCTACCATTCCAAGATCTTACCAGCTGCTTTCCTCGGATAACTGCCATATGCACATTTTTCAGGGATCCATCATCATCTTCAAATACTTCAGCTGACCACAGTGCACAGTTAACGTGTGTCCACTCATTCTGGCCAATATATAAAAGCCGTCCAGATTCCTAATAAAAACAATAATTAAATGTCTTAATAAATATTTCAAAATCAATATTTATATGAACTCTGAAAATTCAGTAAAAATAAAAAATAAAATGAACTACAATACTCTGACAGATTTACTCAAGGTGCATTTCCAATCTGAAACACAAATTACTGTTGCAAATACCAAGGCACACTTCCCTATGCTTAAACTGAAAAAAAAACGTATGTTCTTAGGAGGGTTGTACTACAGCTAAATACAGATTAATTACTTGAGAAACCAACAAGTGCAGGTCTTTCTCTAATTTATGCATCAAATTTGTCACATGAAACGCTACAACACAGAATGAAGAGAACAGTGCATATTCACAAGCACAAAATCTTGCCAGATGAAATGTAACAAAAAAGGACAACGAAAACACACTCAGAATGTCTGAAGAGGATGGGCTATCATAACTGCTACCTTCTAGGGGAAATAAAACAAAGGGCTCAAATACAATAAATGTGTTATTGCTGACAATGTTAATATCAGCTAAGTGAAAACCTATAAGGTGCAGACATCATCATTTATATCCCTTCTGATGAACTTCTTGCAACCTTACTTACTAAGCCATACTTTTGGAACCATGTGTATCACGTAGAATGTCACTGCATCACTCCTAAATGTGGAAGCACTGTATTTTGCCTAGAAATGGGTAGGCAATGAAACATGAAGAACCAGTTAAGACTGCAGACATGCATTTGCCATGAAACACAAACCTACACATAGTATACACAGGGAATCACATGCCACAGATGGGACATCATTCCAGAGAGAGGGCAATGAAAACAAAAAGGAAGGCTGGCTTGTATTCCAACTTGTAAGACACTTCCTCCCTTCCAGGGGATACCTCAGCCCCCATCCAGCCACCTTCATAGACGAGGGCACCATTCAGGCTGTTCCTCCAGACCAATAGGGAAAAGGGTTCTAACTCCAAGATGTTTCTTGTGCCAAGAAAATATGTCCCATGGAGGCCTATTCTGGACCTCTCCCTCTTAAATACATTCCTGGTGATGCCTTCTTTCCAGATGCTATCTCTGAAATCTCTTCTACCCTTGGTCCCCCCCTCAATCCTTTCTATCCTCTCTGGATCTCAAGGATGCCACCTACATACCCCTATTCACCCTCAGTTCAGGAAGTTCTTGCATTTCTCAGTGGGTTCTTTGCACTTTCAGTTCTCTACCTTGACTTTTGGTCTCTCCACTGCTCCAAGGGTATTCACAAGGTCCCTAGCCCTAGCCACTGCCTACCTAAGGGTAAAAGGGCTTCATGTTTACCCCTATTTGGACATCCTGCCCTGTCAGCAGCCCAGATCTATTAAAACACCTTGCCCTAGCTATTCCCTTTCTGCAGGGTCTGGGATTTTCAATAAACTTAAAAAAAGAAGTTATGTACTCACCGTAATTGTTCCATCTGAGTAGTTCTATTTCATTTGTCTTCAACCTGTGGTATACTGGATCCGTATCGGATCCAAGACGGCAAATAAACTAGCATCTTCTCTGAGCTCCAAGCTCCTCCCCTTACCCATACTACACCTCCACTACCTTCCAACCCCTAGATTGAGTTTGCTGACCCTTATACTGATAACCCGACCTGAAAAATACTTTATGACCTACAACTGCAACCAATAGGCTGTTCGTATGATAAGGTCAGGGGGAAGGAGGGAGGGACGGTTGAAGACAAATGAAGTAGAACTACTCAGATGGAATGCTATGGTGAGTACATAACTTCTTTATCTGAAGTAGTTTACTTCATTTGGTCTTCAACCTGTGGGATAGAGTCCCCAGCTACTAAACTCCTGGGTGGCCCTCATAGAAGGATATTCCGGAGCACCGCGGAACCAAATGATGCTCTCCCTCTAGAAGTCAAATCAAATTTGTAGTGAGAAATAAAGATATGAGATGAGGACCAAGTAACTGCAGAACAAATATCATCCAATGAGACTCTAGACCAAAAGGCCACAGAAGTAGCCATGGACCTAGTGGAATGAGCTTTCACTTGACACGGAGTAGACACACCTCTATCCTTACAGACCTGAAGGATGCACAAGGAAATCCACCTAGCAATAGTGATCTTGGAGATAGGCTTGCCCAAAAAGGGTTTAGAGAAAGACAGAAACAACTGATCGGATTTGCGGAAGTTTTTGGTCCTGTGTAAATAAAAATGTAACTGTCTATGAACATCCAACAAGTGGAGTTTGTATTCCATTTTGTTAGCAAAGTTTGGGAAGAAAACAGGTAAATTAATGGTTTGATTGATGTTAACCTGTGATGCAACCTTTGGAAGACAGGATGGTTTGGTCCGAAGGGAAACCCTATCTTTATGGAAAATCATATATGGAACTTTGATGGACAAAGCTTGCAGTTTTGAAACCCTTTTAGCAGAAGTGATAGCCACCAGGAATGCTGTTTTCCAAGATAAGAATTTAAGACCTGTGGTTGCAGTAGGTTCAAAAAGTGGAGCGACCAAAGCTTGAAGAACCATAGTAAGGTCCCATGGGGGAACAGGATCCCTGACCAGGGGATGTAACAGAAAAGTACCTTTGTTAAAGGCTTTACACAGTCTGGAGGCGGCCAGGGAGGCAGAATTCTCACCCACATGAAAATGAGAGATGGCAGCCAATTGAACTTTGATAGTAGAAGAGCTTGCTCCCTGTTGAAAAATATTGGCTAGGAAATCAAGAATGGCAGAAATAGGAGCCATGAAAGGGTCTAAACTCCTTTGAGAAGCCCAAAATGAAAAATGTTTCCATTTGCTGCGGTAAATCTTTCTGGTCGAAGACTTATGAGCAGCCACCAAAATAGACCTAACTGAAGAGGATAATCCAGGAATCCTAGCGATCATCGGAACTGTAGCAGGCAAGCTGCAAGCTTCAAACTGTCCAGGTTTGGATGAGGAACCCCCAATGGGTGTGAAATCAGATCCTGAATGGGATCCAAGATCCAGGGCGGAGCCAGAAGATGAGACCAAAGGAAGGGAAACCATACCTGGCGAGGCCAAAACGGGGCAATGAGGATCACTTTGCTCGCCAGTCGACGAGCTTTCTGTAGAAACCTAAGAATAAGAGGTACTGGACGGTAACTATACAGAAGACCAGGAGGCCAAGCATGGACTAGAGCATCTCTGGGGGACTCCCCCGGTAGGGGGTTCAGAGCAAAAAACTCACTGCACTTCGCGTTGGAAGGAGATGCGAAGAGATCGCAGCAAGATATGCTCCGCTACTGAATGATTCAGAGACCACTCATAAGACATCAGAATAGTCCGACTTAACCTGGCCGCTAGAATGTTAGACCGTCCCGGAATGTGCGTTGCTATGAGAAAGCGACCGGTGGAGATCACCCATTCCCACACTCTTGCGGCCTCGCGACAAAGAGGGTAAGATCTGGTCCCTCCCTGTTTGTTGATGTACCAGACCACTGACATGTTGCCTGATTGAATTGCAAAGATTCCCAGCGGAAGAAAGGCATGAAGGGCCTGCAATGTCAAAAGGACCGCCCTAATATCTTGAACATTTATGTGCAACCTGGTCTCGACAAGGGAACATAGGCCTTGGACTGTCCTGCCTGAAGAATGCCCCCTCCACCCAAGTTGGGAGGTATCCATGGTCACTGTGGCTTGGACAGGGGCTGAAACAAAGGGTCGTCCCTCCAAGATCTCTGGAGAGCACACCCACCACAGAAGGAATGACCGACAGATTTGACTGAGGTGTATTGGATACATTAATGGAAGTTCCAACGGGGACTATTGTACAGCTAGTGCCCACTGCAGTACTCTCATATGTAACCGAGTGTACAGAAGAAGCGTTATGGTGACTGCCATTGAACCTAAGGCTCTCAAAACTGATTCTGCAGATGGAAGATGAGAACGGTAGATCAGAGAGACATGCATCCTCAGGTCTTGTACTCTCTCTGTGGTCAGGAAGATTTTGCACTTTAAGGTGTCTATCCTTGCCCCAATGTAGTCTATCACCTGGACAGGATTTAGATGTGATGATTGTGATCCCCAATTGCAGAGCAAGCTTTAAGAAATAATCCCTGGTTTGAGAAAGTAGACACCTGGTGGGAGCAGTGAGGAGCCAATCGTCCAGGTACAGATAGACCTGAATCTCCTGAAGCCTCAGGAGAGCCGTTACTACTGCCATCACTTTGGTGAACACCCTGGGGGCTGTGGTGAGACCAAAGGGTAGAGCTTGAAATTGGTAATGATTGGCTCCTAGCCGGAAGCGGAGGAACCTCCTAGAGCTTCTCTGCATCTTTATGTGATAGTAGGCATCCTGGAGGTCTAACGAGCACATCCGGTTGTTCTATTGCAGGTACGGCATGATGGACTGTAGTGTGACCATCCGGAATTTTTCTTTGGTAACTGACAGGTTCAGGGTAGATAGGTCCAGAATGGGCCTTAAGTCCCCTGTTTTCTTTGGCACCAAAAAGAACCTGGGGTAGAAGCCCGATCTGAACTGCTCTGGGGGGACGGGTTCAATAGCTTATTCTCCAAGCAGCTTGTTCTCCTTAGCAGCTTGGAGATTTCCTGTGCTGCTGTCTCCCTTTGTGTGGGTGTTATGTCTGGGAGGTGTTTGGGAGGACCCACAAAGGGGATACAGTATCCTCTGGATAGAATCTGAAGCACTCAGTGGTGTAATGTGATGGACTCCCATGCCACCAGGTGCAATGACAATCGTCCCCGGACTGCCTCCAGAGTAGAGCAGTTGGGCAATCCCTCAGGATTGCTGTCCGGGCCTGTCCGAGAAAGGTTCTCGAAACCCAAAATTCCCCAGACCCTCTCTGATTCTGGGCCGGAGACTATTCTGCCCCCCTCTGCCTCTGGGGGAAGAAGAGCCCCAAGTGTCCCGGGAATACTGTGATTTCCAGAACCACATCTTTTGCCCTCTCTGCTTCCGGGAAAAGGATCTTTGAAGGTTCGAGAAGCAGATTCCGACTGCAGACAGTGTTCTTCCCGTCCTTCTCACTCTGGACTAAAGTCTATTTGACGGTCTTACCAAAAAGAGTAGAGCCGTCATAAGGGGTGTTGGCAAAAGACGCCTTGAAAGGTTCCAAAAACTGTCTGAGCCAGGCATTGCGCCTCATGGACATGCCGGACCCAGCCACCCTAGCCGCTCCTTCAGTAGCATGTAAGAGGAGTCATATGGACGTGCGGAGAACGAGTCCCTGTCCCCTTGCGACATGGACTTGGGGGGAGACTCATCCAACTCCTTGACCAGGTCGCGCTGGAGTCTCGTGTTGTGGGCCAGGTAGTTCAGCACCCTAATGGAAAGGTTGCTGATGCATAAACCCCGCTTCCCTAAGCAATCCATCATCCACGACTCGGTCAGGAGGATAACCAGAGGAACTCACTTGGGCTAGTTCCTTTTTTGTGGCTGCTGCTACCACCATAGCATCTAAGGGAGAGCCCTTGTTCTACGCCGGTCTGACGGAGGACTCAAGATCTTATCAGGACATTTAGGGATTGGTTCCCTGGTGTCAGGCTCCTTCCATGCCCACGAGGTGACCATGTCCACCAGGGGATTTGCAGGAGGGGACACCCAGGAAGTAGATGGGCCCATGCCGAAAGCCTCCAGGAACACGGACTCATCAGAAGGTTTGGGGGCGGACCAACCTCCCCACTGGCATACGATTTCCATGATGTCTGCAAAGGAGACATCCTTGGGAGGCGACCTGTGGGAACCTTCCCCATCATCCCAATCTGTGTCCTCCGCTTACACGTATGATTGCAAGGCAAGTCTCCGGTGGGGCTCTCCGGGGGGAACTCACAAGCCACTTGTTCCTCGGGGGGGAACCATCTGGGGCTTCTCGAGCACGGGCTGTCCCTCTGGTAAAATGATGGAATTCGTAGACAGAGCCGATGGTGTCAGGGTGGAATCCGAGGAGATAGTCAATGGTCTCGATCCAGTGTAGAGAACCCTTTCTACCATGTCGAGCACAGAGGGAGAACAAACCCCCTGGGGAGCTAATAAGGAAGCCGGTCTCCCTGGATCAGACAGGAGAATCGGAGCCAGGCCCGAAGTGGACGGAGCCAGAGGGAGGAAACTTGGCCCCACAATGCCGGAGCCAATGAGTAAAGTTCTGCTCCCTCGGATTCGACACGCTCCAGGCAGCTGTCGGCATTGAGGAAGCATGTACCGTAGGTGCCGACCCCCTGACTAAGGCCATCCTCGGATCAGAGTACTCTGAACCTGGTGGACAGATCGGAGAAGGAGAAATCGGTGTGAAAAAAGGAAGCAAGCTCCCACCTCCAGGGGGAGAGGGGGCTGGCAAGACCCCATCTGGATCTGAGTTTTATCCATGTCAGCTTCCGATAAGCTCTCTGTGGACCTCGACGAGGCCACAGACTCCAACCTGGTAGGTTGAGGAACCAAGGTCCTAGATGGAGAACGCATCTCCTCTGGCTCCGGGGAAAATCTCAGAGATCGGAGCCGAGGGCAGTCACGGATCCTAGGCTGCCTTTTGGCGGGAGAAGGAAGGTCCGGAGACCTCTTACGTTAGTTTATGAGATTTTGTCTCTTTCTCCTTCTTCATACCCCTTTTCTGCTCCACTTCCACAGGCTTAGAAACAGGAGGTTGAGTCCCAGCATGCGAGGGAGGCAAAGCAAAGTAAAGAGAGGAAGGAGAGTCGGCCACAGCAGCCAGTGTGACCGAAGCAGAGGACGAGGCAACTACCTCAGAAGTGGAAAGAAGGCCTTTCAGGGCCAACGTAGCCTTCCTGTCTTTGATACCACATGGGTTATAACCCGTGCAAATAGAGCAATCCGTATTCAGA
The DNA here is from genome assembly GCF_019279795.1 of Protopterus annectens. Taxonomy (NCBI): domain Eukaryota; kingdom Metazoa; phylum Chordata; order Ceratodontiformes; family Protopteridae; genus Protopterus; species Protopterus annectens. The sequence continues at coordinate 1,346,892,232 of NC_056741.1, read as the reverse complement.
TGGGCAACGCCCAAGCACATCACACAAAGAGTGTGGCCATCTGCGGGAGACAATTTATGGCCACACTCAGTGCACCTTTTGAAAACAGGCTTATCAGCCATGTCTCTATCCAAGATAAAATTACCTGTTTTCCCACTAAGACCACTCACCACACACTCAAGTCAAACAGAACACTGAAGGGGGAGGGGAAGCAATGTACACTAACAAATTAACGCTAACTACAATAAGGTGTTCCTGAACTAGTTCACTGGTGGGGTACTCCAGAAATGGACCTCTCTGCCTCCCCTCTGAGCAGACAACTTTCTCTTTTTTGTGCCAGGGTCCCTCACCCTCAGGCTTGGAAGGTGGATGCTCTCTTATGTTTTTTGCCCCTCTGAAGTACTGTCTTAGTAGTGGATGAGAGAAAATTGGAGGTTCTGTATTGTAATGAGCTGAAATGGCAGAAGCATGGATCTTTATTGATGAGAAGGATAGGCCTTTGCCCGGCATCTCAGTTAGGTATTGCAAAATCTGAGGAATATTAGGAACGAGCGGTTCAAGTCCTTGTGCCTGGTTCCAAGCACAGAATCTCTTCCATTGTTCTGCATAAGATTTCCTGGTGCTGGGCCTCCTGGCTTCCAAAATGACATCCATAACTGCTTGAGAGAGAGATGTGATCTTAGTGGCTATATTATTCGCCATGCAGCCAGATTTAAGGTTCTGAGTTGGCTGTGCAGGATCTGATTGTTTTGTTGGGTCAGCAGATGAGGAATTTGAGGTAAAGTCCAGGCTGGCCCTTGAGACAAGGTCTTTAGGATTGGGTACCAGTGCTGGCGTGGCCAGTCTGGGGCAATCAAAATAATTTTTGGTTTCTCTTGTCTGACTTTTAGGAGTACCTTAGGCAGTAGAGGCAGTGGTGGATAGGCATAAACTGTTAGGCTTTTCCAGCTGAATGATAGAGCATCCACCTTCCATGCTTGTGAGTGATAAGTCCTTGTGCAGAATCTCTGTAGTTGGCAGTTGTAAGGGGAGGCAAATAGATCTATGCTTGGACATCCCCATTTCTTTATCATGCTGAAGACTTGTGGATCTAGTTTCCACTCATGAGGGTCCATGAGGTTTCTGCTTAGTTCATCTGCCAGAGTATTTTCCTTTCCTGGCAGGAATTGTGCCTGCAGATGTACTTGATAGGCCAGTGCTGTGTTCCACAAAGTCATGGCTTCCCTGCAGAGGGGGTAGGAATGTGTGCCCCCTTGCTTGTTTATGTACCACATGACTGTAGTATTGTCCATCTTTAGTTATAGTTGTCCTGGAAGTAGTAGATCCTTGAAGGCTGTCAGGGCATTCTGTACAGCGAGCATCTCTTTTTGATTGATATGAAGATGCATTTGATCTGTGGGCCACGTGCCCTGTATACATTTTCCCGCCATATGTACTCCCCAGGCATAATCCGATGCATCTGTTGTTAGTGTCTGCCTGGCTGTGGGTAAAGTGAAAGGCTGTCCCTTGTTGTGGTGACAGGCCAGTGCACACCATCGAAACTCTTGTTGCAGGCAGGGAATGAGAGTAATTATTGCTCCCAGGCTGTGGCAATGTTGAGTCCAAACACTTTTTAGATACCATTGTAGTTCCCTCATATGCAGTCTTGCATATGGAATTAGCAGGATGCAGAATTTTTCTTGCAGGTAACTGGGTCTTTGTTGCCATCATTTGAAAGTAATGAGTCAGTTGCCTCTGTTTGTCTCGCGTGAGATAAGCCATCTGGGCAGCTGTATTTAAGCTTGCACCCAGGAATATTATATCTTGAGAGGGCACTAGTTTTGATTTCTTTTCGTTTACTGTGTACCCTAGGCAAGTTAGTAATCATTTTACAAACGCCAGATGCTTTAGAAGAATGTCCTTGCTGTCTGCTTGAATAAGGCAGTCGTCCAAGTAAAGATATATTTGAATTCCTTTTTGTCTGCAAAATGCAATTACTGGTGCCAGGCATTTTGTGAAGACCCTGGGTGCAGCAGATAAGCCAAAGGGCAGTGCAGAGAATTGGTAATGCATTGAGCCAGCTACGAATCTGAGGTATCTTCTGCAAGATTGTCTGATTGGGACATGCAGGTAAGCCTCTTTGAGGTCCAAAGTAACCAGCCAAGCCTTTTTGCCCAGCATGGGTAGAAGTTGCTGCAGTGTCAACATTTTGAACTTTGGAATGTCCAGGAAAGTATTTAGAGTAGACAGGTCCAATATTGGTCTCCAAGCTTTGTCCTTTCTGGATACCAAGAAAAGTCTTGAGTAAAATCCTTGTCCCTGCTCTTGCTGTGGTACTTTTTGAATAGCCCTCATGTCCAGGAGAGCAGAAATTTGTTTTTGTGCCTCTGCCCATTGATTGTGTGGCAGGTCTGGCATACCTTTTGGCCATGGCAGGGTGCGAAAGTGGAACTTGTAACCCTGGTAAACGATATTCAGTACCCATTTGTCTTGGGTAATTATGTGCCAATTTTGTGAGAAAAGTGCTAGTTTTCCCCCTAAGGGTGCTGCCAAAAGGTAAGTGCTTGGCATTGGTAGAGGGAAGTTATTGGGACCGTTTCCTATAGGGTTGTGATTTGTCTTCTCTGCCTTTGGGGGCTGAGTTACCCCATTGCTTAGGTCTGTATGTGCCTTCTGGCTGAGATCTGCCTCTTGGGCGTCTGTAACTGCCTCTTTGTGGCCTGTCTGACACTGGAAAGGACCAATTTTTTGAAGGCCAGTTTCTACTAAATCTGGGTGGGTGAACCTGTAAGAAATCCTTTACTGTCTGCATAGATTTTGCTTTATCATCCATTTTCTTTAACACCTCTTCTGCCTTAACACCAAAGTATAATGCTGTAATGGAGCATCCAACAATTTTGCTCTAACATGATCAGGTAAACTTTGCTCTTTTAACCAAGCATGTCTTCGAATGACAGAACCTGTAACTGTGACTCAGCAAGAAGCCTCTAATGAATCAAAACCACATTGCAAAGTATGCTTTCCCACTTGTTCAGCTGCATGCAATAAATCCTGCATTTCCTTATTTTCAGGATATTCTGAACTTGTAAGCATTTTCTGTTTGAGCAAAGACATTAGATATTGTTGATATTTAAGCATGGGAAATTGGCAATTTAAAGCCCTTACAGCTAAAGTAGCAGAGGTGTAAACTGTCCCCCCCCCATCTGTCCAATGCTCTAGAATCCCTATCAGAGGGAACAGGATTTTTTTGCAGTGGAAGCCTTGACCCCTTTGGGACCCTGAGAAATTGTTTCTGGGTCAGCAGCAGGGTTTTTATAAAGGAATTTATGTGAATCTGGAACCCTGTAGTACCTATCTGGCTTAACTGGTGCAGGGGGTATAGAATCAGGAGACAAACTGGATTCAGAAAAAACATCAACTATATCTAGTACAGGAGGGATAGCAAGAGCCCTGTGCTGAGGCAGTAAAAGAAAATCTCTGAGCCTTTTCTTGGATTTTGAATAATCCTGGCTCTCCCAATGGAAATGCTCCCTCATGGTGTGCAGGGTTTCCCCAAAAGAGTAATCCTCAGGAGGAGAGGCTGAAGGGATAGATTCATCAGCGTCAGAATCCTCATAGGGAGGAAGAGAATATCCCCGTTCTGAAGAGGAATCAGAGGAAATAGAAACCTGGTCAGAGGAATCTGTCAGTATCTTGCCTAGGCCTTTTTTCAGGAGGGGAATGGGAACCCCTGATCAGAATAATTAGGTCCTCGGCCATTTTAAGCATCTGTTTCTTTGGCATGGAAGACTGTCCAGGTGAATGCTGTACTTGCATCTTTGTCTTTATAGGTGTTTTAGACTTTGCCTTGGCTGCTGAAGTAGTCTTGATAGTAAGCTGTGTAGGTCTGAAAACACCCTCAGAAGCCGATGCCTGTTCAGCGGCTCCAGACCCATCTGAGGGAATAGTTTCCGTAGGCCCAATACCTTGTTTCCAGAGGCCTAGTTGTCTCCACGAGGGAGTCGGTGGCGGCCTGTGGCTCTGAGGTAGCAGGTGTCAAGGGCTGCAAAAGCGCCTCACTGAGAACCGGCGACTGGCCTAGAAGAGGCTTTGTCCGTCGGTTTTGGACCTCAGATGCCTGTCCTTTTCTTTGTCCTTGCGCTTTTTATGAATTCCGGTCGTCGGTTGTTCCGACGGCATTATATAGTTAAACCTTCGGCCAAAGTAATGTAAAGCAAAATCGAACCGACGCTTAATAGTGCATTGGTTGAATCTAGTGCAAAACCGACAACTAGCAACGTCGTGGTCAGGGCCTAGGCAAGGAATACAGTAAGAATGAAAATCATTATGAGGTATTTGCTTCCCACAAGAAATACAATTGTTAACTTTTGCTGACATCGGTCTGGAGCAAGAAAATGTTTCCCCAACAGGGTACTTAGCTTTAATGAAGACTCGGATCTGAAATTCAATTTCGAAAATCTCAGGAGTCAGCCAACCGGCACTTGCGAACTGCTTTTGCTTCAGGCACCACGCGGCAAGAAAGACTGAAGAAAATCTCGTTGGCTGCATCTTTTATACCCCTGGCGCACTGATGTCAGGGAAGAGGCGACAGCAACCGATGCCGGACCAGGACTTTGGAATTCAGGCCGACTGCGGGTAGCCTGCCAGCAGGATAACCCAAGTGTAATGACTGCAACAGTGAAACACGATGAACATCAGTCACATGGTCTCACTACTGCCTGATTCACTTTATAGTTGACCTACAAGCTGGAAACCTCCAGATAAGGGTCTAATGGTATGCACAACAAACAGTATAGATACTCAAGACTACACAATCACAGTCTCACACCACTAACTACTTTAATTCAGTGCCAAGAAACTATGAGGTGGTCAAGGCCTACCACAGGGTCTAGACTACATTTTTCCCGAAATCCCAGTCTCAAATAGTGTATACCATGTGCACTTTCTACCACTGTACAGTCTTGAGACTTGTGTGCTGATAAGGACAAGTCAGCAGTTACAATGCAGGTGCTACCAAACCAACCTGTCTGAGGCCAAGTTCCCGATTACTGAACACCTTCTTCAGTTTACCACGCAGAGATCTCTTGAAGTCTTTGTACTTGTATTGTGGAGCTCTGCAATGGCTAATCAACCAGCTGCTCCCTTCTGGGTGGTGGACAAACTTTAACAGGTCATCCCGGATTGATAACTAGAAAGCTTTAACTCGTTAAAACATATTAACACGCCAATGAATACTTTGCCACTAAGCCCATCTTAACTGGGATAAGTGTCTGCCAGGATATACTGCCCAATATACCGTGTATTCTTGAGAAGAGTCTGTCATCTTGAACTTGGCCCGAGTTTAGTATTTCTACTAATGATGACTTGCATACTGCTTTCTAGAATGTGATCTACTACTTCTAGATTATATCCTTGTCCAAAGTAGGGTTGTTCATCTTGCATGAGGGTGTGGCTGGGTCTTAGTTCTCTACCAGGTTGTGTTCTCTTTTAAAGGTAGTGTTTTCCATCTGTTCTAAAAAAAAAGACACCAGCTACTGCAATCCTTCGAGTCTGCTTGGATCTGGATTAACTGCTAATGCATCTCGAACCTCCCAGTTGTTAGCAAAGTTCTTGAGAAAGCTGAAAATGTACAACTAGATTCTTGTTTAAGTAGCAGCAACAATCCATTCCAGTAATATGCAATCCATGCATAGCACAGAAATTGCTCTTACCAAAGTCTTGATAGAAAATTGTCATAATTTCTTTAATTGTTCTACTTGAATGTAGAGGTTTGCAATTTCTGTTCGCATCGGCCTTACATACAGGATTCATGGTTGAAAAGGGTCACTGACCAGTCAACTTACCTTGTCAATAAAGGACAAGTAGGTAAATCTATGTTATCCTTGGTTGGTCTTTTTATATTCCTTCCTGGTACTTGGCACGGTAGCACATGTAATCCTTTTGGACTGCCTGCATCACTACTGTGACAACATGGGAGCCATCCTGGACTGGTTTGCCTCCTACTTCTCTGGATGACTTGAAATGTTTTAGATGTTAATTCGTCTTCTTCCTACTCTCTGACCTGTGAGAATTCACAAAGTATTACACTGGATCTACTGCCATTTGTCATGCAAAAGCTTGCTTTAGGAGATGTTCATAACATTACTACTGCACTGACAACATGAGGCTGTACCTCTCCTTCCCTCGGGTAGAATTGGAATACATCCATAACTTGGCCAACAACTGGCTAAAGTTCAACACCTCCAAGCTAAAGGCCATAATTATACATGGCACTGAAGGAAATTCCTCCACACCAGTGTTCTTCCTCATTGTCACCTCTAAGGGAAAAAGAGGAAAATTTAAAGGTAAACACTTATGAAAATGACACTCAAAGGTTCATGTGGCTGTTGTCAAGATTTTCTATTTTTACTTTACCATATTCTCCTTATTAAGCACATTATTCCACCTGCAGAACATCCAGTAGGGGTACAGGACTTGCTTTCCTCCCATGTGGGACTACTATAACACCCTGCACTTGAGGCTTCCAAATTCAGAACCTGATCCCTTCAAGCTAATGTAAAATTCCACAGCTCAGTTAATTATATTGGTATTTTGATACTACCCAAAATGTGCTGATTTGGCCTAGTCTGCACTTTCTAATAGTATAGTCCAACATTGTTTCATCTCCCTTAAGCACTACTGTCCTGGTATTTGACCTCTCTGTTCCCTGAATTCATTAATCCTGGGGGTGAATTCCACATTTTGCTTTTCAACAGCCATATATCTGGCACTTTCTAGGTGGATGAATGAGAATGTATTATTAGAACAAAGTTTTTAACCAGTCTCAAACTACTTACTCAGTCATGCTCATGAGATTTAACTCTTACCCGTTTCTTTCTGGCACAAGTTTGTCTCTTGTTCTTGCCTCTTGTTTAATTTATTACCTTATTTACTCTCCTACTTTTTCACAAACATCTCACGTTTGACTTTAAATGCTTAAATTTAGGCATCTAAATAAAAATAATTTAAAAAGGTCTGCTTCAATTCAAACCTCATAGTAAGAGTAGACTATACATTTTGTGTTCCTGTCTTATTTATTAGCCATTTAGAAAAAAACATACTGATACATGACATACTGTTTGTAAGAGACTCTCTATATCCCAGCTGCTTGTGTTTCACAGCTCAAGGTAGTAACTGCTTACATGATGCTGCTCACTTTACATTATGGCATTTTCTGAAGAAACAGCAAAAAAACTTGTCAGTGATTTCTGTTGATTGCTTCTCCCCATGAGGTACAGTCAGGAGTGACAAAGGGGTTTCCCTCCTGCACAATAAAAGTCCCCCCCCCCCCGTGGCTTATTTGCTCATAAACTTTAGTCAAGAGCATGTGCTATTAGAATATGTACATTTAAATTGTGGGTTTCAATCTGTTTTCTCCAAGACTGAGAATCAAGGTGTGCAGTTTCATGAATTTGTAGTAAGCCAGTGTGAAGACGTGTATACCCAATGTCTAGAATTACCATAAATGAACTCTAATATATAAACCTTGGCATGAGATGATTGTCACTGCTGAAGTGACATTCTGACCCCATGTATAAAATGGGAAAAAGGTATTGAGGATGGATGGATAGATATGAAGAGCACCAAACCAGTACTATTTTTAATGGTCTTAATCAGATCTAAAAAGGCTAGGACACGTCTCTTATACTTCTCCTTGGGACGAAGAACAGACTGGAAGAAAGACCCCGTTTCTTTTTGGTGGTCTGGAATCCACGGCATCTTTTATTTTAATGTTTTTCAATCAGACCTAATGCAATCTATACATCATTAAGCAGTGGAAAAAAAGTTATGTACTCACCATAACATTCCATCTGAGTTGTTGCTCATTTGTCTTCAACCTGTGGGACACGGATCTGGGACGGATCCGACTCAGTAGCATTTCTCCAGCATCTGAGCCGAGCTCCAAGCTCCTCTCCTACCAATAATGCCCCTGTCTCCTCCTTCCTTCAGATCGAGTTTGCTGCCCCCCCCCCCCCATAGCAACCCAACCTGACACAATACCTTACGCCCTGCCACCAGAACACTCAGACAGTATCAACAGAAATACCTGTTTATGCCAAGGAAAGGGCCATGTTTTATCCAGCCAGACTGCCACACAGCCCATATAAGGCAGGGGGGAGGAGCGGTTGAAGACAAATGAAGAGCAACAACTTAGATGGAACGTTATGGTGAGTAAATAACTTCTTTATCTGAAGTTGTCTTCATTTGGTCTTCAACCTGTGGGACAGAGTCCCCAGCTACCAGACACCTGGGAGGCCCTCATGGAAGGATACTGTGTAATATGGCAGAGCCAAAGGATGCTTTTCTTCTGGAGAGAAGATGCAACTTAGAATGGGAGATGAAGGTATGTGAAGATGCCCATGTAGCAGCAGAGCAAATGTCATCCAAGGAAACTCTGGACCAAAAGGTGGCTGAAGTAGCCATATACCTAACAGAATGCGCCTTAACAGGAATTGGCAGAGGCATTCCCCCCTGGTTGAATATGCCAAGAGTATACACTAAGAAATCCAATGAGCCAAGGTGACCTTAGATGCAGGCTTTCCTAAAAAAGGGCTTAGAATAGGAAACAAAGAGTTGATCAGACTTGCGGAAGGCCTTTGTTCTGTGTAAGTAAATACGTAATTGTCTAAGAAAATCCAGCAGGTGCACTTTATACTCTTCCTTATTCTGCAAGTTCAGAAAGAAGACAGGAAAGATGATAACCTGATTGATGTTAGATTCTGAAGTCACTTTAGGCAGAAAGAAAGGATTAGTGTGCAAAGAAACTCTGTCTTTATGGAAGATCATGTAGGGGGGGCTTAACGGATAAGGCCTGAAGCTCCGACACCCTTTTAGCTGAAGTAATAGCAATCAGGAAGGCTGCCTTCCAAGACAGGAATTGTAGATCCGCAGAAACAGCAGGTTCAAAGGGGGAAGAAACCAAGGCTTGAAGGACCAGAGTAAGGTCCCAAGGAGGCATAGGGTCTTTGATCAGTGGCCTAAGAAGAAAGGTACCCTTCAGAAATGCTTTGCAGAGCTTAGAAGAGGCTACAGAAGCTGAATTATCCCCTGTGTGGAAATTAGAAATAGCTGCCAATTGAACTTGAATTGTAGAGAAACAGGCACCCTGCTGAAAAATGCCTACCAGTAACTCCAAGATAACAGGATCTGAAGCAGTGAAGGGATCCAAATCCCGTTGGGACTGCGCAAATTGAAAAACTCTTCCACTTACTGGAATAAACCTTTCTTGTGGAAGATCTATGAGCTGCTATCAAAATCTTCTTAACTGGGGAAGATAACCTGGGAGTCATAACTAACATGGGAACTGAAGCAGCCAAGCAGTAAGCTTCAGACTGGCCAGATTTGGATGTGGGATCAGATCTGGAACTGGATCCAACGTCCATGGAGGACAAACTACATGAGACCACAAAGAAGGGAATCATACTTGGCGAGGCCAGAAGGGGGCAACGAGGATGACTGAGCTCCCCAGCTGTTGAGCATTCTGGATGAGTTTTGAAATAAGGGGAAGAGGAGGATAAGCATACAGAAGACCGGAGGACCAAGCATGAACTACAGCATCTCCGAGGGGCTCCCCGGAAGGGGGTTCAGAGTGAAAAACTCACTGCACTTCATGTTGGAAGGAGAGGGAAAAGATCGCAGCAAGGCTGGCCCCACTTAGAAAGATCTGCTTCACTACTGAAGGATTCAGAGACCACTCGTAAGGCATCAGGATAGACCTGCTTAGCATGTCCTCTAGAATCCTAGACCTTACCTGAATGTGCGTTGACATCAGAAAATGGCCGGAGATCGCCCACTCCCACAATCTCATGGCTTTGTGGCAAAAAGGAAAAGACCTGGTTCCTCCTTGTTTGTTGATAAAACAGACTACTGACGTATTGTTTGTCTGGATGGTAATCGTCCTTAAGAGAAAGATAGGCATAAAGAGCTTGCAATGCCAATTGCACCGGCCTCATCTCCAGGATGCTGATATGCAACTGGGTCTCAAGGGAAGACCACGTGTCTTGAACTGTTCATCCCAAGCAATGGCCACCCACCCTGGCAGGGAGGTGTCTGTGGTCAGAGGGGTGGGGAGAATAAATGGGCAACCGCAAAGAAGTTCTGGGGACTGCATCCACCAAAGCAGAGAATCTTTGTATGCCCGGGACAGACGCATAGGATGTAACAGTTGTAAATCTAGAATGGACCACTAGGGTCCAGTGGAGCACCCTCATCTGTAACCAAGCTGTGGACACAAGGATGATCGTGGCCACCATAGACCCCAACGCCCTTAAAACTAACTCCGCTGGAGGAGATGGAACTTGAAGAATCTGCAAGATATGATGTTTGAGGGACTGAAGTCTGTCAGGTGTCAGGAAAGCCTTGGTATGAATGGTGTTCAACCGGGCTCCAATGAAATCCAGAACTTGGACTGGTTGCAACAGAGATTTGTTGAGATTGATGGTGATGCCCAACTGGTGGGTGGTTTTGATGAGAAAGTCCCAGGCTTGGCAGAGTTGATGCCTGGAGGGGACAGAGAGGAGTCAATCTTCCAGGTAAGGGAAGACCTGGAATTCCACTTCTGCAGCCACAGGTGAGCTGCTAACACCGCCATCATACTCGTCAGGGTCGAGTTTTTGGACAGACCATACCCAGCACTGTCACAGGATCTCCATGTCTCCAAATGAGACATCCTCTGGGGGTGATCAGGGAAACCCTCTCCTTTATCCAACTCTGTGTCCTCCATGAGAGACTCCGGCAGGTAGTCTAAGTGATTCCTTTTACACGTATGTTTTCAAGGAACCTCCTGGGGGGGGGGGGGTCTCCGGGGAAGACTTGAAAACATCGAGCTGCTTCTGTGTGGGAGCTCCCGGGGGCGGAGAGGCAGCAGGCTGTCCCTGAGGTAGCAGGATAGCAGAATCCAAACCAGAAACAGAGGGAGCCAGGACAGATTCAGAGGATGAGATCATCAAGGGTCTCGATGGGAATGAGAGAACCCTCTCCACCACGTCAAAGAACGAACCACCTGAGTTGGGGCTAGGGAGGGATCCATAATCCTCTGGATCAAAGGGGGAGCTGGAGCTGAACCTCAAGGCGCTGATACTCTGATTGGAAGGCTCTGCTCCAAAAAACTCAGGAGGAGAAACCATCCCCTCGGATCCGGCGTCGAGGTTACGGTTCTGAGAGCCAGACGAATCAGAGCTCGTCGGATCCAACCTGCCAAAGGTAAAGGTCAGCATCGAGGTATCAAGTTCTGTTGGTGCTGACCCCTTGATGCTGAGAGCTCTCGGATCAGAGGACTCCAAAACTGGGTGTCGGATCGGAGAAGGAGTAATCTGCATGAAGGTGGACTGCATGACCCCCGCTCCGGAGGGAGAGGGGGCAGGCAAGATTCCCATCTGTATCTGGGTGCAGATGAATCTCTGCATCATCCTGTCCATTTCGGCTTCTGAAAGGTTGTGAGTGGATCTGGAGGAAAAGGTCACGGACATTGGCCTAGAGAGGCGGTGAGGTGACGCCGGAGAATGGCTCCAGGGAGAAACAAGAAGAACATAGCTGGGAGACCCAATACTAGTACCTGAGCGGAGCTTGACTGGTGGTTCTGCTGAGGAAAAATGGTTGGGGGACGACTTCCTCATCCTTTTTGTGTTTATCCCCATTCCCAGTCCTCTTAGCAAGAGGTTGAGTCCCAGAGGCCGGGGAGTAGACAGAAGTAGCATCCAGGGTGGCCTGGGCCCCCATGGCAGGTGGAGGGAGAAGGCCTTTCAGAATAAGTTTATCCCTCCTGTCAATCAAAGCGCAGGGACTGAACCCCGCGCAGTTCAAGCAGAAGGAAACAAGATGGGCAACCCCTAGACAAACAACACACAAAGTGTGGCCATCAGCTGGGGAAAGCTTATGGCTACACTCCGTGCATTTGCGAAAGCCAGATTTGGGAGTCTTGGACATGATCGAGAGAGACCCAAACTTAAGAAAAAAAAGCCACACGCACACTTATACATAGAACAACAGGAAGAGGGTTTTTTTTTTTTTTTTGCTAGACAGAAGATCTAAAACAAAAATTTAAACACACTTACCCAAAACAGCTAAACAGCTTAGAGCAAATGGATCACAATGTTTACACGAGAGTGGTAAATGAGCTTTGAAGGGAGGACGAAGACAGGGGCATTATGGGTAAGCGAGGAACTTGGGGCTCAGATCAGCTGCTGGAGAAATGCGGCCGAGTCGGATCCGTCCCAGATCCGTGTCCCACAGGTTTAAGAGCAAATGAAGACAACAACTTCAGATAAGATGATAAATGAGGATGCCCCCAAGATTCTAATTAAGAGCCATCAGAAATGGCCTGCAAAATCCCTTTTGAACAATATAAAATGCTCTCCCCAACTTGCCAAAAAAATGCATCCCATAGGTATCAGTGGAGAAGACCGATGGGGACTGTGGTCATGGGAATCTTTCCTGCTGTTACTTGGATTCAGACAGTAAGATGCAGTCTTCTCTGCAACTGACATGCTGATAAAGAACTAAATGCAGGGTCAGCCTTTAAGTTACTGAAAAAGAATTCCCTGTCTAAGGTGTCCACTAAAAGTTTTTAGTTGCTGGACTCTGAATATTACAGTTTTAAAAACATCTTGACCACTAATTCTCAAATATGTAGAACAAAGGGGCGAACAGACCTCTTTTGCTGTTTTACTATCGTAATTTTCAGATACTTCAGTTCTGTCAAGAAAGGGGCACAAGTGGGCCATTCAAAATAATCCTTACTGTGATTTATTATATCCAAAAAGGTTACATATTCATGGGAGAACATGACAACTGTGATAACACACTACAGTCTAAATCAGGTTCCTTATAACAGTCTGTAAGCTATATATGCGACTCCTTTTTGCTAGTCAGAAAATGAGAAAAAAATCTCCAACTGCCTCCTGCCATCAACGGTATTTGCAAAAACTATTAACAGCTTTATTGCCCCTGGAAATGTGCTTACATTTGGAAAATGAGTGACCTGTGCACTAACAAAATATTCCAGAAGAAAATTCCTTACAACCAAATGCTTAGGGAAAAACAGATTGTTAAGTAGAGGGCAGCAGCATCAGAGATGGCCTAGTGATTCAACTCTGGTGTTTTCACAGTGACACAATTTTAATGCTGAGAAAGGAACTCCTGAACCAGTAATAATTTTATGACCTTCCATTGCTAGTGCAGCTGTTGGTGTCACTGGCTTTACTCTCTAAAATTTCTGAACAAATGTAGGTCGATCCTTTCTGTGCAGCTTAGTGACCAGCTTTTAATCCCTTGCTGGCGAAGCCACTAAGGTAGCTGTAGTGTTTAAGAAATTCAACAGAGGCTTGTATTCTTCTCATTGTCCCATATGCTGCCGCCTTCTTAGCTGATTTTATTCTACAAATGTTTCCTTTCTTCATTTTCTTTGCTTTGGGAGAAGGCTTAGCCCTTGATGAGAGTACAGCTGTATAAGGCACTGAACAAAGGCAATTCACCCCGGGGATCACTTCTGTGGCTCTGCTCGACAGGGGCATAGGAAAATAATTTTCTTGGGTGGCAAAAGCCAGGGTACCATTTGGCTAGGCTTATATATGCCCTAGGGCCAATAGCCTAGTACCTACCTATGAACCTATAGCAGATTTATGAAGACAGGACAGTGTAATAGTAAATAAAATATGGATTTAGCAACTTCCTGTTTCTCTATTTACTGACCAAATTATGTCAGCCATCTCTTCATTTCCTATGAGGATAAGCACTGCTTTTCAGTCTGCAAAGATATTGACACAGGCTGTGTTCAACTTGCATAAAACTACCAATCCCATGTGCTGATTCATCTTGAAGCCAGTGCTAAGGAAAATGAAGTCAGGGAATGCATTGGGCTCAGATGAGGTCACGGCAGATATAATCAAGATGTTGGGTGAATCAGGGAAGAAATGGCTCCAAAGGGTACTCATAGAAGCACGAAGAGAAAAGGCATATGCCAGATGGCTACCGAATAAGTTTTCTAGTTCACAGTAACTGAGGGCATTATAGAGGAGTTAAACTCTTATCACTCTGCATTAGGTGACTAATGAACAAATACACAAAGTAGCAGAAAGTAAGATGGGGGGTAAGCAGTTCGGATCAGGATTCAGACAAATGACACAATGTTTACAGTAAGACACACAGTTGAGAAGAAACTACAGATGAGGACAGAGTCCAATTGCCCATTCCTAGACTTGGAGAAAGCATACGACAAGGTCCCAAGAAAGCTAATTTAGGCAGTACTGCAATGATGTGAAATCCTAGAAACACTAGTCTTTGCACATAGCCTACACTAATTCTTCCAAATAACAAAAGTACAGACAGTATATGGACTAAAAGAGGGGGTTCTTGTGGGAGTGGGTGTGCATCCAGGTGAACCTCTGTACACACTGCTGTTCATACCAGTGATGGATTACATTATCAAACAAGCTGGAGTGGACAGAGCAGCAAAACTGCTGTACAATGACAATGTAGCATTACTAGCAGAGTCTGAACAAGAGCGTAAAACATGGGAAGAAACTAAGGAAAGACAGCTATAATGGCAGAAAAATTGTGGAAATCAGAAGATGCTGAAAACTGGGATAGAAGGTAAAAGAGAACAAGTTAACAGCTTCAAGTATCTGGGAGGGATTGGATAGGAGAAGGGAAGTCTAAATGAGAAGATCACAGTTATAATCAAAGGGGCTGCAGCCAACTGCCACAAAGTGTCATGGGTAGCGTGCAACAGAAGAATGCTAAAAAGTAAGACGCACAACACAGTTGTGCAACCAGAACTACTGTATGGTACGGAAACATGGGCAGTAAAAGCTGAGCAACTGACGAAGCTAGGATGGAGATGTAGTGCCTGAGATGGGACATACAAAAATTAGGATGCCAGAGCAGAAACTCATGTAGCTCCAATTACAGAGGTCAAAGAGAACAGATTACAGTGGTTTGGGCACATGTGCAGGAAAGCAGAAGACAATCTAGTGGAAATGATTTGGGAATGACCAGAAAGCAAGAGGAAATGAGAGAGTCCAGCAAAGAAGGATGAACTGTATGAGAGAAGACCGAGTCAGGCATGACTGTCAAAGAAGGTGGGAGAGTGGCAATCAATAGAGAGAGAGATGGCAACAGATGATTTGGAAAAACGGAGTTGATGGTGATGATCTATCTTCTTCAGAGATAATAGCAGTATGCTAGGAGCATGCTGGCAATATAAAATGCATCCATGGTCATGGAGGACTCAAGGCTTATCTTGTTAATTCCTGACAAAGTCATTCAGGGTTCTGCATAGGAATGAATGAGGTCAATGGCCAATCCATGGTGACAATGTTCTCTTGGGAAGAAAATAAGTGAGAGGAGGTCTAACTGAATTTATATATTTCAGGAAAAATAAACTAAATCCTGTGACCCTTTTTATGGAGACAAGCATAAGAAGAGAATTTATCTGCAGATTTAGAGATTAACAGAAAATTTCAGTTCATGGACCATTATCACTTTGTCAAAACCCATCCTCAAAGGGCAACTCCTGCTAGCAGTAGGACAAAATAAGTCTGGATGAATTTATAAAAAAGTTATGTTCTTACCATAGTGTTCCATCTGTGTCGTCAATCATCATTCATTCTTGAATGTTGGATTTCTGTTCTGTCCTAAGAACTGACTCGGCCATTGTATCAAGCATGCACTAGCCAGAAACTCTCGAGCTAAGGCTACCCATAGTGCTTCTCTTCCCTTCCCCTCAAATGTAGAAATAAAACATGAAAGCTTTGTCTGAGCAACTGCCCTAATGTGAGCCAGGACTAGATCTGAAGCTCCAAGGGTTTGAGGGTGGGATGTCAAGAATGAATGAAGATCGACAACACAGATGGAACGTTAAGGTAACTGATGTTCAAACTTCATTCATTCGTGACTGTTGGGACAGAGTCCCTAGCTACTTTATGTCCCGGGTGGCCTCCCCGAAGGATGTCCCTGAGCACCATAGAGCCAAAGGATGCTCTTACCCTGGAGACCATATCCAATTTGTAATGAGTGGTAAAGGTATGAAGGGTAGCGCAGGTGGCCGCTGAGCAAACGTCATCCATAGAGGCACTATAATGAAAGGCTCCTAAAGTGGAAACTGATCTGGTAGAATGAGAGCCTTGACCTTAGTGGATAGTTTCAGTTTATTTTAAGCATAAACAAAGGTGATGCAATCTCTCAACCATTTTGATAAAGTAACTTTTGAAACTGGTTTGCCCAGTCGAGTACTTGAAAAGGACAGGAACAAGAGGTCTGATTTCCAAAACTATTTCGTTCTATCCAAGTAAAAACTGAATTGTCTGTGTACATCCAACAAATACAAAAAAGAAGTTATGTACTTACCATAACATTCCATGTGAGTTGTTCATCTCGCCTTCAGTCGTACAGATGGGTTCAGAGCTGATCCTCGGCTCCTAGTCGGGCTACTACAAAGCTCAAGGTCTTCAGATAGCTCAAGGCCAAGTCCCTATCCCATGATGCACCTAGAGTTACCTCAGCTCTTGTCTGCTGCGCATAATACCATGTGCCATTCTATCACTCCATAAGAGAAAGCTACAAAACGGTTGAGCTATCAGGATGAATCCAGCATCTCGGTCTTTGAAAAACCCTGGAGGGGGTAAGGAGGGTGGGAAGTAAGAATGAAGGCGAGATGAACAACTCACATGAAATGTTACGGTTAAGTACATAACTTCTTTATGTGAAGTTGTATGTGAAGTTGTTTTATCTTGCCGTTCATTCTTACAGATGGGTAGCATCCCAAGCAGATAACCACTTAGACAGTTGTTTTAGCCACTGGCATACCTTTCCTGGAGTCTGAAAAGGAAACAAAAAGCTGTTCAGATTTCCTAAAATCTTTTGTTCTATCAAAGTAAAATCTGAGCTGTCTAGGAACATCAAGTTTGTGCAGCATATATTCTAAATTGCTGGAGTAATTGGGGAAGAAAACTGGCAAATCAATAATTTGATTAAGATTAGCTTCAGTGCAAACTTTAGGCAAAAAGAGGGGTTTGTTTGAAGTGAGACTCTTTCATGCATGGAAAATCAAATGAGGAGGCTTAATGGACAAGGCTTGAAGCTCTGACACTCTGTGGGCAGACGTGATAGCTACTAAACAGATAGTCTTCTGTGACAAAAATTTGAGGTCACATGAGGAAGCTGGTTCGAATGGAGGGAGAATAATGTGAGAAAGCATAAAGTTTAGACTCCATGGGGAATAGGGAGAGATTTCACAGGTGGTCTGAGATGAAAGGTCCCTTTGAGAAAGGCTTTGGATAGTTTGTGTGACATAATATTCAATCCTTCAACTCCAAGATGAAAACTAGAAATGGCAGCAAGTTGAACACGAACTGTTGCTGCTGCAGCTCCTTTGTTGAAAATCATAGTCAAGAACTCTAAAATGGAGGCCATAGGGACAT
The DNA here is from genome assembly GCF_019279795.1 of Protopterus annectens. Lineage (NCBI taxonomy): Eukaryota > Metazoa > Chordata > Ceratodontiformes > Protopteridae > Protopterus > Protopterus annectens. The sequence continues at coordinate 1,346,874,818 of NC_056741.1, read as the reverse complement.
GGTAAGGATCAATGTTGTTTGAGAGGCCCATATAGAAATTTTTTTCCATTTGCTAAGGTATAGCTTCCTCGCAGAGGATTTATGAGAGGATATGAAAATTTGTTTTGTCTCAAAGGTTATGGAACCTGGCTATGATGGGAATTGGAGCAGCCAAGCTGTCAGTTTCAGGGACTGAAGAGAGGGATGAAGTTCCCTCGACAAATGTGTCAGAAGATCTGGAACTGGATCCAGAATTCAAGGGTCCTCCAAAAGATGAAGTCAAAGGAAAGGGAACCAAATCTGACAAGGCAAATGAGAGGCTATTAAAATGAAGGTCCTTCCCAGGGTTTTGCTTTCTGTAGTTCCTTGGGTATCAACGGGATTGGAGGGAATGCATAGAGGAGACCCGGAGGCCAATCTTGTATGAGTACGTCATTTGGGGCTTCTCCCAGAGGGGGAATCAGGGCAAAGTAGCTTCTGCATTTCGTGTTCATGTGGCTGGCGAAAAGGTAGCAGCAAGGCTGGCCCCACCTGCATAATATTCTGTCCGCTATTTCTTTCTTGAGGAACCACTTGTGAGGCTACAGAATTGCTCTGCTTAGCTTGTCTGCTATCACGTTGGATTTCTCCGGGATGTGCATTGCTAACAGAAAACGCTGAGTGGATATAGCCCACTGCCATACTCTTAGGGCCTTACGACAAAGGGGGTAGGACCTGGTTCCTCCTTGTTTTTCCAAGTACCAGACCACTGACATGTCTGTCTGAATCGCAATCGTACCCAGAGGAAGAGTGTCCTGGAAGTACTGCAATGCTAAAAGTACTGCTCTCATCTCTAGGACACTGATATGCAGATGTGTTTCTTGTTTAGTCCATGTGCCTTGGGCTGTTCTTCCCTGAAAATGCCCCCCTCCCACCCTATCAGGGAAGCATCCGTGGTCACTGTGGCCGCTGGTGGGGGTAGAACAAAAGGACGACCTATCGTGACATGAAGAGAGGTCAACCACCACTGAAGATCCTTTTTGCATGTGTTCGTGATCATTATAAGATGAGACACTGGGAGCTCTTGGTAAGACCATTGAGTGAACAACTGCCATTGCAGAATCTGCATGTGCATGTGACCCAACGGTATGGCTAATATTGCAGCTGCCATCATGCCTAAATTTTAGTACTTCTGATGCTGGAGCCTTGTTTTTGGCTATGATATTGTGGACCTGCTGACAGAGTAGTAAGACTCTTTCTGATGGAAGTCTCAGAGTGGTAGTGGTGGTGTCCAATTCTGCTCCGATAAAAACTGTATGTTGTGATGGCGCCAAGGCAGATTTTCCTGAATTTATTGTAATGCCCAGCTGACTGCAGAGTGAAAGTGATGGTGGTGGTGTCCCTGGCTTGAATGAGTTGATGCCTGGTGGTGGCGGTGAGGAGCCAATCGTCTAGGTACAGAAACATCTGGAATCCTAAATGTCTCAGGTGAGCCCTGACCACTGCCATACATTTGGTGAACGCTCTGGGGGCTGTAGTGATACCAAAGGGCAGGGCTCGAAACTGGTAATGATTGGCTCCCAGCTGGAAGCGGAGATGATCCCTGGATGGACTGGCCACTTATGTGGTAGTACGCATCCTGGAGATCTATCGACCACCTCCAACTGTCTTTCCCTAAGAAGGGAAGTATCGACTGAAGCATGACCATCCGAAACTTCTTCTTGACAGATCTGTTTAGCCTGCTGAGGTTCAAAATAGGTCTCCCGTCCCGTCTTTTTTGGAACTAAAATGAATCTTGAGTAAGTTCCGGATCCTATCTGGTCTGCTGGGACTGGTTGGATGACTCTTTCTTAGCAATGTTTGGACCTCTACTGTTGCTTTTTTTCCCTGTAACTGGGTGGAACGTCCAGGATTTTTCTCGTCAGTAGAGGGGGTGTGGCAGAAGGAATTAAATATCCTCTGGAAATACTTTGTACCCAGTTGTCATTTGTTATTTTGAGCCAGGCGTCTGGATACAAAGATAAGCAACTCCTGACTGCCTCCAGAGTAGGACAGTCTGGCCTCCTTTCAGGAGCGCTGGTAGAGCTTCCCAAAAAAGTGATCTCTGTCACCCTGGTTTTATGGACCCCCTCTGCCGGGAGGGTGGCATCTTCCATTATTGCCCCTTCTACTACCCTTGGAGGGGGTTTCACTACGTGTGTCCTGAAAGGCTCCTTGGGCTTTTCGGAACCATATCTTTCCTCCCCTTTGACCCTTGGGTTAGGGTCTGGTAGGGGTGGAAAAAAAGGACTCCGACGGCAGACAGTCTTTCCTTCTTGCTCACACCTGGTCAAAGTTTCCTTACCTTTGGGCCCGAAAAGAGACGAGCCATCAAAAGGGGTATTTACGAAGGAGGACTTGAAGGGCTCCGCAAAGGAACACAAGCGCATCCAGGAGTGTCTCCCAAGAGCAATTCCTGTACCCGCTGCCCTGCTTGTTCCATCAGCTGCATACAAAATGAGGCGCATGGACGAGTTAACAATGGGGCTGAGGGTAGCAAGCTGGGAGGCAACTTTATCTGAAACTCCTGCAGCTACTGTATCCTGTAGAATATCTCCAAGCTCTTTAAGATCATCTCTTTGCAGTCTAGTGAAATGGGTTAGATAGTTGAGCGAACGCAGTGCAAATGTTGCTGAACTGTAAGTGTGCTTCAAATATCTATCCATGACCCTGAATCTCTGTTAGGAGGATGGATAGAAGAGGAAGTTTCTGAAATTTCCTTTTTGGTGGCTGCCGCCACCACCATGGCATTAACTGGCACACCTTTGGTCAGAAAGAATTTGTCCTGGGAGCAGAGATACATTTATTAGGCCTCCTGAGGACAGGCTCCAAGGTGTCCTGAGACTCCCACTCCCTTCGTGAGACCAGCTGCATAAGCTCTTCGAAGGGCGGAGACACCCAAGAGGTGGAGAGTTGAGACCTGAAAGCCTTCAGGAGAACCGACTCATCTTCAGTAGGGTTGGTGGACTGCCAGTCACCCCTCTGCCTAAGGATTTCTAATATCTCAGCAAATGAGATACCCTCAGAGGGGGACCATGGGAACCCTTCTGATTCTTTCAAGTCGGTATCAAATGTCAGGAACTCCTGAGGGGAGTCTAGATACTTCCTCTTACAGATTCTCATCCTGGGAACCTCATCAGTGGGGGCTTCTGGTGAGGTCTCGGAAGAGCAGGGGCCACCCAATGGGGCTTCCTGAGGCTCTGGGTCTCTACACCTGGCAAGGATCTGTGAAGCAGACACAGGCCCTTTAGGGGAGGAGGTAGATGGACCTGAAGAAGCAGATGTCTTAGGAGACCGAACTCTCCTCATGGCTTCGAAGGCAACTCTGCTCTGATGCGGAGGGGCCGACGGATCCGAAGAAGCCATTGATACCCCGGGCACTGGGACAGTAGGCTTAGAGCCAGAGGTAGGAGCCGAGCTCATCCGAGCGGAAGCCCCCAGAAGCACAGTCGGAACAGACAAGTCCCCAGACCAGAGAGTGTCGGCTCCTAGATTCCACGATCGGTGCTGAGGACGTCAGAGAAAACGGAGCCGAAGACACTGGGGCAGGCGTCAGCTCCAAAGGCTCCACAATCAACAAATCCAACTCCTCTGGCTCCAAAGGACCGGTATGGCTCAGAGGAGGAAGAATAGTAGTTGGTAAGAGGGTTTTCGGTTCTGAAGCCACTTGGGTCGGAGCCGATAAGAATTTAGCAACAGCCGGTGCCTGTAAAAGCTTCTGCACCACACAATCCACATCCAAATCGGAAAGGCTAATCGAAGACCGAGATGAGTGGATAAAAGGTGGTACAGACTAACAGTGGAGACTTACGTACTTCGGATACCGGTTCCAAAACTGGGGACCGGCTCCGAAAGGATAAGACGGTCAGCTCCGACGTCGAAGACTTTTTTTATTTCTTACTCTCAGAAGTCTTGAAAGACTGAGGACTTACTGGATCCATCTTGGTTGCTCAAAGCTTCTTGGAATGAAGGTTTAAGTAAACCTCTACCTATCAATTTTCTCTTTCTCTCCTGGAGAATCCTAGAAGAGAAAGAATGACATATGGAGCAGCTATCTTGGAGATGCAATGCTTCCAAACAATAAACACAGTTAACATGACTGTCAGTGACAGACATTTTCTGGCCACATTTAGGGCATTTTTTTAAATCCTGATTTAGGGTGTTTGTCTTGGTCAGCCATATTATATAACCCACAGTATCAAAAAAGGGTACTGTAAAACTGGACACACCCAAACAATTTTAATCAACAATAACAATCAACAAGCCCTTTAAAAACTATGGGCTACTAGTCACACACACAAAAACTATTTATCTAAATAGAAGATAAAGTATCAAGTTGTGACAGAAAGTCGCTATCTAAATGCACACAATGATACTATATAATACTATTTCACACACTAAAATCTAAACTTTAGCTCTAATTATTTTAAAGCTGGGACAAAAAGATCACTATCTAAGCACACACTAAAATCTAAACTAGTAATAAAGATGGCTGTGACAGAAAAGGTCACTATTTAAACACACACTATAATCTAAACTAGGCCTAAGAAAAAACGAGGCCAAATAGTAATTTAAGAAAGAAGCATACCAAGGGAAGGGGAACTACACAATAAAGTTGTAAGGAAAGGTTATCGAAGCCATTATGAAAATTTGAATAGCAGCTAGATGAACTCTAACGGTTGAAGCGGAGGCTCCCGACTGGAATAAGGCTGATAAGTATTCTGATACCTTATCAACCGAGGCTGAAAATGGGTCAGCTCCTTCTCCATGAGATCAAAATACAAATCTGTTCCATTTACTGAGGTAAAGTTTCCTGGTGGATGGTTTATGAGAAGCCACAAGTACCTTTTGTACTAGGGAGGATAGATTATTCTGCCTGGCAGTCACTGGAAGAGGAGGTACCAAGCCATCAACTTCAGACTTTGTAGGTTGGGATGGACCAGTCCCTGCAGATGAGACAACAGGTCTGGAGTTGGATCCAGAGTTCATGGGCAATGGACTAGATGAGGCCGGAGAAAGGGGAACCAGACTTGACGGGGTCACTAAGGTGCAAAGAGGATTACTTTGCTTTTCAACCATTGGGCTTTCTTCAAAAACTGAGGAATTAGGGGGAATGGTGGAAAGGCGTAAAGCAGACCTGGGGGCCAATCGTGTAGGACAGCATCTCTCGGGGACTCCCCCCAAAGGAGGGGGGGGGCAGGGCAAAGTAGCTGCTGCATTTGTGGTTCATGGGAAAGGCAAACAGGTCACAGCAAGGCTGACCCCATCGACAAAAGATCTTCACCACAGGGATTGACAGACCACTCGTGAGGCAGGAGAATGCATCTGCTCTGTTTGTCCGTGATCATGTTGGAATTCCCCAGAAAGTGCTTTGCTATCAAAAAGGGGTTGGAAGCTATTGCCCATTGCCACACTCTTAGGGCCTCCTGACATAAAGGGTAGGACCTGGTTCGCCCCTGTTTGTTGATGTACCAAAATACCGAAATGCTGTCTGACTGGATAGCAACTCTCCCCGAAGGGAGAGCAGACTGAAATGCTTGTAATGCTAACAGCACCGCCCTCATCTCCAGGACGTTGATATGCAGACTGGCCTCTAAGGGGGACCAAGTGCCACGGACTATCTTTCCCTCATAATGCCCCCACCCCCACCCCACCAGGGATGCATCCGTGGTCACTACAGCCTTGAGCTGGGAGGGTGAAATGGGGCGACTCCATAATTCCTCTTCTGGCTTCATCCATCAATATAGGTCTTGCTTGCATCGGCTGGTTAAGCAGATTGGGTAGGAGATCGGGTGTGTTAACAGAGACCACTGTGATGCTAGGAGTCATTGAAGCAGCCTCATATGGTACCTCGCCAGAGGAACTAGGGTGATTGTCGCTACCATGGACCCCAAAAGTTGGAAGACTAAACACACTAGGATTTTGTCTTGAGAGAATATCACTTGAAACTGTGACCTTAACCTTTGCAGTCTGTGGAGAGGCAGAGCAGCCACACAGGAGTTTGTGTAGAAAGTGGTTCAGATGAATTCTATGTCTTGTGTGGGGGATAGTTTTGACATTTTGTTGTTTATTGAAATGCCTAAGGACTCTGCTAGCTTCAGAACGGAGTCCAAGGTGTGAAGCAATAGATGCCTAGTGGGGGCAATGAGGAGCCAGTTTTCTAAATACAGAAACACGCTGAAAAACACGCGGAATCCTTGTAGCCTTAGGTGACCTGCTACCACTGCCATGCATTTGGTGAACACCCTGGGGGCTGTTGTGAGACCAAAGGGCAGTGCTCAAAATTGGTAATGACTGACCCAAGCTGGAAGCGAAAGTATCTTCTGGAGTGCTTGTCCATTTACATGTGGTAATACGCATCCTGAAGATCTATAGAGCACATCCAATTGTCTTTTTCCAGAAAAGGAAGGATTGACTGTACCATGATCATCTGGAATTTTGTCCGTTGAACAAACTTGCTCAGAACACCGAGGTCTAGAATTGGTCTCCAATCCCCTGTCTTTTTTGGCACTAAAGAATCTTGAGTAAAATCCAGATCCCATTTCATCTGGTGAGACTGTTTGGATGACTCTTTTTTTGAAGCAGCTTTTGGATTTCTAGTGCTGCTGTACCCCTCTGACTGGGTGGAACATCAGGGAGTCGTCTTTGTGGTCCTGGATGAAGTTCGAAGGGGATGCAGTAACCTCAGGTAATTATGGTCTCCTCTGACAAATCTGATGTTATTGAGTGCCAAGCTAAGTGGTACAGAAAAAAATCTTCTCCTGAATGCTTCCAGAGGTAAACAATCAGGCCACTGTTCAGGAGCACTGGTAGGGTTGTTCGGGGGGGGGGGGGTCTTCCTGATGAGTCCCTCCCTCTGTCCAGGGAGGAAAACTCACCACATGTGTCCAGAAAAGGCCCTTGGGACTTCCTGAACCACATCTTTCCACCCCTATGATTCCTGGAATAAGGTCGCTGTGGAGTGGAAAAATGCATGCTCACAGCAGAAAGGGTATTTTTGTCCTTCTCACACCTGGATAATGTGTCTCTGACTTTTGGGCCAAACAACAAGGTAGCATCAACCGGAGCGTTCACAAAGGAAGACTAGAAAGGGTCCATGAAGTCACATAAGCACATCCAGGCATGACGCCTAATGGCAACACCTGTACCCGCTGCCTTGGCCATCCCTTTGGCTGTGTGCGCAATAAGCCACATGGACGAGTTCGATATCGACTCTATGGTGACAAGCTGGGAAGCAGCCTTATTGTGTACCTCATCAGACACTGCTCCAGCCAAGGCCCCTGAGAGCTCAGTAATCAGGTTCCTTTGAAGACGGGTGAAATGTGTGAAGAAATTCAACAACTGTATGGCAAAGGTCACTGAAGCATAGACCTGCTTCCCGAATCTGTCCATTGTCTGAGATTCTCGGTTTGGAGGATGGACAGCAGGACTCTCCCCTGTGAGTTCCTTCTTTGTGGGAGCCGCCACCACCATACCATCTACCGCTAAACCTTTAGACCAGTGGGGTTGGTCTTCTGGTCAGTAAGAATTTTGTCTGGTCTCCAGGGAATTGGCACTATAATATCAGGGGCCTTCCAAGCAAGCTGCATGATGAGTTTGACCAATTCATCAGTAGGTGGGGCCACCCAGGAAGTAGAAGGTCAGGCACAAAAAGCCTGTATGAAAACAGATTCCTCTGAGGAAGGGTTGGTGGGCTTCCAATCACCCCTCCGTTTCAAGATTTTCAGGATGTCTCCATAGGAGACAGCTTCGGGGGGAGACCGCAGGGACCCTTCCCCTTCATCGTAGTCTGCATCCTTAGTGAGAGATTCTTCTGGAAAATCCAAGTGCTTTCTCTTGCGTGACCTCTTGCAGGGTGGCTCCTCGGAGGAAAGGTCTGAGGAGGACTTCGAAGAGAGGGTACCCTGCAGCAGTGTGTCTTACTGATCTTCTGCCTGCTGCCCAGATGTAGCAGTTTGTGACAGCTGCGAGCTAGAGGATACATAGAAGTGACACTCCAATGAAAATGGTGCCAACTGTGAGCCTGCTAAGGCAAAAGCCCTCTCCATAATCTGAAAGGCAGGCTCACCTGAAGAGGGATGGGAGCCCAGAACTGAGAAAGACAACCTCGGAACCATGGTCACACCCCGGTCTGACAAGCCCATCCCCAGACCAGGAGCCCTGAGAGGGCTTGGAACTGTCAAAGCACCCGGAACCGGCAGCCAAGTCACAGTCCCGAGGGTGGGTAGGCTCCGACTAAGCTGAGGACCACAGAGTCTACTCCGGAACCAAGGTGAGGTCAACCACTGGCACCGGAGTGAACACCAGGAGCGCCATCAAAGTCAAGGGCTCCACAACCTGCGGAAAGGTTGAAGGAGGAAGATTAGTTGGAGTCCTTGGAGAGTAAACCTTGGCTCCAGATTGGAGGGAGGTCCTAGAGGGTGCTAGAAGACCTCTGGCCACTAAGAGCTGATCCACTAACTAACTACATCAAGCTCCAAAAGGCTCCCAATGGAACGAACTGACATCCCCGAGGGTGCTTCTGGACATTCAATGAAGGGACTCAACTGTTGACCATAAAAAGGGTCAGTAGAAGGGGAGTACCCAGTTCAGGGTAAGGATTCAACCTTCGGCACCACAGTCAGCTAACCAATTGTTTCTGTTGGAGGGGAAGTAACAAGTATGACTGGGGAAACTATTGTTGGACCAGTGAGGGTCATAGGTACCGATGAAGGGGTCAGTATTGAGTAACTTTTGTCATTCCCATAATAGTTGTCGGCACCGTGGAGGGAGTTGCAGGCTTCGGCACTGAAAACGGTTGTCAGTGTCTATTTTGAATGTTTAAGCTTCGGTTCTGAAAAGAAAACCTGGCCTTTAGTGGATTTTGAATCAAGGGATTTAGGAGATGCTGGAACAGAGTGGCTCCTCTTTTTAGCTTCTTTCTTGGCAGACTTTGACGGCTCCACCTCAGGCAAAGCCTCACTAAAAGGACATTTTAACAGCCCCCTAAGGATTAATTTGTTGCACCTCTCTAGAAGGGTCTGAGCACTGAAACCCTTGCAGAGTTCACACGGTAGCTGGATTTAAGTGTGGCACCCCCAAAAAATCCACACAAGAAAGATGCCCACCCGAGTTGGGCATCTTTCTGCCACATCCATCACACTGCTTAAAGCCAGTTGTACCTTTCTGTTTTTCTGCCATGCTGTAGTTGAAGAAAAAGTATGTACAGCCAACAACTCTGTCGTACACTTACACAAGAAAGACAAGAAAATTTTTTATTTATTTATTTTTTTTTAAGGGGAACGTACCAACAATGGTAGCGAAGAGAATACCCAGAAGGGTTAAAGAAGGGGAAAAAGGGAAATACCAACAATGGTATTACAGAATTACCAGAGTTAAGAGGGAAGGGAGGGGCCTATACCAACGACGGTAAAGCAAGAGAATACCAAAAAGGTAAAAAGGGAAGAAATACAACTCTCACTCAAGAGAACAGCACAGTAATCAGCAAAAAGTAGCTTATCGACAAGTTTAAAGATAAGAACAAGCCTTAATAAGGTGTTTATGAAGAAAAAAATTGCATTTAGCTTGAGAGCATGGCTGACGTGTCCTAAAACTCTACGCGGCAAACGAGATTTGAAGGGAAGACCGACACTATGGGTAGCCTTAGCTCAAAAGTTTCTGGCTAGCGTGAGGTTGATACAACGGCAGTCAGTTATGAGGATGAAACCAAAGAGTCAAGAATTAAGATAGACAGCATCAGATCAGCTACTCAATTGTCAGGTTTTGCCTGAGAAGGAAAGGTATCACTCTAACAGACTACAAAACTAATGGGGAGTGTTTAGTAATAAATCTGTTCATTCAGTTAGAGTGTTTGTGAAGCCCTTTGTTTTGTGGAGCTGTAAGAGATCGAGGAGAGAGATGTCCTTAACAGCATGGAATTTTAGATATAAATCGACTCAAAGGAGTTTAGGAGAAACAGAATGCAGGGAAAGAGCTTCAAGCTTGTCTTGGTAGGGGACAGTCTTAGTTCAATTATCTTTTTATAGTTAAGAACCTCTGGAGTCTTTTTAGCTGCATGATGTGCTTTAACAGATACATGCTGACTTTCTGCAACTGGTCTGATCAGGACAGAGTAGACAGGAATGACAACTTCTTTTTGACTTGGAAAAAATAACTTCACTTGCCAGATAAAAAGAATGTCCTGACTACTGTTATTATGTGATCGAAAGAAAGTGAGTTGTGTATGAAAGTAATGAGGATCTCTGAGAATTGTATCAGTCTGAAGTGAGGTGCCTATACTGTAAGTTGCTGACATTAGTTTGCCAAAAGTGATATTTTCTTGTATTTAATTTAAGCCAATTTCTAATGAACTCTGGTAAGTGCAGCTTAGTACTTGATATAGTAACACTGTTTCAAATGAAAGACAACACTCATCCTGCAGTCATACACAATTTTAGTTAGCCAAATATCTGGTTTACAGATCTGAATGAAGATCTGAGACGCCGATACCAAACAGAAGAGGTCCTCATACTGAGCTTTGAAGAAAGCTACTAGTCAACTTTTTTACTTTCAAAAATGACACTTGCAACTTTAAAAGGGTTCTGTCAGCCAGTATGCTACTCGCGTTAAAATATTCAGGTCTATATTTAGACTTTTAAGATTATTTACAGTTACAGTATGAGAAACAGTATCAAAGATATTGGCCAGATCCTGGTATGAACTGCATGGCTACTATTTACAGTTTTGGCAACTTTCTCAATTAAGCAGATATGATTTATCTGACAAAACCATACTGCTACACATCTAGAGCAATAAGATTGTTTTAAATCTGAGTTTATGAAATCAGATACAACATGGTCCGTGGCTTTGCAAATTAGGAAGGTGGGCTTATATAATTGATACCTGGTGTGAGGTCCCCAGAGTGTCATAAATGAAAGTTATGTACTCACCATAACAGCAGATCTGTGTTGTCAGTTTCCATCTTTTCCTCAATGGCTGAACCTTTGATCCTGCCACTACCACTTCCAAGTTTGGAATCTGGTGCTCAGGCTTCTCCTCCTACCCATAATCTCCGTGAATAGAGTGAGCTACCTCAGATTGAGCTTACCCGGCAAAAAAGATATTGTAAATTATAAAATACAGTTGTAAGTAACCTAAGAGAGCTGATGATTTAAATAGCATAACCTGCATAACAAGAGAGAAGCAGAAAAAGACAGAACCTTCAGGAGCCAGAGCTAGGTCAGCTAGATCCATCTTAGAATGGAATTATATTGCAGACAAACTGCACTGCTACAAGAAACAAATTAAGGAGGCAGATGGTGGGACAGGAGTTGAGGAAATGACAGAAACAGAAAACACAGATCTATTATTATGGTGAGTAACATAACTTTCATATTGGATGGCTTTTCCATCTGTTCCTGAACAGATGGGTCAGAGTACCCAGCTACGTTTATACTTGTGTGGCCTCATGAAAGGATATTCTGGTGCACAATCAAACTACAGGAGGCCATAGATCTAGGATGCATATCCAGTTTTAATATGAGGATAATGCATGAACTTTGGACCAAGTACCTGCAGCACATATATCATCAGTTGGAACACTGGAGAATAAAGCTGTAGATGAAGCCACAGATATGGCAGAATGAGCTGTCAGAGTAGAAGGCTCAGGAAATCTTTTTTCTTGGTAAACAAATAAAATGCACTGAGTCAACCACTGTGAATGTGTGACTTTGGACACAGCTTTTCTAATGGGTTTTGACTGGTGTAGGTAAAAATGTAACTGGTAATGAACATCCATTAAAAACAGAGTATATTCACCCTTGTTTGTAAAATCTGGGAAGAAAACTGAACGATTTATGGACTGATTAATGGAAGATTACAAAAGCACCTTGGGGAGAAATGACAGGCCGGCTTTCTAAGAAACACTATCCTTATAAAAAGTTAAGTATGGAGGTTTTGAGGGTAGGACATGCAGCTCAAATTCTCTTGGAAGAAGAAATAGCGACCACGTAAAAGGTCTTCCAGAATAAAAACTTCAGATCAACTTTTATGGCAGGTTTGAAGGTAGGGCCTCCAAAATAATGGTAATACCCCAAGGAGGAACTAGAGACAGAGTGAGAAAGTACCTTGAATAACAAAGGAATGTATGTGTGTGTGATTTTCCTCTAAGCGGAATGCGGAAACTGCAGCTAAATGAATTTTAATAGTGGAACAGCTGGCACCACCTAGAAAAACGTGTCCAAGTACATTGGAAGAGGGGCTGGAAAGGGAGCAATACTTTTCTCCACAGCCCACAGAGAAAACCTTTTCTATTTACTTTTATAAACCTGTCCAGTGAAAGGTTTCTGAGAGAAAGACAAAATTTGGACAACTGGGGATGACCACCCGGACTATCAAACCATCAGTGGAATTGGAGAAACCATTTGGTTAACTTGAGGGACTGAATGTTTGGGAAAGCAAATCTGGGTGCAAGCCCAGGACCCAAGCAGGGTGAATTAGAAGATGAAGGGAAACCACACTTCTTGAGGCTGATAAGGAGCTAAAAGGATTACCATGACTTTCATCTCATGCTTTCTGTAAGAACATTAGAATCAGTGCCATTGAGGGAAAGACATAAATGAGACCTGGGGGCCAAGAATGCACTACAGCATCCTGTGGAGACTCTCCTTCATGGGAAATAAGAACAAAGAACTTGCTGCATTTGGTGTCAAAGAAACAGCAATGAGGTCAGCCCCAAATGGTGAAAATCCACTCCTCTTTTGATGAGTTGAGGGTCCACTCATGAGGGAACAGAATAAATCTGTTCAACTTGTTTGCCACTATGTTGGATTTCCCCATAATATGAGCTGCAATTAGAAAGTGGGAAGAAGATATCACCCACTGGCGCACAACTCACTGCCATAAAGGATAAGATGCATTTCCTCCCTGTTTGTTGAGGTACTAGACAACTGCCACGTAAGTCTTCTGCCTGGATTGAAATCACACCTAAGTCGAGAATGCCCTGAAATGTCTGCAATGCTAGGACGACTACTCTCATCTCAAATATATTAATGGGAAGACTAGCCTCTGTCTGAGACCATGAGCCTTCTTGGACAGTCTTTCGCAAATAATGCCCACAACACAACTCCATATGGGAAGTGTCCATGGTCACTGTGACTTGGGGAAAAGGCAGAATGAATGTGCAACCTTGTAGAACAAGTACAGACTCTAGTCACTAACGGATGTGTGCCTACAGAAGTTTGTTAAACTCACGAGAAAGGATAACAGTTTTCTGACTGACCACTGAATTGCGAGAGTCCTCTGAAAACATGCATGTAGAATCTGGCCAGTGGAACTAACATGACAAACAGCAACAGAACCTAAAGGATGAAGAACTAGTCTTGAAGGTGGCTTCTGGTAGGACAGGAGTTCTAGGGAACATTGTTGAAAAGTAAGATTCGTGAATGTGGAAGCTTTGTTATCTTATCTGAGATTTCTTTTTTAAACAAAAAATATCTTTATTAAATTTTTATGTATGACACAGGCAATCTTACATTTATATAAATAAAAATAAACCATAATGACAAACCGTGCTAACACAACTGTAGATGCAAATATTATAACATCCCTTTTAATATATCTAGTCATTGTCAACCATTACATAGCTCATTCAAATCCTGCCTTCTTTTAAACCTTGTTCCTTCTCTGTATGTATTTATCTCACATTTCCCACTTTTTTCTATGTAATTTGCTCCTACCCTTTTCCAATTATCCCAGTTCCAGTTATTTTATCTCTATTGTTTGTGTCTTTCAGCTTTTCCCGGTTAGGGGTCGCCAAGCGGAACTCCAGTCCGCTAATGACTGGCAGTTGATTTTTACGTGCCGAGTTACCAACCCTGACGCACAACCTTCAACGAAGGTACGCCCATTCACGCATGTATCCACGCAGAAGACACTCTAGCTGAGAATCGAACCGGACAGCGGCTTACTGTGAGGCGACAACACTACCGCAGCACCACCACCGCGGATATAGTTATTTTATCTCTATTACTAACTTTATTACTGCTAGTAAGGTTGGTTTAGACTTAATTTCCATTTTCTAGCAACTGCTATTTTGGCAGCCATCATAATTAGACTCAGCAAGGACTTACTATGTCTAGGCAATTCTGATTCTGCATCATAGCTCAAAAAAAAAAAAACCTAGTTACTCCAATTTGCTCACCCAGCATCTCCACCAGTGCAGACTGGTGGGAATTCTTTAAAGTCTGCCAACTCATTACACTTCCAGAAAATATGTTCCCAGTTACCACTTTCTTCCCCATCACACCTCTAACATTTGTTGCCTAACTGAAGAAAAATTATTTGGATCCTACTTGGGGTATAAAAATACAGATGTAAACACTTATAGGCAAAGATCCTAAATCTTCTACACTTTGTTTCATATTTGGGAGAGAGACATATTACCCCCCCCCCCATTGTTTGTTTGTGAATTGCTTATCCAGTCTCTCTTCCCAATCCTTCCTAACCCTCCTCTGATTGATTCTTAAAGTTATCATGCAATATTTTATTTGCTCTACTAATTACTCCTTTTTTAATGGTAGCTTCTGTTCTAGAATCTATTAAAAGCTCTACCAGTGCTAATCTTTCATTTAGAATCCCCCATTTCTTTTTCTTTGCCTATACTCTGATATCAATCTTTGATATGGAAGGCAATCTCTATCCTGCAGTCCAAATAAGTTCTTGGTGTCTTCCCATTCTATTACCTCTCTGGTTATTTTCTCCCAATACCATGGTTCCTTTGACAATTTTCTCCATATATTCCCCGCCCCCTCTTGCCTGTTGTCTTTATATCCCTAAACACAGTTATCCCTATTGGCAGAATCTCCTTTCTTCATTCCCATATTGGCTTTGTTCTTAGAATACCTTCTGCTATTTTATGAATATAACATTCTGTATGACTATTGTTCTCCGTAAAGGTCTGCATCCAAAATGCCAGTCTCTCCGTGTTACTTGAGCTTTCCCAGTTTCATCATCTTTTTCCATTTTGAATTGTAGTTTTCTGCTTCTGCTATGTACAGCAGCCTTAACTGTGTTGCTCTGAAATACCCCTTAACCTCGGGTAATCCCAATCCTCCCTGTTCTACAGAAGAATAATCTTACACTTGACTCTTGCCGTCTTCCCCTCCCATATAAAATCCTTCAGCTCTTTGTTAATTACTATGCACAACTTCTCCTCTGGTTGTCAAAAATATGCCTTTCCTGTGTACAACCCTTAAAGTACTAAAACATTTTAAATGCTTGTATTATACTATCGATATCATACCAGTAAGTATGGCTACTGCTGAACCAAATTCATATATGGGTACATAGTTTGCCACTATTGCTTTTGTTTTAGATTCATTAATTTTGTATCCCAAAAAGGTTTGAAAATGTCTCCGTATGTGCCACAGCACTGTAATGTTTCTTTCTGGTTCAGTCAGGTATAAAATAATGGCATCTGCAAACAGAGCAAGCTTTTCTTGACTACCACACCAATTATATCCTTAAATTTGAGTCCCTTATTTTCTTTGCCAATGGTTCTAAATTTAATCCAAATAACAAAGTGGAGAGAAGATATCCTGCCTGGTTCCTCTGCTCAAGCAGAGATTATCAGAGAGGACCCCACCCACTTTAAATTTTGCCTCCACTCTCTCATATATCCTTGTAATCAACCTTATATTTTTTTCAGGGAGTGCAAATGCTTCCAATGCTCTACTCAAAGTCCCAGCTTACTCTGCCCAATGCTTTCTCTGCATCAAGACCTACCAACAGTGGTATTTTCTTACATTCTGCTTCCCGCTGGATCATCACTGTTCTGTTAATGTTATCAAATGTCTACCTCCCCTTAACAAAACCACAATGATCCACATCTATCAATTCTGGCATCACTTTTGCCATTCTTTTAGTCATTATAGACAAACACTTTATAATCATAACTTAAAATGGGCCTGCCTGAAGCTGGATCTGATGGGTCTTTAACCTCTTTAGGTATTACAGCTACTACTGCTTTCTTCCGGGGTGTTGGTACTTCTCCTCTTAAAATACTGTTAAACAAAACCCTCCAGATCTTTATCAGTTTTCCCCTCCTAGCTTCCAAACTTCCACAGGAAGACCATCTATTCCCGGGAAGGAGAATGGTTATACATCCCCATCACCATTTTTATCTCATTCGAGGAGATGTTCTGCCAAAACTGCTCTGATGAACTCCAGAGACCTAAGTGGTTACAACTTGGACTTTTTCACATTCACTGTGACTCAAGTCCATGCAAAGTTGGAGTAAGGAGTCCTTGTCTTGAATTAGTAGATTTGTGGTAAGGGTGACAATGAGCCAGTTGTCCAGGTATGGGAATACTCAAGCCCTACAGTTGTAGATAAGGTGCTACCAGGATATAGTAAACACCAAGGGAGGGTGGTCTGTGTTGAGTCCAAATGGCAATGCCCTGAAATGAAAATGGCTGGTTTCCCATCCAGAAGTGAAGATACTTCTTGACGTGCCTGCCCATCTTTATGTGGTAATATGCATAATGAAGCTCTATCAAGCACATTCAATTATCCTTCCTGAGTGAGAGCAGAATCTCAAATCTGTGATCATCCGGAATTTTGTTTTATAAATCTGTTTAACTGGCTTAGGTCCAATATTAACCTTAGTTCCCATTTTTCTTCGACACCAAGACTAATCTTAACTAAATCCAGGATAATTTATGGTCTGCCAGGAGTTCTTGGATGACTTGCTCTCTTAGAAGCTTATTTATGAAGACGCAATTTGAGGGTGGAACATTGGGAATTTTTTCTGAGATGATGGGGGGTATAAAAAGGTATGATAGCCCCTGGTTACAATCCACTGCACCTATGTGCCTTGAGTGATGAGTGCGCCCAAATTGTTGGATGTAGAGATAAGTGCCGCCTTCCTCGACTACCTCCAGAGTAGGACAGTTGGGCAAACAATCAGGAGTGCTGAAAAGGCTTTTCTGGGAAAGGACCCCCTGAAGCCTTGGTTTTGCAAACCACCTTTGCCTCATATGAGTGACATCTGTTATGAGAGCCCCCCCCGTGCCACAGGGAGAGTTTTCTCCAGATGTGTCCCATGTAAACCCCCGGGGATTTCCAAAACCAAATCCTCTTACCTTCCTTCTGATTTCTGCAGAAGGTCCACTGAAGAGTGAAAAAAAATATGATCCATATGGCGGATAGGGAGCTGTCATACTTCTCACTTCTGGAGAGAGTTTCTTTGACTTCAGGACCAAACAAGGTTGATCCATCGTAACGTGCATTGATGAAGGATGTTTTGAAATGTTCTGCAAAATCGCAAAGCCACATGCAGACATGTTTCCTGATGGAAATGCCTGTACTGGCTGCTCTAGACACACCCTTTGTAGCATTACACATAAAGGCATTGGAAAGACATTGTAGGGGAGCCACATGTGATCAGTAGCCTTCCTTTGATCCACAGATAGGGTTCCTGAGAGAAATATGGTGATCTCCTTTGTCAAATCTCTTTGGAAGTGAGTTGTGTAACACATAACTCAGCATTCTCACCAGAAATGTAGACAAGTATACATGCTTTCCTAATCTGTCCAACCCATACAACTCCCTGTGAGGTGGATGGACAAAGGAGCTCTCTTCTGCCAGATCCTGTTTAATGGTTGTTGCCACTACTTTTAGAGCCCTTGCTCCAATGTTGCTTATCTTTAGAGCTACTGAAAAAAAAGTTAACAAAATGTTATCATGTTTCTTTGGAACATGTTCAACAGTGGCCATTTCCATCCATGCCCAAGATGGGATCAGGTCCATCATCTTGTTGGTGGGGGAAACCACCCAAGAAGTAGATGGGCCAGAACAAAAAACTTCAAGGAACACTGACTCCTCTGGAGAATGGTCTTGGGAAGACCAATCCCCTAAGAAGTTCAAGAATCTCTCCAAATGAGACAGCTTCAAGGAGGACCTAGGGGAACACTCTCCTTCAACGAAATCCATGGCAGTGGTTGAAGATCCCTTGGGGGGATCTAAGTGCCTTCTCTTACACTTACGTTTCCGGTGGATCTCTTCTGTGGGAGGTTTGGAAAAGGACTTGGAAACAGAGATGAAGTCGCTGATGAGACAGTAACAGCAGGCTTCGGACCCTGGGAAATACTGTGGGGACAGGTACGGCATGCATGGCTCTCAAAGGACAAATCTCACTCAAGGCTTGGAGAGGACTCTCTTGAAAGTCACAAACACAGAGCTTGAGATGGATCTGGGAAGCCTAAACTCCTGAAGGTGGCTCAACCCTGAAAGTCCAACTCGGATCCAAGGCTGAAACTGGAACTGAAGTATCGAGTGCTGATGTTCCTTAGGGCAGAAAAAGATCTGAAAACGTCAGGTCTAATCCCTACTTACTGGTGCCGGCACAGGCAGTCCGGCTCTGAGATCCAGATGGCTGTGTGTGTGCCAGAGCAGACTTTGTCAAAGACAGAGTTAAGGAGGAATGTAACCTCAGCTCTGATGCAGATCTACCTTGAATTAAGGATGGATCCAAGGGCTCTTATCTAAGGAGATGGATCAGAGAAGGCTCTATCAAAGACCGAGGGGGGGACCACATTCCTCCTGGATCAGACGGGTGGTTGTTGCTGGGAGTACCCCCAATTGGATCAAAGTCCAAAGGAAACACCTAATCATCTTAAGTCCACTTCTGTGAGGCTCCAAGTGTAACTAAATGGCCCTAAGGGGGAAGCAGAAAATGGAGCACAGAATGGAAGTCTGGACGAGTATCCTGGGCTATCCTGTAAAATGGGAGACCACAGCCTAGAGGTAACAGATTGCCACTGAAACTTAGTGACATAATGGGTCTGATGTTCATTGGATAAAAAATTGTGCTGGTTCCGAAGGTTTAGGTATCTTTGCTGATGGGTCGGAGCCAATCGACGACGGCATCCGTCCACAAATTTCTTTTACTTCCCAGAGGATGAGAAGGTTGGGTTTGGCTGAGGGAGGACCTTCAAAATAAGTTTGTTTCTCTTTTCCGCTATTCTCTTCACAAATTGAGCATGCCACCCCTAACTGAGAAGGCCCCTGACAGCAGATGCATTTTTCATGTGCATCAGAATTAGGGAGCCTGTGAGTACAAGTAACATACTATTGACCCGCAAAAATATGGGGAGAAAAATGTATAAGATACACACACACACACACATATATATATATATATAAAGTATACATATATATTTGTGTGTATATATCTACATACATACAGGTTTTTTTTTTAAATATTTATCCTACAGGAAAATAAAACAGGTTGAACAAGAAAAATCTGATACAATCGTAAAGAATTATGAGCAGCAAGAAAAGGTGGGAGGGATAATATACATCTCTATAAAAGAAATGAGAAAAGAGAATATAGTTTACTTATCTAACCAAAAACTTCAACTGTTTTCAACAAAACTCTCCAAAGCACCAAGATCCATTTATAGCTCTTTAAGCAGCAAACAAGAATCGAGGTAGCTTGCTCTGCTCACAGGGATTATGTTTAAGGGGAGGAGCCTGAGCACCACATACAAAGCTTGGAAGTGACCGTAGCCAGATCTGAGTTCGAATCTGAGACCCATCTAGTGAGGAACAAATGGAAAAGAAAACATCAGATCAGCAGTATTTGGTGCCTCAGGAACATATCACATAGCTATATTTAAGCAAACTGTGTCTGGCACTGCTGAATAAGCACCAGGTATATTGGCTCAAAAAGATGGTACACTTAGCTTTATAAAGTTCAGTCAAGCAGATGTTCCATAGTCTTGGGTGAAGGTAAGATTCCATAATTTGTGGGCCTTCAAGGATTTTTTCTGGAATGAAGTTGACACTAAATTTATCAGCAAGTACATTAGCAGTATCTAAGGTCTGACTATATGAAACTATTATGAATCAATTCACAGTATTGCTTTACACTGTTCCATTCCTGTCTAATTGTAGTTAAACTAGGTCTGATTACTCATGGATTTGGATGAAAATTTTTGTAATCTCTCTGATCTTCCTTATGGTAGATTTCATATTTTTGTTGATCTTGTTGACAGACATTTTCATGCAGACGGGTTAGGATTTATTAAGGGCCTTAACTATTTTCTTTAATTATACAGCGCATTAATGCTAGCATTCTACTAAGATGCTTATGCTTAAGTGGCATCTGAAATGGGAGTTGGAGTCTTGCAGATGATTTTTCTTTTAAAGTTCGTCATATAACTTTATCAGGTGTATTTTAAGTCTTTGAATTCAGAGGTATTCACTTTGGTAGGCTTAGATGCCTAAAGGAGAAGATTCAACTTGTAATCAGATCTGACCACAGATGAGGATACTACAAGAGTATTACAAGTATGTGTGATGTTAGTGAGGATGAGGTCAAGATTCTGACTCCTAATTGTTAACTACTTGTAAGAGGGATTTAGCATGTACTAAAATCTTGGTGCACATGCTTCAGAATTCATGGAGATATAGCTGAAGTCATTCAATGAAAATTATTTTTACTTGTGTGTAGTTCAGTAATTACATTTAGAAATCTGTCATGATCCTCCAGGGCACTGAAGGTGACATATCACAGACTATAAATTGATAACTTGCCTTGTTCAGGATAATTTCAAGTTCTGCAAGTTGTACTTGTGGGTCATGGGAAATTGGTCTACAGATAATGGTCTCTCTAACAAATACTGATACTTCCCTGAATTATCCGGCAGGTCTGAATCCAAGGCAGATGCTGAAACCTGGTCAGGCAGGAGTGCAGTCTCTACAATGAAAATTTTCTGTTACCATACAGATACAGATGTGTTAAATTTGCACAAGAGCTCCAAGATCTGGCAGTTTGCAGGTAAGACTTCTGACAATGAACAGAGCACTGCTGTGGTCCAGACTGGAATCTACTGCAAGTATTTTTGTTATGCTGAAATGTCCAAAAGGTGGACTTTGACTAAAAAAGAAAAAGTGTACTACAGGGAACAAAAAGTGCTTTCGCCTGTATGCAGAATATGTGTTAAAAAAATTGCAATGCAAGGCAGGCTGTCAACCATCCTGTCCAAGACGGCACATACCTGATCCTCCTGGTATGACACCTGCTACTTAGCTAATTGTTAAACTTTATTAACTTCTCTTTGTATCTGGGTATTAGTTTAGGTAAGCATTTGACACATGCCTATCAAGCTCCAATATACACTTCTCTGTATGTCTTTCTGAATTAAGTGCCTCACAGATTATTCACAATGACATGAGCCACCAACAGGTCACAGCCATCTCTGTACTGTTGGAGGGACTTTAAGGCCCTCAGGATGTAATACATTCTGACACTGGAAAGGTAGCCGTCACCCTGTCTTTGTCTAGCCTCACAAGTGTAGCTGCTGATGGTGTAACCAACTACTACGGCATTTGTAAACAACAGTAACAATGGAAGATTTGCTGTCTGCAGCCTGGTGACTCAGAGTTATTTGAAAGAAGTGGTGCTGTATTAGTGGATTGTTACTGAGGTTCTTTTGCAGACACCTGGAGATTTGGGTAGTGATTTTTTTTTAAACTTCAGTTCTAACTTGGAAAGGATCAACCCACAGCTGGCTTGCCTAAGATCCATCATGTAACAAAAGCACACTTGATGTAGGGTGACAGGCCCCTAGTACACAGGGATGTGCCTGCTTTAGGAGACGCAGTGAAAATTACTACAATGGGAATGTCAGTGACATCAAGTCACATTCTCTAAAAGTGCTGTCTACATTCATCAGGCCAAATACCACCATGCATCAACTCCCCGATACTAAGTGGGCTGATCTCCTAGACCTGCAGGATACAGTGGGGAGGTAAAGGAAAACAGTCCATAACCTAAAATACTAACATGCAGTTCAGATCAAAAGATTTTAGTGAATTCTACCTGGAAACAAGCTGGTCAAAAACAATGCTCCATCCATCTGACCAGAACATGGGTGGTGTTTACACCCCAGGATGACCTGCTTCCATAGCTGCTACCAGGCATGCATTTTTCATGGGTCTTTGCTGTTCACTGAAGCAGAAAATGGAAAGAAACCTGAGTTGCTGCTAGCTGAGGTCAAGAATATAACACAGGGACCACAAATTCATCTCAATTATGGATTCACGTTAGAGAGCGAGAGAGAGACTGACTGATATCTGACCTCCTTTGCTTTTGCCCTCTGAAGGCACTCAAGCACTGGCCATTGACTTCATGAAAGACTCTTGCTGATAACACAAGCTCAGCATTTGAAATATCAACCTGGAAGAAATGAAACAGGCCAAGAACTTTTATGCCTTCAGATGTCAGCACTGAAGCAAGGGCACTTAATGCAGTGTTTGACAATGTATTCAATTATCAAGCAGTAAAAGGTAATGCATAAGTAGGTACTGGGCTTGCTATTTGGTGGTGACATGCATACAATCTGGTGACTTAACTTTCTTGTGAATCAAACAGCGACTTCTCCATGATGAACCACACTATTAAGACTTAAGCTGTGTGAAGGTTAAACAAAGGAGTAGGTTCTCTCTCTCTCACTACAGCATGTAAAATCACTTCACGCGCTGGCAGGGGGTGCACACATCCTCAGAGACCATGAATATTACAGTAAACTAACCAAACTAGAGAGATATTGGACAGCAGAGGAAAGGGTATCCCAAGCACAGGCCAAATCAGGAGATCTATCCATAACAAATCAGAATGTTGCTAACTTTTGCATGAAACAGAAAAGGTAGTACAATTCAATATAAACCTTGAAAAACACACACACACACACACACACATATATATATATATATATATATATATATATATATATCTGCATATGTGACCTAACACCTTCTGTTTATATGGTTGGTATCTGCTTCTAAGATTCCTCAAGATTGTTACAAATTCTATCTGTATTCTTCAGCCTACAACACTACTGCAGCAAAACATTTTCTACAGTTCTCATTCAACTTAATCTGAAACATTAAGTTACTGCCACTCAAGAAATCTGAATATGTTTATCAAAATTCTATGTATCCCTATAAAAAAGAAAATGAAGTAATAACTGTCCTAGTGCAAGTTCAGGTAAATTTAAATGGCTTACAATAAACTTACTCAATAAAATCTCAGACACTTACATTCATACCATCATCACCATATTTTAAGCAGAGTACACACTGTCTGTTGTCTTCCACATCTGGGGGTGGGTTTACTTCTGGGCTGTCCTCATTGTTTCTGTCCAAGCCTTATAGGAGAAAAATAATATCAGCATTTTATACACACAATTTCCTAAGCATAAAAAAGAAATTTTAGAAAATCTTGCACCATCAGCACAATTTATTTAGCAAACAAAGCATTTAACAAATGTTTGCTTTTCTTACACAATTCTACTGTGAAGAAAGTACAGCTCTTTTAGGAACTTAATAAATACAGATTGTTCATCAGTTTCACTGTGGCAGTCCTCAGTCATGGGATACCTTGCTGTGCAGGTACGCCCATGGCTGGATAGTCTTCAAAAGCTCTTCCCTCCACTAGGGCTCTGGAATGACATCCACTTACCTGCACAGAGATGTCAGTATTATGAAAATTGCAGCAGCCAAAGCATTTTTCAGAGCATTTTTTCCCTAACAGAACAAGGGGAAAAATTCCAGGCCCACAAGCTCTGTGGACCAGCTGGGAATTCCAGCACTGACTAAGGTCCATCCCAAAGTGCCCCAGTCCCAATATTCCCCAAAAAAGGCTAGCAACAACAAGGCTGTGGACCTAGAATGGTAGCAACAAGTCAGAAAGGGTGTAAGACAGGATGGGATTGACTCCTCAATTCCCACAAGATGAAGAGAACATAGGAAAATTAAGGGGGCAGTGGGAGGAAGCCTGTACTGCAACACATTAACTACTTAATCATCAACATTTATGGCAAGTGTGACAAGACTCTATTATGTTCATCACTGTATTCACTGTAGCAGTGTTTACTCTTGGGAAGATTTCCAAAGCAATAAGATGTGTGGAGGTGGACAAGCTATTTGAAAATTGGATCTCACATGGCAGATGTCCTAAATGCTGCCCTTAAGTTCTAAAGTTTGGAGAAGGTGCATGACAATGACTCGCTCAGCTGCTTCTAAGGCCTAGGTGGAAACTCCTCTTAAGGAAAGCTTTGGTGACAGCTGTAGCTCTAGTTGAATGTGCTTGTGTCCCATGGTGCTGCTAGTAAAATGTAATGAAAGTCCTCAGCACCTTGGAAAGGTTTTCCTGTTAACAGGGTTACTTATCCTTCACTTTTTCGAAACAGCTGCTCTGTTTTCCTGAACTGTCTTGTTCTATACAGGTGGTATCTCAGCTGTCTGTACATATCCAGAGAATGCTGGGTCCTTTCTTCTGAATCCTTAAGTATAGGAAATAGCTGAATTGCTTGGTTTAAGGTCAATTCAGTAACCACGTTGAGCATAAATGAAGGATTTATTTGCAAAGCCAATACTGGTTGAACACTAGAAAGGGTTCTTTGCACACTGTCTGGAGATCAGTTGCATGTCTACCAAAGGTCAGTGCCACCAGAAAGTGTCTTTAAATAGAGATGCAGACATTTTAAATGGGAATAATGTCAACTCCTCTAAAAAGAGTTATGTACTTACCATAATTTGGAATCTGTGCTATCCAGTGTCATTATACATCACAGATGGGTCTTGGATCCAACCTCAGATCTGAGCCAGGAACTAATGGACAGATCCATAGCTCAAGCTCCTCCCCTTCCCCTCAGATCAAGTTTGCGGAACCCACAGGAGTACAGAAAATTCTGCGCAGAAAAAACAAACTATCCCAAAATGGAACCATCCCAGCTCTTCCAGAACCTCAGAGGGCAGGGGGTAAGGAGGGAAAGAACATGATGAATAATGAGACTGGATAGCACAGATTCCAAGTTATGGTAAGTACATAACTCTATTTGATGCGATCAGTGTCATTCTTCATCACAGATGGGTCAGAATCCCCAGCTACTATAAGCCCTGGGTGGCCTCAAGGAAGGACATGTCAGAGCACAGAGTAACCAAAGGAAGACCTGTTCCTAGGCACAAGATCCAGCTTACAGTGCGAAACAAAGTTGTGGGGATTACACCAAGTAGCAGTAGCACATATCTCATCCAAGGAAAGTTTAGCTAGGAAAGCAGACGACCTAGTAGATTGGGCTTTAACTGGTCTGGATAACGCCATATGTTTGCCATCATAAACGAAGGAAATGTAACTAGCAAACCATCTGGAAATAGACACTTCAGTCACCACCAAGCCCTTTCCTATTTTGAGAAAAAGCCACAAAAAGCTGACTTTCTGAAATTCCTCAGTCCTTTTCAGATAGAAATGTGAACTCACTGTCTGTATATACTGATAATGGGTGGCAAATTTAAGTTAGCCAACATTACTCTAGTTATAAATTCCCATTTTAACTGTCAATCTAAAAATGTGGTTTATTTAGCCAAGTATTTAAATTGTCCATCATTCTACATAGGTAAAACATCCAGGCGATTAAAGAAAAGGATATATGAACATTTACTGGATATAAGTAAAGACAAGACAAACTAATGCATTATTTAGACATGTTGAGAAATACAAGGACAATAGTTTTGGATTCTTGGTGATGCAACAGATTAATGCTGACTTCACAGGGAAGAATTGTATCTGAGCATTTAGAGATATGTGAACTAAAATGGCAATTACCTTTAAATGCTACCATGGCCCCAGGTTTAATTGAAAACAAGTATTAAAAGTATTTTAACGTTGAAGAACTACAAATTTTGTTAGTAATATAACATTCATATATATATTTTATTTAATAAGTTTAAATTTCTTGTTTTCTAATTGTACGGCGTTTTAATTAGTACACTAATTAGGACAGTTGTTAATTTGAGGTTTTAATTGGATGTGTATTTAAGGGAAGCACGTGTGTAATTTATTTGTTCTGAAGAAGCCCCTAACAGATATTAGGAAGAAAGCGCTTAACTATTTTAGGAGTAAAAGTGGATTTTCAGTTTTACCTTCTGGTGGCTGCACCTTCATTTACTTATTTTAGAAACATAATTGCCTATGAATATCTGAACAATGCAACATGTATTCTCCTTTATTAGAGTAATTAGGAAAGAAAACTTGGAGGTTAACCTCTGAGGCCACTTTCAGAATAAACAAAGGGTTTTGTCCTAAGGGACACACTGTCCTTGTCGAAGCCCATAAATGGAGGTTTAATGCTTAAAGCCTGCAGCTCCGAAACTCTTCTGGCAGAAGTAATTACCAAAAGAAAGCTGTGTTCCAAGACAGGAAATTGATATCACAAGCAGCAGCTGGTTTGAAGGGCTTTTGTGTCAAAGACTGCAGCACCAAGGTCAAATTCCTTGACGGGGAAGGATTTTTAATAGGCAGTCTAAGGAGAAAAACTCTTTTAAGAAAAGCTTTGGACAGTTCAGAAGAGAAGGTAGGCTCCTCATTAATGTGGAAGTTAGAAATGGCCGCTACCTGAAGCTTGATCGTAGAAAATCTTGCCCCATCCTGAAAGAGAGGACAAAAAGAGTAAGATATCAGGAAATGGGGCCGAAAAGGGACCCAAATTACTCTGTCTAACCCAAATAAAAAACCCTTTTAATTTACTGGAATACAAATTCTTAGTAGATGGCTTTTGAGAGGCCAAAATAATGTTCCTCACGGTGGAAGGAAGCCTGGACTGCAAAAGAATTACTGGAATTAGGGAAACCATGTAGTTAAACAGAGTCTGGAGAATGGGAAGTAGAAGCCCCCCCGAGATGGGAGATGAGATCCGGAATGGGATCCAATATCCAGGGCGGATACCTCAGGTAAGACCATAATAGGGAGAACCACGTTTGCCAAGGCCAGAAGGGGGCAATGAGGATGAGAGAGGTCTTCAGGTGGCGAGCTTTCTGTAAAACCTTGGGAATCAGAGAAGGAGGAAGAGAAGCATAAGCATAGAGGAGTCCCGGCAGCCAATTGTGAACCAGAGCATCCCTGGGTGACTCCACAGCTGGAGGGATTAGGGCAAAGTAATTTCTGCATTTGCAGTTGAATGGGGAGGCAGGGAGATCACAACATGGTTGACCCAAATGGTTGAATATCTGACTTCCCACTGAAGCACTCGTGGGGACTCAAGATGGACCTGCTGAGTTTGTCGGCCAGCACACTGGAACTGTCGGGGATATGAGTTACAAGAAGAAAGCACCTGGAAGACACCTCCCATTGCCACACTCTCATGGCCTCTCTGTTTTTTTGATCTCTCCAAGTCTTTTGGGTTTCTAATACCATGACGGGAATGGACCCCTTTCCTAAGTCAGAGTACGATTAAAGTTCATGAAATTAGTATTATTTCACTCTCTGATGTTAGCCAGAAGTGCTCTTCGCAGTATCCACAATGTGCCCAGCAATGATGACTCCTGCAATTCATACGGTGTTACATGAATTGGTAACATATCTAAATATGATTGTAAATTCTTTTTTATAAGACCAGTTGCTCCTACTACTATTGGAACTGTCTAGGTATCTTTCTTCCACATGGCTCTCGTTTCTGCCTGCAGATCAAGGTATTTTATGACTTTGTCTCTCTCTGTACGCAAGACACTATAGTCACTAGGTGTAGCAATTTCAATGATCAATGCTACTTTTGTCTTCTTTTCTTGGATCACTATGTCCAGTTTTCTAGCATCTATCTTTTGGACTGTTGCTATTGGGTGATCCCATGTGATGTAAACTTTCTATGATTCTCTGTGGCTCATGTTTCCAATGTTTTTCAGCCACTTCAATGCCATAATGTTTGCACAATCTCCAGTGTAACAATCTCGCCACATTATTATGCCTTTCAGTATACAGTCCCCTCTGCCATTATAGCATCGCAACCAACAATAAGGTGTGTAACTGTTTCCAACTCGGTTCCACAAAACCTACAAATGTCTTTCTCCCACACGTTCAATGGACTTGGTAAACCAGCATGTATGCAGCCCAATATCTTGGGCTGCCAATATTAACCTTTCATTTCTTGATGTAAATTCACCTCTCCTTAATCATTCCTGCATTCGTTCTTGATCAACATGAGGATCTTCCAGAAGTTTTTTATACTTGCAACTGTATTTATGTTTTTTTCCACATTTCTTGCCTTCTCATCTGATCCTTCAACTTATATTCTTTCTTTTCTTTTTTAGCACATTCAGTTGCTGCCTGGTTTTTATCCACTTCTGGTTTGATTTCCATTCCTGCTTGACGTCGATATGCTTCTGCTAAATTAAGCACAGATGTCATCTTAGATTTATTCTCCTGGTGTTTCAAAACTTTCACCACATTTGGATCTTGTGAGGTCAATAGATATGTGTGGAGTCCCACGATTGCAGATATATACATGCAATCAATTTCAAGGAGGCCCATCCCTCCTTCAGAGCAGGGGATACATAATATTGGTATACACTGATTTTTATAAATCATCTGGTGAGCATGAAGCATCCTTCTTGTTTTGATATCCAATCTATCCAACACTTTTTGGGGCAAATCAATCACTCCAAACTATAAGTTAGGACAGGAAGAGCAAATTAATTTATAGCTTGGATCTTGTTCGTAGGTGTCAATGCTGTTTTCAGGATTAATTTAAGTCTTCTAAAGTACTCCTTACTAAGCCTTATTCACATTTGTTCATGTTTTATTGCTGATCCTTCATCAATTCCCAAGTATTTATACACCCCCTCTTGCTCAAGTTCTTTTATATCACACATTCTTGTCCCAAACTGATGTTTTCCCAGTGCTGCAATTTTCCTTTTTTAAAGGTTGCTTTTGCAGATTTATCAAGACCAAATGACATTCCGATGTCATCTGAAAAAGTTTTGACAACCTGCAGCTGTGCTTTCAGTTCCTCATCTGATGAGCTATACAATTTTAACTCAGCAACAAAGAGAAGATGATAAGTCATTAGACTTTGTTGTTTTCTAGAAGCCAAATTGTAGCCATGGCCTAGGCTAAGTAAGCAGCTTAATGGGTTAATGGCAAGGCAGAATAACAAGGGTGATCGAGAGTCACCCTGGAATATCCCCCTTTGAATTTTTATCCCTGGGATAATAATCTGTCCTTTACCATGGCTTAATTGCAAAGTGGTCTGCCACTGTTTCATGGTTACTGTAATGTAATCAGTGTAGGGTGTATCTTATACATTTGTATGCACTCTTTTATCCATGAATGTGGGATACTGTCAAATGTTTTTTTGTAGTCCATCCATGCCATACTTGGGTTCTTCCCTTCTTACAATTCCCCACTATAACTTTGTTTAACAACAAATGGTCCTTTGTTCCATATGACTTTCTTTTATTGCCCTTTTGTTCTACTGCCATAATTGAGTTTTCTTCTAAATGACTATAAACTCTGTCAGCGTCAATTCCCATGTATAGCTTGTATGTTGTCGGAAAACAAGCTATTGGTCTATAATTTTTAGGGTAGTTTGCAGGTTCACTCTTAAGTAAGAGCATTGTTTTTCCTGTTGTTAATCAGTGTGGGGTGTGTTTGGGGTGCATATATAAACAGTTCTTACTAATGGCTAAATCATCAGGCAAAGAAGTTAATACTTTAAGCCAAAAGTTAGGTACTGCATCTGGGCCTGGGGTTTTCCAGTTAGATGCTTTTCTCAACTTTATTTCAATCTCTCTAGTTGTTATTTCATCCCACTTCATATCCTGTACCTTTAAACTTCTTATTCTCTCTTTTACTTCTTCTATCCATTTGGCATCTTTGTTATGTCCCACAGGATCTTCATAGATACTTCTCCAAAATGTATCTACTTCCCCTTTTTTTGGCGGTCTATCTATTCCTTTTACCTTATTTCCCAGTTCTCTATAAAATGTTTTTGGGTCATCAATAATTTGTTTATTTTGTGTTTTTCCCTTATATTTACCTTCGTATCTTCTAAGTCTTTCTGCCCGTTTTGTAATTTTTAGTATATTATCTCCAATAGTGCATAATAGATCTTGGTCTGTTCTAATACCATGCATTGTTTTTATCACATCTATCTTTCTTAATATTTTCATTGATCTGTTCCCTCTTCTATAATCTTCTAACACTGATACTTCTTGTCTTAGCTGCTTTATAGTTTTCTCTATTCAATTTTTCCATGATGGTATTCGTTGTTGCCCCCTTTTTTCCCTCGCTACCCTATGTTCCTGTGGTAGAACTTTATCAGTTATTAATTTAGCAGCACAGTAATATATTATGCTTACTTCTGTTATATCCCATGGGTCTCAATGGACAGTGGTAATTACTGTGTTTATTTGTTTTACCAAGCTTCTGACTTCTGGGGTTTTATTAACCTTCTGCAGTCTATTTCTCTCATTGATCTTGATATATCTATCTTTGTCTATTAAATCAAGCAACTCTTCTCTTTAATTTTCTTCCATACTGAGGGAACATCCTTGTTTTCCATTTCCTGTGGGCATTCTATAGAAAGTTCTAGAGCATCTTCCTGTGGCACATTCTCTTCAATTTCATCCTGTGTCTTCTGTTCTGTCATATGGGAACTCATGGGCCTATCACTCCTCAACATTGACTGCATCAGAGTTTCCACAGTTTCCTGTTTATTTCCTTGCTGTCTAGCTTCAAATGAATGTCTATACTGGTTTCTTGTGGAAAGCTCCAAAATATCTTGATATGGCATCTGACCAGTTACTTCCTGTTCTACTGGTTTCCCCTTAATTTGGATACCCATTGCTCTATCCTGTTGTGGTGCTTTCTGCATTTGATTTTCTACACTGAATCCTTCTCTTTGCAGCTGTTCCATCACTTTAATTTATATTTCTTTGACTTCTCCGTTACTCTTCTCTTTTTCTACCTTTCCTCTTAGTCTTCTTATTTTTTGTATTGTAAAGTTTTTCATATCTAGATTCCTTTGCCTATATTTTTCTTCAAATATCTTTGGTGCTGCTCTTTTTGTATTAATTAATTTTGCTTTCTCCTTTGCATAAATATTACACCATATTAAATCCCTTTTCCTTTCCCATGTTCATATTTCTTCACATGTCTCCTGGTCTTCTTGCTTTTCCTTATTCTGAGGACATACTCCAGCATACTGTGATGTAGTCTGGCTTAGACCTTCTACATTAAATCCTTCACTTTGCAGGCACTCCATAACTTCAGCTTCTTTTTCTTTAACTTTTACTTTGCTAATCGTCTTTTCTACATTATGTTTTTGTGTTATTAATCTTTTTATTGTGAAATTTTCCATATCTGGATGCCTTTGCCTGTATTTCTCTTCGAATACTTTTGAGACCGCCTTCTCTATATTAGTTAACTTAGCTTTCTCCTTTGCATAAATATTGCACCATATCAAATCTCTCTTTCTTTCCCATGTCCATATCTCTTTTTTAGCTTTTCAAATATTTCACACCTCACCACACAGCTCACCCTCACATCACCTCCACCAATCACAGCTCCTGAAGTCATATTACATTATACCACTCCAACTTGCTCCACACAAAATACTCCGAATCACTCTCATTCCCACTAGGCATTTTTTACATCACCCACACTACTTCCCCATCCACATATAGTGCAACCCTATAGTTCCTATTCAGACCCCCCCCTACCTAGAAACAACTTAAACTTTATAACCATGACTATCACGCAACTAAGTCCATCTGTCTTCTCATAATTCTTTACAACACCACAAGTTATCACTCTAGCAATATCCCTAAACTTAGTAGCACAACACTGCATTATGCACTCTCATATACAGACACCACACATTCTAATAATATCTGCCCACAGTTATTCAAGAACTACGTAACGGACCAATTTAGGGCTAAACACATATGCTCTCATTCCTACTCCAAAAAAAACACAATACTTTCTCACACTCCTCACCAAACTCCAACATCTGTATAACCATTTTAACTCCAGGCTCACCATAAGTGGGGATATCCACCCCAACCCAGGCCCAAATCCATCCTGTCCAACATAAACTGCTCCAACACATGTCAGAACATAACATCCCCACTTTCTTCATCCCTGGGCAAATCAACAACAGCAGCAAAACCAGCCATCTTTTAATGCTAAATATTAATATTAGAAGTATCAAAAATAAAATACCTGAACTCCAGGCCACAATAGCACACTACTCCCCAGACATAGTTGCTTTAAGGGGGTGGAAATGCCTTACTGTACAAGTCAAACTTAACTGTCCGTCAATTACCAAACTCCTACCCCTCCCCCAATAATTGGGACATACTTATCTCACTTCAACTTCACCCTAAAAAGGTCATCACCACAATTGTGATCTATATTCCACCTGGTAATACACCTGCTAGCCTTGAAGACTTCTTATCCTGGTGTTCTTCCGCATACTCACAAGAAACCCTTATTCTGGGGGACTTCAACCTAGATTGGTTCACCTGTATATCAGAACCACCAAGTAATCTAATAAATCTCCATGGCTACCAGCAGCTAGTCCAAATTCCAACTAGATGTGATAAAAAATCTAAAAGGGAATCCATCCTTGACTGGGTCCTAACAACCACACATTGTACCCTCACACAGGCAGTCTCCCAGACACCTTAAGTGACCACAACATAATATACTTTACACGTAGTAGAACAAGCATATGCAAAACCACTAATTATACATCTACTAGAAACACAAAAAAATTCTCTCCTGAGGTCCTCAACACTTTACTCTGTAACTGTGACTGGACCCCCCTAAAAACCCTCCCACTTGATCAGGCTGTAGCATATTTCTACAACACCTAGACACTGTTGCTCCATTGCGCAAAATCAAGGTTAGAACCTCTACAAACCCCTGGCTCAGTAAGGAAACCAAACAAATCCTCAAGTCCAGAGACACGGCCTGGCTTTACTATCTAAAAAACAAAGAAACACAAAGCCTAAGTACCAAGAACTCCGCAACTGTGCAAAAAAATGCATTAGGCTGGACAAAAAAATCCTACTACACAACATTACAAATTAAATACCAACACAACCCAAAAAAATTTTGGAAAAATGTAAACCAGCTACTAAAATCCACTCGAAAGGCTACCCCCAAACCAACCACCCCTGACACTAAAGTTCCCATCGAAACACAATTCAACTCCCACTTTGTGAACTCAATTCTACCCTTAGTATCACAGGACAGTTCCTTCCTCACTATCCCCCCCAACACAAATAACACTAATACAAGCTTTACCCTAAAAAACAGTCTCCATCACTTCAATCAAAAGCATGCTCTCCAAACTAAAAACCTCAACAGCAGCCGACCTACTCCCCAGCTATTTCTTGAAACTCACAGCAGATGCTATTGCTATCCCAGTCTCCACTCTCATAAACAGATCAATTGTTGAAAACTATGTGCCCAAACTCTGGAAAATATCCTATGTTACACCCATACATAAAGGCGGGACCTCCACTGAACTTAATAACTACAGACCCATTGCTTTACTCTCCCCCCTGGCCAAAATCCTAGAAAAATGCATCCATACCCAGATGCTAAACTATCTCATAGACAGCAACATCCTGTCACCTACTCAGCATGGTTTCAGACCTGCCCATAGTACCACTACAGCCCTCCTCTGCTTCACAGACACAGTAAACCGTCTCAAAATTGAAGGCCTACAAGTGTCAACTCTTTTTTTGGATATGTCCAAAGCATTTGACACAGTCTCACACCAAATCCTGCTAAACAAACTAAACCAATATCATCTATCAAATTCCACTCTTACCTGGTTCCAAAGCTACTTAACTGACAGGTACCAAACTGTGAAATAGGAAAATTCTCTCTCTCCTCAGCTGCCCATAACTATAGGAGTCCCACAGGGTTCTATCTTAGGACCACTACTATTCAGTCTTCACAAATGACCTCCATACCTCCACACAGCATGCATCTATAATTCAGTATGCAGATGACACTACCTTAATCTGTGCTGCACAAAACATCCCCACCCTCCTGCAAACAACTCAACTAGCATTCTCTGACGTTGAAAACTACCTTACCAAAGCCCAACTTATCCTCAATCCAAAGAAAACTCAGCTTATGATTATAACCAGTTCTAACAAAAACACTAACAGTCAATTCACTATCTACTCCACTAATGCTACCCCAACTGCTCCAGTGGCACAGGCTAAGCTATTGGAAATAACCAAAGACTCCCACCTAAAATTTGAGTCATCTCAACTTAACTATTAAAAAAGTACATGCCAAACTGGAGTCGCTCTACCGTATCAAACCATTTCTTGCCAACAACACAAGGTCAGCCATTGCTCGCTCCAAACTTCTATCCACCCTACTCTATGCATCTCCCATTCTGACTAATCTCAACAAAACTGAACTAAGCAAAATGGAAGCCTGCTATAACAGAATTGCCCGCATTGCTGCAAATTGCTCATATAGAACTCATCACTGTACTGCTCTGAGACAGCTCCACTGGCTTGAACTGTCCAACCTCCTAACCTACAATCAGCTCTGCCTCTGTCATTCTATTACCTCCCCAATAAGTGTCCTGCCCTCAAAAACCTAGTACAACATCACACAGCCAAAAGGCCTCTTAGATCATCAAGCAAACTACTACTAGAAGTCACCAACAGCTACAATAGCTTTGGAGATGCACTATATAGTAGTTCATTGGCTAAAAAATGGAACTCTGTCCCTACAAGCATTCAAAACACATCATCCAAAGCCTCCTTTAAAGACCTCATCAGGCAACATCTCAAGGCAAGTTGGCAGTGCCATGATTGCCCCCCCAGGCTAGTGAAAGCGGATAACACATACATACAAAATCTAGAGCACTTGATAATAGTTTTCAATCTTACTCACAAACACTGGCTAATCTACAATGTATGTACTGTACCTGTGTACTATGTATGTATTCTACCTATGTTACAAATTTCAACTGTACACCACAAATCTATTAATTACCTTTATTTTTAAAATTAATATTTTTTTGTTTGTTCTCTCCACTGTAACTGTTTATGTGCCGCATACCACTGTAAAAACATGTCTCCTGTAATTTGTGTATATACTGATCATGTCTAAATAGCTAAATGTGTCTGTAATTTTTCTTTGTGGAGCTTTTCTCCCCGGGCCTCTGCTGAAAAAGGGCCTTTTCGGCTCAGTCAGACACCCCCAGTTAACAAATGTAAAATAAAATAAAATAAAAAAATCTTAAGTTTTGTTGTTTATATTTTTCCACTTCCTCAAAGGCTTCTTTTTCCAAAGAGATCAAAGTTTCTTGATCTATATACTGTTTTTCAAAAATCTGTTGTATTAATAAATGCAAATTTTTATCTCTTTTCTATTTTAGTTCTCTGCATAGGGGATAAGACGATGTTCCCCCTTGCTTGCTGATGTACCAGACCAGCGCCGTGTTGTCTTGTCTGAATTGCCATGTTCCCTAGAGGGAGGCACTCCTTAAAGGCTTGCAACATTAGGACTGCCCTCATCTCTAGGACGTTTATGTGCAATTTTGGTCTCTATGGGGGACCACGTGCATCCGTGGTCACTGTGGCCTTGGGTTGGGGAAGTCAAAAGGGCCTCCCTGAAATTTGATCCAGAGTCTGAAGCCACCATGCAAAGTGATTCCTGGGTACCTGAGAAATATTGATGGTCATAGACATGGGGTGAATCACAGTGGACCACTGAACTGCCAGAATCCACTCCCAAACTTGCATGTGATAGCTGGCAAGAGGAACAAATTGGATGGCAGCTGCCATCAAACCTAGTGCTTGTAGGATCAGATGGACTGATGGACACTACAGAAGCATCACAGGAGAGACCTGATCCCGAATAAGAAGCCGACTGCGTAAGGGCAGTACTGCAGTCTCCGATATTGTGTCCAACTGAATCCCAATAAACTCCAAATTTTGGCAAGAAGAAAGGTTGGACTTGGGCAAACTGACAGTGATTCCCAAATGGTGACAGAGATTGAGGACATAAGAGGTGGCCACTGATAGCAGATGCCTCGTGGGGGCTATGAAGAGCCAATCGTCTGGCTACGGAAAGACCTGGAATCCTTGCAGCCAGAGATGGGCTGCCACCATTGCCATATATTTGGTAAACACTTGGGAGGGCTGTGGTGAATTCAAAGGGCAGAGCTCTGAACTGGTAATGACTGGCCCCAAACCGAAAAAGCAGGTGTCTCCTGGAGCACCTGGCAATTTTGATAACATAGCACGCGTCCTTGAGATCCACCGAGCACATCCAATCATCCTTGTGCAACAGAGGCAGAATGGAATGAACAGTGACCATCCGGAACTTGGTCTTCTTGACTGACAGGTTCAGTTCGCTGAGGTCCAAAATGGGGCACAAATCAAGACAACCATAAAATAAGAAGCAGTATGTCAAATACAAACTCCAGGACCTGGAACAAAGGACCACCACCACAGCGTAGAAAATTAAATCAAATTTTAATTAAAAAACAGTTAAGCGCTTTCGTCAGGATGTAACCAAGACTTCTTCAGAACCTAAACATGACAAAACAATCCCTATTTAAATATCCCTCCAGTAAAAGGTCACATGATCCTAACCAACCAACTTCCAAAAAGGTTTATAACCTCACAGATACAAAAAAGTAAACTAAATTAGTAATAATTCACAAATCAAAAAATGAAGAAAATTTCTTTAAAAAAACAACAATGAAAATAAAAATAACAGCAATAAATGTCACAACATATGAATGAAGTTTTAAAACACTCATAATAGACCAATTATCGTTCAGACCAGCATTCAACCTAATCTCGATCAAGAGTTTTTTTAATTCAATGTTATTCCATGGACCACCCCTCACATCCTTAATAACCATAACACATGAAACCAAAAATATGACCACGGCAATGTGAAACATGCTTTACTAAATCATTATTCATATTTTGTTTTTCAATATCAAGCATGTGCTCATAAATTCATTCTTTGAACTTCCTTTGGGTTTTACCCATATAGAAACACTCATAGTACAAACATTGGGCCAGATAAATAATCCCAACAGAGTTATAATAGCAAAAAAAAAAAAAAAAAACTTGGTTTTTACAAGCACGACATTCACTTTTGCCTCATTTTGCACCAAAATGTGCTTGCACTGGTTACAGGTACCACATCTAAAAAGGTACCATTTTTCCTAGAGGAAAAACCCATGTTAACATAGCTGCCCACTTTCAAAATCTGTTTGAAAGACCCACATTTCTATACACTAACTTAGGTGCATTACCAAGGGTATCAACAAATCCCTCAAAACAAGAAAGAATGGTCCATTTTTTTTTTCTTAAAATGTCAACAATCTGAGCATTATCCACTGTATACGTGGTAATAAGGGAAACAGGGAAATCTTGGTGGTTGACCCTTCTGTTCTCTCTCAACCCCCACCCATCACCATCATTAGCTTTAAGTAATGGGATGTAATAACCATTCAACCTTTTCTGAGTAACATCTACCAATATGTGATGTACTAGGGTAAGGGGGTACCATGAGATACAAACATATTCACCAGATGTTTAGCCTCTAATTCAAACATATCATCCTCCATAACCATCATGGAGAGACGCACAAATTGCCCCTTCACTACTCCCCCTTTTTTGATTTCTACAGTGACAACTGTCAAAATGCAGAAACTATTGGAGTCGGTGGGTTTCCTATAAATATTACTAATCAGTCTCTTGTTAGTAAAATCCTTGAAAATATGCATATCCAAGTAGGTAATATCACAGGAGCTAGATTTGGAGGTGAACCTAATAAAGGATGTAGTTTGACTTATGTGTTCAATGAACAAATTAAATTCTTCTAACGACTTGTTCTATACAATAAATGCATCGTACAGGAAACTAATGTAAAGTTCCCAGGAAGGTGGGCTAAAATAATCAAATACAAATTTATTTTTCCACTCTAACATAATGTTAGCAAAAATGGGGGCACAAGCTGCCCCATCCCAACTCTCTTTTTTGTACAAAATAATGTCCCCCATATAAATACAAAATTGTTTTTTAATACTAGTGCCATTAGAGTAACCAGGGTGTTAACTTCATTGTTGGTTAAAGTGGTTGACTCCACAAGAAATTCAAGAAACCAACTCAGGTCTACATCATGTGGTATTACATTAAACCAAGTGACAACATCCAGTGCACAGAAAATAAAAGTCATCACTAAATTTTACATTCCTGAGTTTGCCCAGAAAGACTCAGGAGTCCCGTCAAATATGAAAATAATCATCCAACACATTTTTTTAGTTTCAAGTCAATGAATTTTGCAATTGGGTGTATTTTATAATTAGCTGCATTAACTACTGGCCTCATGGGCGGGTCCCTCATATCTCTGTGAACTTTTGGTATTGCAAAAATGGAAGGTATCTTAGGAAACTTCACTTCTAAAAAACACCATTCTTCATAGGTAATTCCAACATATCCTTAAGTAACCAATTTTAATATGCGAAATATGTATGAAATTCAAAGACATTTCTTCCTACAAATTAGTCATACAAAAATTTTGTTTAAATAATCAACGCTACTCATAACAACGACCCCCCCCAT
This sequence comes from Protopterus annectens, assembly GCF_019279795.1. NCBI lineage: Eukaryota > Metazoa > Chordata > Ceratodontiformes > Protopteridae > Protopterus > Protopterus annectens. The sequence goes on along the minus strand of NC_056741.1, from coordinate 1,346,836,370 downwards.
AAGGCTTCATCACACTTATTCTCTTGTCACAACTAAGCTTCTTTAAAAGGTCAAGCTCTGTACCAGAAGGATTCATGGTTTTCTTGGCAAAGTCCTTTTTCAACAAAGTTCTGAACTCAAACTCACATAATTTCTCAAATAGTATTAAGGGTGAGGCAAGGGAGGGGGGGTGTTAAGCAAACTACTCCTAATAAACACATTATTGGCCCTAACCAAGTTTCTATCATTAAACAGCAACTTGAAATCAAGTTTCCTTAAAAAAAACTTTTAAATCAAAAATTAAGTCATCGATCTTGGCTCTACTTGGAGAACAAAAGTAAACCCCTTGGCTCACAAGGTCAGCCCAGTTTATTACCAAACACACAGTCTGTGTAGTTAAATATAGAATAATCACCTTTGGCATTCTTAATGTCCCAAGCCAAAATCAACAACTAATGGTGAATCCGCTCCAACGAAAACAAGAATATCAATTAATTCCTCCTGTGAGTATAATTCCCCCTCTGTTGTTGACAATGGAATCCGTTCTCGTTCTCATTCCCATTCACATCCTGCAGCATCCATTGGTTGTTCCACTGGCTTCTTAACCTCTCCAAGCTTTTGGGGAGGTTCCCATCTAAAGGGGCAGAGTTGTCCTGTGAAACGTCATCATTGGTAGAAACCCCATTGGTAGATAATTCATTGTTGAAGTAAGTACGCCAATGGGTTTGGGATAAGCCAAACCTCTTGAATAATCAGTTTTGTCACAAATAAACTTCTTCCCTTTTCTGGCTTTAATGCCAGTTACAGTTTTGTGCATTGAGCTAAAAATATTCAGAAATATATCTTTGTACTGATCAGAAAGCAAGTCGTCCATGAATACATCCTCAAGTGTAGTAGCTTCTCCCATAAGGGTGTCAGTAGTTTTTTTGGTTGGGCTTAATGAGCACTTCTAGTAGCTTGCATTCCTGTCATCAAATAAATCCACTAATTCAAGATGTAAAGGAGAGTTGGCAATCACACCACTGGGAAACTTCCAATACCGAAGCCCCTTAGGAACTCTGTAAGCCTTAACACTCTCTCTAAAACAGTTACTTTCAACCTGTAGCTTTCTGATTTTTAAAAGCTTTCCTTCCAGTGATTCAACCCACTACTGAACAGTGACGTTATTACCGGGGACACAGGTCCCCAGTATTTTTGGCTCCAAAAAGAAGCGACAGTAAACTCTGGACCCTCGTTGTCCTGTGGGGACCTCTTGGATGGCTCTTTTTAGAAGAAGGTCTTGAACCTCGAGATGGGCCAACTCCCTTTGGCGGGGGTGGAATGTCCAGAAAGGATTTTCAAATTGGATGCGGGCTGAAAAAAGGGGATAAAGTAAGCCCTGGAAATAATCTTTTAACACCCACTGATCTGAGGCGAGACTTGTCCAGGGTAGTGGGTGCAGGAAGAAACGTCCCCCACCTACCTCCAGGGCAGGGCAGTCAGGCAGCACTTCAGGAACACTGAAAGGGCTTTCTCCATGAAGGGTTCATGGGAGCCTTAATTCTGTAGACCCCCTCTGCCTATGGGGCGGCATCTACCATTTAATCCCCTACCCTGGGTTGTGGAAGATGATTCTTCGGGAGCTTCCTGCAAGGAGGACTAAGTCCTGTGGAATAAGAAGTTATGTACTCACCATAACGTTCCATCTGAGTGGGTAGACTTCATTTGTCTGCAACCTGTGGGATTCGGATCCGATCTTGGATCCGAGCCGGCAACTTTTAAAAAGCTTAGATCCGAGCTCCTAGCTCCTCCCCTTACCCATAATCCCCTGCCAACCCTGACTGACCTCAGATCAAGTTTGCCCGCAACCACAAAAGCAGGTACATAACTACCTTCTCGGAGAGGTACACCACTAGAGAACATAAAACACCTCTGAAGGTCAGGGGGATGGAGGGGGGGGAACGGTTGCAGACACTCAGAAGGAACGTTATGGTGAGTACATAACTTCTTAATCTGAAGTGGTTAACTTCATTTGGTCTGCAACCTGTGGGACAGAGTCCCCAGCTACCTAAACCTTGGGCGGCCTTCATGGAAGGATATTCTGGAGCACTGCGGAGCCAAAAGAAGTTCTCCCTCTGGAGATAATGTCCAGCTTATACTGACGTGATGATACATTGTGAAATCCATTTCGATAAGGTAACTTTCGAAACTGGTTTACCTAGATGAAATTTGGCAAAGGAGACGAACAACTGGTCGGATTGCCTATGACCAGATGTCCTATGAATGTAAAACCTAAGTTGTCTATGCACGTCCAAAGAATGCAATTTGTACTCTCCTTTGTTTTGGTAGTTAGGAAAGACCACCGGCAAATTGATAGATTGGTTAATATTCGTCTCAGAAACTACCTTCAGAAAGGAATGAGGGATTGGTCCCAAGGTAAAACCTATCCCTGTGAAAGGCTAAGTGTGGGGGTTTTACAGAAAGAGCTTGCAATTCACATACCCTCCTAGCTGAAGTAATAGCCACTAGGAAGGCTGTTTTCCACGACAAGTATTTGAGGTCTACAGATGCCGCCGGTTCGAAGGGTGGAGCCGTCAAGGCTTGTAATACCAAGGTCAAATCTCATGGAGGAACTGGTTCCTTTACTGGAGGTCTAAGTAGAAAAGTGCCCTTTAGGAATGTTTTGCACAATTTTGTAGTAATCAAAGGGCCCATTTCACTACCTACGTGATAATGAGAGATAGCTGCTAATTGCACCTTCACCGTAGAGCAGCTAGCTCCCTCATTAAAAAGTCCTGAAAGAAAATCCAGCACCGCAGGCAAGGGGGCTGTAAAGGGATCCAAATTAAGGCGTTCTGCCCAGATAGAGAAACGCTTCCATTTACTACCATAGACCTTCCTAGTAGAGGGCTTGTGCCCTGCTACTAGGATAGTTTTAACCGGAGATGAGATACCGGGAGTCCTAGCTACGAGTGGAACTGGAGCAGCCAAGCCGTAAGCTTGAGGTTGACCAGGTTGGGGACTGGGAGCCCCAGGGGGTGGGAAATCAGATCCGGGAGGAGATCCAGAATCCAGGGTGGATTCACTCGATGAGACCAGAGGTAAGGGAACCAAACTTGGCGAGGCCAGAATGGGGCAATGAGGATCATCTTGCTCCCCAACCGACTGGCTTTCTGAATGAGTTTTAGCATCAGGGGAAGAGGAGGGTAGGAATAGAGAAGACCGGGTGGCCAAGCATGCACCAAAGCGTCCCTCGGGGCTTCCCCGGCAGGGGGAATGAGAGCGAAGTAATTGTTGCATTTGGTGTTTGAGGGTGATGCAAAGAGATCGCAACAGGGCTGCCCCCAGACTGCAAAAATTTGACTCGCTACTTGGGGATTGAGGGACCACTCGTAAGGAGACAGGATGGTGCGACTCGGTCTGTCCGCCAGGATGTTGGTCTGTCCCGGAACGTGCGTTGCAATGAGAAAGCGGTTGGTAGAGATCACCCATTCCCACACTCTCATGGCTTCTCGACAGAGTGGGTAAGACCTGGTTCCCCCTTGCTTGTTGATATACCATACCACAGACATGTTGTCTGACTGGATCGCAATTGTTCCTGCAGGTAGAAGGCTCTGAAGTGCTTGCAACGACAACAGCACTGCCCTCATCTCTAGAACATTTATATGCAATAAGGTCTCTAAATCGTTCCACGTGCCTTGGACCGTCCTGCCCGAATAATGCCCCCCACCCAAGACGAGAGGCGTCCGTGGTCACCGTGGTGAGAGGGGGGCCATGGCAAAGGGACATCCCGCCTGGAGGTCCGGCGATTGAAGCCACCAAACGAGAGCCCTCTTGCAGGCCCTGCTGAGGGAAACGGGGTGATTCAACGGGTACTAATGAAGGGACCATTGCACTTGTAGAGTCCACTGTAATATCCTCGTGTTCAGATGCGCCATGGGAAGAAGATTGATTGCGGCTGCCATGGAGCCTAGGGCCCTCAGGACCAATCCCGCCGGAGGTTTCCAAGATTGGAAGATGGCCCGCACATGTGCCCCCAGTGTGAATAAACGGTCGGGAGTTAGGAAGACTAGCTGCCTGTTGGTGTCCAGTCTGGCCCCGATAAAATCTATCACCTGAGTCGGGGAAAGAGAGGACTTGTCCGAGTTTATAGTGATCCCTAGTTGTGGAGCAAGGTTGAGGAAGTAGTCCCTGGCTAAGCAAAGTAGATGCCTTGTCGGGGCGGTGAGGAGCCAGTCGTCCAGGTACGGGAAAACCTGCATTCCCTGGAGTCTCAGGTGGGCCGCTATCACTGCTAATACCTTGGTGAACACCCTGGGGGCTGAGGTGAGACCAAAGGGGAAGACCCTGAATTGGTAATGACTGGCTCCCAGCCGGAAGTAGAGAAACCTCCTGGATCGTTCGTCCATCAATATGTGGTAGTACGCATCCTTGAGGTCTATCGAGCACATCCAGTCGTTCTCCCGCAAGAGGGTTAGAATAGATTGAAGAGTGACCATACAGAACTTTTCTTTGGTTACTGACAGATTTAGTAGGGAAAGATCGAGGATGGGCCTTAGGTCCCCCATCTTTTTTGGCACTAAAAAGAACCTGGAGTAGTAACCCGATCCGGACTGGCCTGGGGGGACGTGCTGGATGGCCCCTTTTCCTAAAAGCAGCCGGATTTCCACAGCTGCTGCCTCCCTCTGATTGGGTGGAACATCGGGGAGGTGCCCGGAGGTATCTGGGATGTAGGAAAAGGGAATTTTGTATCCTCTGGATATTATACGAAGCACCCAGCGTTCTGTTGTAATGGACTCCCAAGCTGCCAGGTGCTTTGAGAAATGCCCCCCCGACTGCCTCCAGAGTGGAGCAGTCAGGCAAGCCTTCAGGGCTGCTGCGTGGGCCGATCAGAGAAGGCTTCTCTGGACCCAAAATTCTTTGGGCCCCCTCTGCCTCTAGGGCGGCGTCCACTCTGTCCTCCTCTGCCACGGAAGGACTGGGAGTCCTGAGCGGACTGGGATTGTTGCAACTTTCGGAACCACATCTTCTTCTGACCCTTTTGGTTCTTGGAGAAGGACCTCTGGGGAACAGAGAAGCGGACTCTGATGGCAGACGTATTCCCGTCCTTTTCGCTCTGGACCAAAGTCTCGCGAACTGTCTTGCCAAAAAGGGCAGAACCATCGAAAGGGGCGTTCGCAAAGGACACCTTGAAGGGTTCCGCGAAATCACAATGTCGGAGCCAGGCCTGGCGCCTCATAACTAGTCCTGCTCCGCTGGCTCTAGCGGCTCCCTCCATAGCATGGGATAAAAGCCGCATAGAGATATTGGATATAGACCTAAGAGTGGCCATGCGGGTGGAGTACAACTGTTTGTCCTCTCCCGACATGGACTCCGGGGGCGATGCAGCGTACTCTTTAATAAGGTCCCACTGTAGCCAAATCATGTGTGCCATGTAGTTCAGGGACCTTACAGAGAAGGTAGCTGAACTAAAGACCCGCTTCCCGAGATGGTCCATCGAGCGAGACTCCTTGCTCGGGGGATGGACCGAGGGACTCTCTTGGGCTAACTCCCTCTTGGTGGCTGCCGCCACCAACATGGCATCTACGGGGGGTCCCTTGCTCCAATGGGACTTGTCGGTCGGGGGGCTCAGGATCCTATCGGGACGTTTGGGGACTGGCTTCACAGTGTCCGGCTCCTTCCACGCCCTAGTGGTAATAAGGTCCACTAAGGGGTCGGCCGGAGGGGACACCCAAGAGGTAGATGGGCCTGCTTCGAACGCCTCGAGGAACACGGATTCATCCGAGGAAGCCTTGGGGGCAGACCACCCCCCCCTATCCAGGCCTGGCGCCTCATAACTAGTCCTGCTCCGCTGGCTCTAGCGGCTCCCTCCATAGCATGGCTCCAACGCTGCTCGGCTCCGAGCACTCCGAACCCGGGTAGCGGGTCGGAGAAGGAGCTATCAGGGCAAAAAAAAGGTGTTGAGCTCCCGAGGGGAGGCAGGAGCACTCCCATCTGCATTTGGGCCTGGATGAACCTTCGCATCACCCGGTCCAAATCAGCTTCAGACAGGCTATGCATCAATCTCAACGAGGCCACCGAGGCTGGCCGGGAGTGCCGCCTCGATGACCTCGACGGAGATCGGGCTTCCTCCTCCTCGGGTCTCGGTGAGAAGCATGGAGACCGGAGCTGAGAAGGAGGAGACCTAGACCTGGAGGGAGAAGCCCGCTTAGCCGGCGGGGCCGAAGCGGAGGACTCGGCCAACCGCTTGTGGTGCTTTTCCCTCCATTTTTCTTTCCTAGCCTCCCTCGCCTCTGGCGCCGAAGTGGGAGATTGATTCCCGGCCAAGGGGAGAGAGGCAGGAGTGGCCGCCACCGAAGCCTGGGAGGAGGCCACAGAAGCACCAGAGGCCGAAGCCGAATCCGGGGGCAAGAGTCCCGCCAGGATCAGCTTCGACCTCTGGTCCTTCAGTGCCCTGGGGTTGAACGTCACACAGATAGAACATCCAGAGGAAAGGTGTTCAACCCCAAGGCACAGAACACACTGAGTGTGGCCATCCGCTGGGGAGAGCTTATGGCCACACTCGGTGCACTTGGAGAAAATTGGTTTTGGGGCCTCACATTTTAAGGAAAACACACTCGCTAGGCCCCAAACACACAACACACCGACTACGTACCAGCGAAGGGGAGGGAGGGTAAATTTAACTAAAATTTGACTAAAAAAATCTACCTATAAGAGTTTAAACAAAGGGAAACCTGACCACAACACTCTCGTACACTAAAGGAGATAGAAAAAAAGTTTTAAATTTCTCACAAGTTAGTCAAAAAACCCTGCGAACTAGGAGCTCAAAATCCAGCTGCTTATCAGAAGCGCGGCAAACTAGATCTGAGGTCAGTCAGGGTTGGCAGGGGATTATGGGTAAGGGGAGGAGCTTGGATCTAAGCTTTGTAAAAGTTGCCGGCTCGGATCCGAGATCGGATCCGAATCCCACAGGTTGCAGACCAAATGAAGTTAACCACTTCAGATCCAACATTTCTCACTACCTCTCTGAGTCTTAGAAAAAGATCGTTGGGGAGTAGAAAACTTGATTCCCACTGCAGACAGAGTCTTACCTCTCCTGCTAGATGCAGATCAAGGTTTCCTTGACGGATGGTCTGAACAAAGTTGAACTGTCAAAAAGGGCGTTAGTAAAAGAAGCTTTGAAGGGCTCCACAAACCCACAAAGGCGAAGCCAGGCATGCTGTCTAATGGCAATACTTGTGCCAGCTGCTCAAGAGGTGGCCTCCACCACATTGGAGACCAACCTCATCAAAGCATTAGCCAGGGAAGTCAGACTTGACAGCTTAGGAGAGACCAGCTTAAGACTCTCCACAGGTAACAAACTCTGTAAGGGAAGTGGTGAGTTCGGACACCAAATCCGTCTGAAGCCAGGTAAAACGTGTTAAACAGTTGGTTGCTCTCAGTCCGTAGGTAGCTGAAGAAAACACTTGCTTTCCAAATCAGTGAATCAACAGAGACTCTCTGTTCGGGGGATGGACCAAGGAGCTCTGTTCCTATAGATCCTTCTTGGTAGTGGCAGCCACCACAATTGTATCAACGTGGACACCCTTACTTCAAAAAGCCTCATTTGGGGAGACTGAGGAATTTGTTCGCCTTTTTGTGTACTAGTTCCACTGTGTCTGGCTCCTTCCAAGCCCTGCTGGCGGTAAGATTCACTAGCTTGTCGGCAGGCGGGGGGGGGCATCCAGGTAGAAAGATGGGCCTGTCCCAAAGGCCTTCAGAAAAACGGATTCCTCTGAAGACGAGGTGGGGGAACAACAACTGCCTCTCTGCTTGAGAAGGTCGAGGATATCCCCACAGGACACTTCCTCAGATGGCAGCCTGGGGGACCAGTCTCCCTCCTCAAAATCTGTGTCCTCTGTGAGAGACTCTCTAGGAGAGTCCAGGTGCCTCCTCTTACTAGTTCTCTTCCAAGAGGGTTCCCTCCATGGTGGGATCTGGGGAGGACTCAGAAGAGAAAGGAGCCCAGAGTAGAGCAGTGCCCATCTGACGGTGCTCACGGGAGGACTGACCCTGGAAGGATGATGAGACCTCACCAACCACAGTTGAGAGGGGCTAGGGAGGACCTAGAGATGAAGCAGAGGTGACTGCCAAGCTGGAGAAGCTCCTCTCTACTACCCGGAAGGCCGACAGACTGGACGAGGCGCCCCCCTCTCCTATCTTGCGGCCGTAGCGGCCTGGGGAGGGAGAATGGACCCCGACGCAGTACCAAAGCCCCCATGATATCAGCCCCAAGCTGCTGAATGCCAAAGTTCTCAGGGGAAGGGAACGGTCCGAAAACTCAGAACCCAAACTCAGCGCAAAGAACGAGGACCGGCCTCACAGGGACAAGGCACAGCTTGTTCTGAGAACCTCTGAATAGAGCCAGCCAGAGACCCAGATGGAGTCGAGAAGGCAAGTAAACCCTACACCGAAAGTTTTTCACTTGGAGATTACGGGAAGGGAGCAGCTCGAGCTCTGGTCCTGATGCTCCAAAACTGGATGGATTGGAAGAGGAGAGTAGAGTCCTGTGGGTGGGGAAGATCCCTTGGTCATCTGGGCTGGGAATGACAACCCCAACTCAATTTGGGCCTTGAGGAAGTTCCTCATCATCCTATCCATATCCGAAGGTAGCAGACTTCTGGATGATACAATGAATGGCCCAACCTAGCTGGGATCCTGCCTTGGATCTGATAGATCTGTGGTCCCATGAAGGGGTCTGGCTGCAATGTTTCGGATTTGATTTTCTGGAGGGGGAGCTGTCTATGACTATCAGATCTGACAATGCACTTGGATCCGACAATCTAGCAGGATCCGATGACCGGGATGGCTCGCCAGATGGAACGGATCAAGAGACTGGATCTGGAGAGGGCTTGCAGAGAGATGGATCAGAGTGTCCCAGAGTGTCCCTGAGGAGTAGAGACCTCTGATCGATCCAAGGACTGATTCGAGGCTCTTGGAGCAGAAGAGCCCAGATCCGAAGCCAAAGAGCCTGGACTTGGATCTAGGAATCTGCGATCCAATAGCCTCAGCATTTTTGAGATGGAAGGAGACCTTTTGGAAAGAAGAGGGAGTCTCTTTTTGGAATCCTGAGAGGGCTTGCAGGGGGATTCCAATGGCATGGGACCACCCTAAGCCAAGCCCTTGAGAAGCAATTTGTTGCGGTACTCCATAAGAGTCCTGGGGTCGAATACGGCACAAATGCTGCATTCAACCTCCAGGTGGGTCACTCCTAAACAGTAAAGACACTCCTCGTGTGAGTTGCAATAAGGCATCTTCCAACCACACGAACAGCATCGCTTGAAACCATAAGGTTTCTCAGCCATATCCACACTCACTCACACAGCAAAAGAAAAGAGAAGACTATTTTGAAAGGGAGAAAGAGCAGAAAGGGGACTACCTTGACCAGAGTAAAAGAAGAGCTAACTCTAAGCTATGGGAGGGGAGGTCATCTAGTATAGAAGCCCTAAAATACCAAAGGGAGATAGCAAACAGAAAAAGCAAAAATAATAATTACTTATCTAACAAAGAAGTCACATGACCTCGGATGCATCCAACATGTTCAATTGTAAATGAGATCTGTGAGTTAGAGATCAGCAGGGGATTACGGGAAGGGAGCAGCTCGAGCTCTGGATCTTTCCCTTATTTGCCAGTTCGGATCCGAGGTTGGAGCCAAAACCAATCTGTGATTAATAATTATAAGCACAGCATCAGATCAGAACTTAAGACCTCATAGTGGTGTCATCTGTAACTTGGGTGCCTAAATTAAATGACACCATAGGAACTGCTTAACTGAAGGCCTACAATACAGAGGGGATTCCAATAGGAAGGCAGGATGAAATAGCCGAACCATGAACCTTTAAAGTGGTGCAAGCTAAGCTTGATTTGCACAGGTCTGACAAGTACTCAAGGACCAATGCCACCTTAGCCTTTCTGGGTTCAAAGTCCATGAATAAGCTTAAAGTTATGTTTTTGGAAAGGGGGTGCCCTGAATCATAGATTTAAAAGGATACACTTGAGGTCAGTGGTCGCTGGGAAACAAAATTTAAACTGTTATTGGAATGGAAGATGATATGACTAGTGATACTATAGGAGCTATACGGCCACAATAACAAGTTTGAAAGGGCTTGTGTAGTGGCCTATCATGAATTGCCACAGGATATTAACATTATAAATGAAAATTGGAAATTTTTAAGGGGCAACAATGAATTGGTTAAATTAATTGGATATGACCCTTTTTTATTAATAAAACTTTAACTTTAAAAAAATTGTTAGAAGGCAAGAAAAACTATATTTAAATTCTAAAAAGGGAACTACTATGTGTGGAGCATGTAAACAGTATCCCTGAATTCAAGAAGTTAATATCACTCTCAATATTTTTAAGTCCAAAATAAATTTTAAAAGTGGTAATTGTGGAACAGGAGCATAATTTACTTGGCAAAGTGCTTAGGATGCAATGCTTTCTACACAGGGAAAACAAAGAACTTTAAGAAAGAGAATATACAAGCACACATATGAAATTAGTAAACCAAATACTAATAATGCCCTCGCAAAGCACACACATTAAACTATCCAAAATAAACTTGTTTTTTATTTGTAATTATAGAGATAGCAGAAAGGAATCTAAGAGGGGGTAAATGGAAAAACTTTTTAGAATTCAGAGAGACGATTTGGCAATTAAGGTTGAATGTGCCCCCCCCCCCCCCCCCAATGAAATGACAGTTTAGTTCTACAGCCTGCTTGAAAATTCGTGCCTGCTTTGAAAATTTATGCAATGAAAGTTTGACATAACAGAAATTAATTATTTTCATTTGCCATCCGGACTACGATTTTAAGGGTTTTATTCATTAATATGTATTATACACATATATATTTTTATATTTAATGCTGCAGCTAAAATGATTAAGAGAGAAACTGACATGCACCTGAATGATTTGGTATGACACATTTTATAAGATTTTGTATCTAGCGTAGGAGACCATAACTAATTGTAAAATGTTTTGTTAAGGTATTAAAGAATGCAAATGTAAAATGTATTCATTCTGATGAAGTCTCCCAAATGGGACAAAAGCACAAAATCTTTGTTTTTAATAAAGGAATAAAACTCTGTTTATATTGTCATTTCGTCCTGGTGTTTATCAAAGTGTTTGATTTGGTTATTAGTTACTTTCAGTGATTACCAGCCGCTTTCGTTGGCTCCTGTTAATAGACTTACCATCTTTCACTTTTTCAAAACAGACAAATCTGCTCTGTTTTCTTGAAATGTCTAGTTCAATACAGGTGGAATCTCAGATGTCTGTACATATCCAGAGAATGCTGGCTCCATTCTCCTGAATTCTGAAGTACAGAAAATAGCTGAATTGCTTGGTTTAAGGTCAATTCAGTAACCACCCCAGGCATAATGAAGGATTAATTTGTAAAGTCAATATTGGTGGAACATTAGAAAGTGCTCTCTGCCCACTAATGTCTGGAGATCAGGAGTGTGTCTGGAAATGGTAATTGCCACCAGAAACTGTCATCAAAAAGAGAGGTAGCCATTTTTAAGGGAAATACTGTCAACTCCTCTAACATGAAGTTAAGATCTCATGGCACTGTCATCTGTCTCTTGGTGGCCTAAATTAAATGATTCACCTTAGGAATGCTTAATTGAAGGCCTACAATACAGAGGGGATTCCACTTGGAAGGCAAGCTGAAATAGCCAAACCATAAAGTTTTAAAGTGGTGCAAGCCAAGTTTTATTTTCATAGGTTTGACGAGTAATCCGAGACCAATGCCACCTTAGCCTTTCTGGGTTCAAGGTCACTGGAATGGCTCCAGAAAAACCTTTACTACTTTGTTAGGTATGACTTTATGCTACGTTTCCTAGACTCCTTCAGAGTGTTTAGCCCAGCCTATGAAAATTTGTGCCTGCATGGGATTAGTGTGAGATCATCCAGGCTGTCAGCTTCAGTGTGGCCAGATAGGAGTGTAGCAAGGACCCCCTTGTTGTAAATAAGAAGGTCCACTTACTGACACAGCACCATGCATTTTCCAAGTTGTGTGGAAGACCGTACTTCCTTGGCTAAAAGCAAACTATGACAATCATTTTTGGTCTCTTATCCTGTTCTGTCAAAACCCTGGGGATCAAGAGTATAGGAGGGTAAGCATTCAAAATCAGACTTGCCAAGTCCAGGGAGAAGGCATCTGTCCATCCAGGCTCCTGGAGTTGCAAGCATAGGACTAAACTGTCTCAGCTGTCTGTTGAGATAAGAGCCAAACAGATCCACCTACAGCACACACCACCTGTTAGTTGCATGCAAGAATGTTTTGCTGTGTAGCTAACATTCATGGGGATTCTGCTCAGCTCATCTGCTATCGTACTGTGCCACATGTGTGACTCTCAGAAGCATTGTCCTCTCTGCTGCAACTTCTCATGCTTTCATGGCTTATCTGCACAGAACATGTAATGGATTATTCCTTGCTTGATTACATACCAACATCACTGTAGTGTTGTCTGATTGCTCTTGGTCCTGATCCCCAACAACCCATGGCAGGGAGGAAGAGCTCCATAACTTCACTGATGAATGCATGTTTTTCCTCATCCTGAGATACCTAGCCCCATGAAGTCCCACGAGTCCCTCAAACAACATCTGAAGAGTCTGCTCTCCAGGTCACTGTAGACAATGATGCATTCACCATGTGATTTCCTTCCTTGTGCACAATACCAGGTGGATACTGTTTTTTTTTTTTTTTTTTTTTTTTTTTTTTTTAAGTGATCAAGGTTCTCATTCCAAATATTTCTGAAATACCAATGAAGTTTTCATATAGAGGCACACCAGAGGCACAGTCAAAATGCATATTACCATGTATTCCAATAGCTTCAGATATTATCTGACTGATTTTTTTTTGTCTTTTTGCAAGGAGTTGGTAAAGAAATCTGCCAGTACCTACACTTTGTCCAGAGAAAAGAAGGCTCTGCACCAAAGTGTCCCCAGATTTGCTCCCACAAAGACCACATTTCTCAATCTTTTTTTCCAACTTCAGCGTAAACTTGTTTGTGGGGTGCAAACTAGTCTTGGGCGTCTTATTCTCTTCCCAACCCCCAACCCCCCAGTCCAATTCCCATTACATACATCTCATCCCTACTCACTACAGCTCTCCTGCACCTAACGCACTCTTCAACCCGGTGTATGGACGTTACGGATTCTCCCCCTTCCTTCAACTGCTTCTCCGCAAGTTATTTTACTCTAACTATTCCCTTATTGCCTCGTTAGCTTATCTCCTCTCCCTACAACTGTACTCACCTTGGCAAACACGGCGCACACTGGGCTTAATGATAGTTTTTCTTTTCCGTGATCCACTTCTCGTGGGGCTGCACACTCCATTTGCCCTCCCTACACCCGGGCTCAATCTGTTCCCTTATCCTACTTTTATAGCTAAGGTTTTCTTCTCCCTCCCTCTAGCTCCTCCCCTTACTCTTTCCCTCAACCAATTATACTCTCTCTCCTTTTCCCTCCCTACATCTCTACATCACCTCCCCTTGTCAATCTTCCTTCACTAGTACACACCTCTCACACTATCTCCAGTCATTCACCTATCTTCCCTCCTCCTCTCCACTCATCGCCCTACCTACACCCCCCTAACTACTTCACCTTACCCTCCTTCCATCTCAGCCTCCTCCTCTAATCCCCCCATACTTCTACCTCTACCACTTCTTTCCCTCTATCAACACCCTCATCAAACTGCACTTTCCCCGAGTCACTAAGGAACTTACCACCCCCAGAGCTACCACCTCTCTCTTGCGACCCTTACTCTCCTCCCTACCGCCATTATCTACTCATCCCCTTACTGACTTACCCCACATTGAAACAGGATTCTTACTTTTCTTTTCTCTTCACTTCTTCTCTTATCCCACCCTCTTCTCTTATCTTACTAATATAAACCCACTGCACTTTCCACATACCTCCACTGACATTTTCAAACGCATCCAAGCCTTCCACTCATTCAATGCATCTTCTTCACTATTTCCTACTTATAACTCACTTCTCCATAGGATTAAACACCGTACCTTTCTCCAACCCCTCCCTACTAGCCCAAGCTCACAACCAACACCACGACACCCAAGCTCACCCACTAAGAATTTGGCCGTATGCTTAATACACAAAGCACACTGAACAAAATAAGCGAATTCCACACTTGGATGGCCCTTTACTCTCTTGACATAATTAGTATCACGGAAACCTGGTTCAAACCTCACATCTCCAACAATGAATCCTCAATATCCTTTGACTTGATTAACCTCACAAGAAAGGTGGTGATTTTCTCATATATGCTGACCACCTAAACCTGTCCCCACTATCCAACCCACACATTTCACCCTGCTGAACTATTAGCTGAAAACTGCAAACTTAATGACCACAAAACACTTACAACTGCTGTAATCTACATACCCCATGCAGACAAGACTCCTTTATTAGAAGAAACTCTCTCTGGGTTCATCCACAACATACTTAAAGTACTACACTAGGTGATGTTAACATCGACTGGCTAACCCTAACCTCCAACTCACCTAGCTCCTTCATAAACCTACATGGTTTCACCCAACTAAATTACAACTTCGACTCACTTTAACAAACCGACTAACAATAGTACTATCATTGACTGGACACTGGTTTCCAAACCTGACCTTTATCACCATCCAATCTCACTACCAGACTCTAGTAACAACCACTCTCCAATTAGTATTCAAAGATTGCCCTTTCACCTGCATAGGCCACCCAAATTCATCAACTGCCGAAACCTCTCTAACTTCCACCCTGTTCTACTCAGTATCTCTTCTATTAACTGGACTTTCCTATCTTACCTTCCCTTTTGATGAAGCCCTACAAAACATTTTACACTACATTTCTGAACATAGTGAACTCTCTTGCCTCCCTCTGGTCTAAGAGTAAAATTTCTACACTCCCTCTGGGTATCCTAGTCCACTCGCACTCTCATGCATAACAGAGACAAAGTCTGGACCAATACAAAATCCCCCAATCACCTTCAAATCTATAAAGCACTGCAAAATCTTACTAAAAAGCAAGTTAATACGGACAAGAAAAACATTCACCTAAAACCCCAGACAATTAAGCTCTGCAACCCCCAAAAATTCTGATACACTATCAACCAAATCCTTCGCCCAGGCAACTCCTCATCTCCTAACCCCTGTTCAAACAGCACTCCTCTAGAAGCAACCACCATAATGAACTCCTACTTTACTAACTCCATCAGTAACCTAATACAAACACTGAACACCACTAAATCTTCTCACTCCTCTACTATCTCTAACAGAAACTTCTCCTCTCTAAAACACATTCCTAACAGTCGCATAAAAAGGCTCCTAACTTAAGTCATGCTCTCCTTCCATTGATAATCTACCTCCACTCTTCCTCAAACTAGCTACACACTTCATTGCTCATATCTCCATCCTTGTTAATCGCTCTATATCAGAACCCATAGTTCCCTCACTTTGGGAAAAAATTCTTTGCTATACCTATTCACAAGAGTGGTAACTCCACAGAACTATCCAATTATTGGCCTAAAGCAATATTGTCCCCTCTCTCAAAAATACTAGAAAAATGTGTACACAATGAAATAATGGAGTAAACTACTCCAAGAAAACCTACTCACCCCCAATCAACATGGCTCCTTGCCCAAATCACAGTACCTCAACTGCTCTCATCTCTCTCCCCCATTCAGTACCTCTTGCTAGAGACAACAAGCATATTTCTGGTCTCTTTCACGACATCTCTAAAGCTTTCAATACTGTCTCTCACCCCTTGCTCCTCTCTAAACTCTCAAACTAAACCTCACTACTTCATCTCCTGGTTCTCCAGCTATAGCTCCAACAGACTGTAATCTGTAAAATGGCTCTCTGCACAATCTCACTTCCTCCCTATCAAGATGGTAATACCTCAAGGGTCTATTCTTGGACCCCTACTATTTAAAATCTTCACTAATGATCTCTACACAACCTGCCCTCACTCTACTCTCATTCAGTATGCTGATGACTCCACTATCATCTCCATATCTGATGCTCTCTTTGACTTACACACCCTCACACAAAACTCATTTAACTCTATTGAAAATTACCTCTCTAACAATCATTATTCTAAATCCCAAAAGGACTAAACGTTTCCTATTCCTACCTAAATCTCTTTCCACATCTAAATCCACCTTCACTATAACCTCACGCAACAATACTACCATCAATGTTAAAACTCACACCAAACTCCTAGGGGGCATCACTGATGACCAACTCAAATTCGACTTCCATGTGCATGACTGCATTAAAAAAAATAATCAAAAACTTGGATTACCATACAAAAATAAAAATTTCCTTATAAAAGAGTTGCAAATCTCACATGCCTATGCTTACCTTCTCCCAAGGTTAGTCTACAGCTCCCAAATCTTAACTAATTTTCAGTCCTCTCTACTCTCCAAATTGGAAACCACCTACAATAAAATCGCTGGGTTAGCTGCTAATCACCTCCTAAATTCACATCACTGTCTATCTCTCACTATCTTAAACTGGTTAGACTTCTCCCACCAACTTCTCCACTCACAACTACTTGTCAATCATTCCATTCTCAACAAACCCTGCTTTTGCCCTGACATTTCTTCTAAAAACTCGCCCTATGCTCTAACCAGAAACCTTAGGAGTGCTGAATAAAAACTCCTGGATATATATAATGCTACATCTATTGGCTAAAACCTATGCAGCTACTCTCCTGCCATTTTCTGGAACAAGCTTCCTTAACCATTAAAGAAATACACAAATCAGAATTCAAAAGTATCCTCAAACAACACTCACTAAACTCCTGGACATGTCACTGCAAAAACCCTCCTTGAACCATGCTCTACTTAACTACCCTCCGCTTCTCCTCTCTCTCTGTCCTCACTTACTACCAATCTAACTTCTTTCTCCAACCCACTCTTTCCTCTCTACATGTCTTCCTCCCTACTTGGTACTCCCTCTCCATCCCCTCAGAAAACACACATCTTATTCTTACCACTGTCTACAGTCACTATATAATGAACCATCTCTTAGATTAATTCTAATTAACTCTGTTACAGCTCTGTACAATTCAAGTTGTCTAAATCCTTTTTCGAAAGTGTTTTGAATGATTTACTATAAAAACCTCAAAGTCAGAATGGACTCCTATGAACAATTCGAAATACAGATGTTTGAAAAGTTCATATGAGTACATTCTGAATGTTCAAACATTTATATTAGCAAATGTCCTGTGCATGCGCTAATATAAATTCGAAGGGATTTACAGAGATTGCGGTACAGTGTGGTTAGGGAAATGCATCCCTTTCCTCACTGTAGTGCAATCTCGGAGTTGGAATATATAGTTGGGGGGTGCAGGGGGGCTTGCCACCTGCAAAAACGGGATGTTATTTGTAGAAGTTAAGGATTTACGGCAAGGGTGGCATTGTCGTTAACTGTCGTAAAATGTCGAATTTGACTTTTTCGGCAATTACTACAGATTTTCGACTGAACAGTCGAAAATCTGCAGATTCAACAATACATCTCGACATTTAATTACGAAATTGCTTAAAATTTCCTAATTTTAATAGTAAACTGTTTTGATCTGTAATGTTTTCATATCACATTATGTTTGATATGTTCTCAAAGATTGCTCATTCTGTTTGTGTAACTAAATGTAAACCAATCCTTTGTTTGTCTCTGTAATGGTCTCAAATCATGGTATGTCTGATATGTTCTCTCAAACTGCTAGTTGTGTATTTAATCAATGTGGCTGTATGACGCTTTTCTCCCCGGGCCTCACCTGAAAAAGGGCACTTGCTCAGTCGGACATTCGGGGTCAACAAATGTCAAATAAATAATAAATGAAATCAGGGAGCATCTCTTTGGTAACTGTCAAGCCCAGTTCTGTGTAGCACCTAGCTCATGGCATTCAAGTCATCCTGGGTTGCACTTTGTTAAAATAAGGCCATCGTCTATGCAGGGAAAGATCTGAATACCCTTTGTCCAGCAAAAGGCAACCACAGGATAGAGCCATTCACTGAATACTCTGTGAGCAGTGGACAACCCACACAGCAAAAGCAAAGTGGTGAACTGACAATTTTCTCATCCAGCTGTGAAACTTAGAAATTTTTTTTGCACTTATTAGGATGTGAAAATGAACATCTTTCAATTCCGGGGATGCCATGGAAGCTTCTTAATGAAACAGTGGTAACAGCCCTTTGCAGGGTTAAGAATTCTGATTTCTGGTAATTTTAGGAATTGGTTTAGATGGGTCTTCAAGGAACCCTCTCTTTGCATATGACCAGGAAAAGTTTGGAGCAAAATGCAGCGTCTTCCTCCTGAAGGCCACTTTTTCTATAGTCCCTTCTATAATATGTCAGAGAACGTGAAGGATGAATTGAGTCTGGACAGTAGGAACTGTTGAAACACGTCTACATTGCACCCATCTTTTACAATGCTTAGCACCCACACGCCCAGAATTTCTTTTCTATTTCCTATGGAGGAGGACAAGCTTCTTCTAATTTCTGAGAAAGGACATAGAGGAGCAGGTGAGGACTGGGGGTGAAGGTGTCAATGTAGGGGGACGGGGCAGCCAGTTTTAATCATGGCTAACCCCTCAGGGGGGTCTTAGCCAGGGAGAGCCCTAGACTTCTGTTGTCTTTTGCTTGCTACTCTTTTCTGTACCTGCATTTTTTCCCTTTCCAGATCAGATGGCCAAGTCTAAACGGAAAAAAATCTGCTGTACCTATTCACATATATCTGAAATAGTATGAACTGATTAGTCTTAACCCTTCTCCACCAGTTTCCTGTACACCTTTCTTGATCAGGGGATCTAAAGAGCAGATCTTTACTTAAGGGCCAATAAGGATCTCAGACTTCACATAGTTATGTTGAGGGGGGTCCTCAAGAAAGCATGCCATCTAATGGCCACCTCCCATCACTGCTATCCTGCAAGATGCATTCACAGTATTGTGGCAACACTTCTTAGACTAACAGCCTGGCATCACATAGGTCCAGCAACTTCTGTTTAAGGTCTATCATTACAGACTTGAAAGTACAGTTTGTAAAATATTACTATAACAGATGTCTTTCTCCTCACTGTTGCAGTATTCCACACTGACGGGATCTCCTGCCAACATACTAAATCCTTTAGATCTCACAGGTGCTGTACACTACACACATGCTCCCTGCATAGAGCATAAGAGTGATGTACAGATGCAAATACTCAGAAATGATACTCAGAAATGAATTGCCCCAAGAGAAACAAAACACCATCCAGAAATAAAGCAGAACACGCACATCCAGAAGGAGAAGGAAAAGGAAGCGAGAGCCCTCCAGACCAGCAAAGTAAGAGAACACGGGGCAAGAGTTACAACAGAGGGGATATGAATGAGGAATCTAACATTGCAACAATAGAGAGAAGGACATCTACTATTAAGGTAAGATTTTACATAACTTTTCTATGCCCTTCCATATCACTGTTGCAGTATTCTTCACTCAAGGGAGAGTACAAGAGCTAAGAGGATTAGTAAAGATCAACACAGATGGAGCGTTATGGTAAGACATAACTTCTTTATCTGATGATGTTAATGTTCACTCAATCCTTGACTGTGGAACAGAGCCAGCAGCATACCTCTCAACATTTTGGAGCAAGAAATCTGGACAAAACAACAAATAAAGGGGAGAACAAAGGCCCAGAAATAGGGATACTTTTTACATATTGCTCTAACAGACTTAGAAAGTTGATAGAATAACAGGTTTTGCATTAGCATGAATTTTCTGAAGGACATGAATTCTGAAAATCAAATGTCTGATATTTTCTGATTTCAGTCCTCAATGATTTCCCAATGATTTGCCAGAAAACTACAATTTTATAAGAAATGGACCAATAATATGAGTAAAAAATCTGGACATTCTGCGAAAATCTGAGAGGTATAGCCTGGAGCTACTTTAGTCTTGGGAGGTCTCACGGAAGAATATTCCTAAGCAGCATCGAATCAAATGATGCCCGTCCCCTAGAGACCTGATCCAATTTGTAATGAGTGATAATGGTATGTGGAGAAGATCAAGTGGCCGCTGCACAAATACCATCCAGGGATGCTCTGGCATGAAAAAAACGCAGAAGTTGCCACCGCTCTAGTTGAATGGGCTTTAACTGGGTGTGAAAGGTGAAGCCCTTCTGACTGACAAATAAAATAGTGTCTCGAAGACATTTAGTCAAAGTAGCCTTTGAAACTGGATTACCCAATGATAGAGAAGAAAATGCAACAAATAATTAGTCAGATTTTCTGAAATCATTTGTTCTGTGAAGGTAAAAACGTAGTTGTCTGTTGACGTCTAGCAAATGAAGGGAATACTCGCCTTTGGTAAAATTAGGGAAGACAACTGGCAATTGAAGTGTCTGACTAATATTAGCTTCTTCTGAAACTACCTTTGGTAAAAAGGATGGATTGGTCCCTAAGGGCAACCCTATCCTTGTAGGATATTAAGTATGGAGGTTTGCAGAACAAGGCCTGAAGTTCAGATACTCTTCTGGCAGATGCAATAGCCACTAAAAATAGTTTTCCAAGATAAGAACTTTAAAAGTCACAAGTTGCTGATGTTAGATTAAAAGGAGGAATTGTTTTTTTTAAATGGAGGTCTTAACATCAGAAGTCCCTTAAAAAATGCTTTGAAAAGTTTGTTTGACACTAAAGATGAGACATCAAATCCCATTCGATTTTCCGACTAGATGAACTTTAATTGTTGACGTAGAGGAACTAGATTGGTAGAGGTTGACTAAGAAATTCTAAACCTTATGAATTGGGTTCAAACAAATGCAAGTGCCCAGTTCGCAAAATTTTCCCATTTACTTTGATAAAGTTTCCTAGTTGAAGGTTTGTGATGAGCCACAGCAATTTGTTGGATAGGGAAGGATGCCTGGCAATCTTGGGAATAGGAGAAGCCACACAGTCAGCTTGAGATGTTGGAGGATTTGGATGAACCATGCCTTCCAGATGATACAGCAGATCTGGAGCTGGGTCCAGAATCCGTGGTTTCCGAAGAAGGTGAGGGCACAGGAAGAGAAACAAAACGTGGTGAGGTCAGAAAGGAGCAATGAGAATGACTGAGTTCTCTGTCCTCTTGGCTTTCTTTAGAAATTGTGACATCGAAGGAGTTGGAGGAAAGGCATAGAGAAGACAGGAGGGCCAATTGTTAAGAAATCAGTCTTTGGGCGACTCCCCCGGTGGGGGGATTAGGGCAAAGTAATTTCTGCACTTGTTGTTCAAAGGTGAGGCAAAAAGATTGCAGCAAGGTTGGCCTCAGTGACAAAGTCTTGTTCATCAATCAATACAGGATTGAGACACCACTCGTGAGGCATGAGAATAGTTCTGCTCAGCTTGTCTGCTATCACACTGGCACTCCCCGGAATGTGTGATGCTATGAGAAAGTGGTTGGAAGAAATCACCCTTTGCCAAAGTGAGGGCTTCTCGACATAATGGGTAAGATTTGGTTCCCCCGTTGCTTGCTGATATACAAAACTACTGACATGCTGTCTGTTTGAATTGCTACTGTTCCCAGAGGAAGGACATCCTGGAATGCTTGCAATGCTAAGAACATTGCCCTCATCTCCAAATATTCATGTGCAAGTTGGTCTCTAGTTGGGACCACATGCCTTGGACTGTCCTTCCCAGACAATACCCCCCCCCCCCACACACCCTATCTGGGAAGCATCCATGGTCACTATGGCGTGAGGTTGTTGAAGAATGAATGGTCGCCCCAAGAGAATCTGATTGGAATGGTGCCACCACGAAAGATCCAGTTTGCAGTGATTGCTAATCACAATTAGGTAAGACATTGATTGATGAATCAGAGACCACTGGGAGGCAAGTAACCATTGCAGGATTCGCATGTGATATCTTGCTAAGGGGACAAGAGTTATTGCTGCTGCCATTAAGCCTAACGCTTTTAGGACTAATTTTGCTGGAACTCTGTTGTTTCTTAGAATCTGACCGACTTGGAATCTGATGTGCTGTAGTCTTTCTGGATGAAGAGAAGCAATTCCTGTGACAGTGTCTAAGCGGGCTCCAATGAAGTCTAACTGATGAGAAGGTTGTAAGCTTGACTTTTCGAAATTTGTTATGCCTAGAGGTGTAGAGTGTAATCTCTTGCCCATTCTAACTGATGCTTGGTGGCAGCAGTAAGGAAGCAGCTGTCGAGGTATGGAAAAACTCGAAAGCCTTGCAGTCTGAGATGAGCTGCAACCACTGCCATGCATTTGGTGAACACCATGGTGGCTGTGGCGAGTCCAAAGGGCAGTGCTCTGTACTGGAAATGACTGGTTCCCAACCAGAAGCGCAGAAACCTCCTGGAGCATTTGTCCATTTTTACATGGTAATGCACGTCCTGGAGGTCTACAGAGCACATCCAATCACCATTTTCCAAGAATGGAAGCATCGACTGTATCGAGACCATCCGGAGTTTGTTTTTCTGAACTGCCTTGTTGAACTGGCTGAGGATCCAAGATGGGTCTCCAGTCCCGATTTTTTCTGGGCACTAAACCTTGAATAAAAAACGGATCTTGTTTGACCTGGTGGAACTTTTTGGATAACTTTTGTTCATCAGTTTTTGAATTTCTATGACTGCTGCTTCCCTGTGACTGGGTGGAATGTCCGCAAGTTTTTTCTGGGTTACTGTGGGTAATGATAGTGGAATTTTGTAACTTCTGGATAATACTCCCTGCACCCATTTGTCCATTAATATTTGCCAGGCAGATTGGTACAGAGAAAGCCATCCCCCGTCTGCATCCAGAGGAGGGCAATTAGGCCCCAGTTCAGGGGGTGCTGATAGGAAGTAGCAGAGAAAGATTCTCTGGACCCCTGATTTTGCGGTCCATTTCTGCCTCTGGGGCGGCATCTTCCATTACTTCCCCTCTGCCACGGGGAAAGTCATTGCCATGTGAATCCTGGAAAGGCCCTTTGAATTTTTTAAACTATAGTTTCTCACTTCTCTGGTTCCTAATGCAAGGCCACTGAGAAGTGGAGAAACGTACGCCTACAGCAGAAAGGGTCTTGCCATCTTTTTCACATCTGGCTAAAGTGTCTTTAACCTTGGGACCAAAAAAGGTAGATCTGTCAAATGGAGTGTTGACGAATGATGCTTTAAATGACTCTGCAAGTCACACCAGCGCATCCAGGAGAGCCTTCTAATGGCTATGCCTGAACCCGCTGCTCTAGTCGCCCCTTCAGCTGCGTGAGCAATCAGCCTCACTGACGAGTTGGAATTCGCATCAAGGGTTGCTAGCTGAGAGGTAACTTTGTCCCATAACCCTTCAGCCACCACTCCTGAGAGGGTATCAGAGAACTCCTTGATCAGATCCCTCTGTAATCTTGTAAAGTGCGCCATATAATTCAAGGACCTAACAGCAAAGGTCGATGAAGCATAAATGCACTTCCCAAACCTATCCAAAGTCCTAGGCTCCTTGTCAGGAGGATGGATAGTTGGACTTTCTTCAGCAAGTTCCTTCTTTGCGGCTGCCACTATCACCATGGTGTCAATATGTATGCCTTTGGACCAGTGTGGCTCATCCTTAAGGGCTGATAGGATAAGATCAGGCCTCTTGGGGATTGGCTCGATGGAGTCGGACATCTTCCACGCCCACTGAGCGATCAATTTAATGAGATCGTCAGCGGATGGAGAGATCCATGAAGTACAGGGTTGGGCACGAAAAGCCTCTAGGCATACAGATTCTTCCAAGGAAGGCTAGATGGAAGACCAGCAACCCATCTGTTTCAGGATTTCTAGAATGTCTCCGAAGGAATCACCATCAGGGGGTGACCTGGGGGAACCTTTCCCTTCATTGAAATCAGTATCTTCTGTGAAAGACTCCTCCGGGGAGTACAAGTGCTTACTCTTGCACTTCTTCTTTGCAGGTACTTCCTCAGGAAGATGGTCTGGGAAGTGTCCAAAGAAGAAACCAACAAAATGCGTCTTTCCTGGGACTTTTGTGCCCTTTGTCCTGGGGATGAGATGGATGGCAGCTCAGGCTGAGAAGTAAAAACTTGTCCTGACAGGGATGGCAAAGGCTGTGAGTCCGCAACGGAAGAAGCCTTCTCCACTATGTTGAAGGCCCCCCCCCAATAGTGGGATGGGAGCCCGGAACCGAAATAGACTCCTTCGAAACCAGGGTCACACCCTGCACCGAGGAGACGAAACAGAAACTTGGGTCAATCCTACAAAGGCCAAAGCACCAAAGAACATGAATGGCTCTGAAGTTAAGGAAACCGATCCATGCACCTCGGACCCAGCCAGACAGTCTCGACACAGAGAGGCCTCCAGTGCCAAAAGTCCAGAGGAGCTCAAGGCAGCCATCGGTGCTGGAGAAGAGGGATGTTAATGGAACTGAGACAGCCAGCACCAGGAGTGTCAAAACCAAGGGCTCCAATGGCTCAGGAATTGGAGGAGGAGGAGGAACGGGTGGTGTCGTAGATAGGTTGGTTCTGATGACACAGTGGCTAGGAACTGAGGACAATCCCCTCACTGTCAGGAGCTGATCCACCAGTCTCAATGTTGGCTTTCAATATACTCTTAGTGGATAGAACTGAGGCAGTCGAAGATCTAGGGGGTTTCACTTCGAGGAAAGGGCTTGGTGGCCTGTCCTTAAAAGGGCCAATAGTTGGTATTTTGTCCTTGAGAGCAAAGGCAGTTTTGACTGTTCTGGCAATCTCTGTGGGTGCTGAGGAAGTTACTGTCAGCTCCGATAATTTTGTAGGTGCAGAGTCAGTTATACCCTTCGGTGCCGAAGAACTCTCTAGCATCGAAGGTACTGTAGAAACCTTCTTGGAAGTTTCCGAGATACTTGGAAGCGAAGAGGGCCTTTTCTTACAAGTGGAAGAAGAGGAAGATGATGAAGTGCTGGCTTCAGTTCTTGACCCAGAAATGGTGTCTTCAAAATCAGATTTCAAAAGTCCCTTAAGTACCAATTTGTTCTTACATTCAGTAAGGGTATGAAAACCGTGACAAATTGAGCAACTTTCTTCTAAGTGGACTTTCCCCAAACAATAAACACAAAGGGTATGCCAGTCAGAATTGGGCATTTCACCCTGGCACTTCTGAGCTTTTAAATCCAGAGGTGCCTTTAGAAGATTTAACTGGAAAAACTTTTTTCAGACATAATGCAGACAGTCCTCACTCATACAGTTTGACAAGAAAGGATACAGAAACAGAGTTTTTTTTTTTTATTTAAATAAAGATAACAAAAAAAAAAAGGTTGGCAAAAACAACAATGGCAATTAAATTTACCTTAAAAGATAAGGGATGTACCAACAATGTTACTTGATGAAACTATCAACGGTAATATAGAAAATGGGAAAAACACACACTCACGCTAAGAAGCCAAAATGAGAGGAGAGGGTGGACAGTGAGAAAGCTATTAGAAGGGAAACAGAGAAAATATCCAGAAAGAGATTTTAAACAGGAAAACACTTACTTAACAATAAGTCAAGGCTTGAGAGAAGATTGAACGTGTCTGACACACGAAGCGGCAAATGAGATCTGAGGTAATTTTGAGAGGAGCATTATGGGTAGAGCCTAGCTTGAGAGTTTGGAAGGCACAAGCTGAAGTAAACAGCCGAGGTGGTTCCGAGGCTCGGAACCGAGCCCACAGTCAAGGATTAAGTGAAGACTGACATCATCATATATAATGTTTAAAACATTAGGATCACAAACATAATACATTAGGGCTACATTAGGATCATGAACATAATGCACATATATAAGAATGCAACAAGAAGACATACTGTGTTTACCAAAGGTAGAAAGAATATCATGCAACAGTAAATCTACTAAGGATATATTAAAGTTTCTCAGCACAACACAAAGTAGAATATTTTAACTAGCTCTAAAGTGAAATAGTGAACTAGAAAAATAAGAGTAAAACAAAGTGCAGGTGACAAAGGTAGAACATGGGCAGAAAGTCAATGGATATGACTGTGCTAGAACAAGACTGGGTGAAGTTAAGTAGACGGGTGGAATAAGAGAGGCAGGGTAATGAGGAGCTGCATAGAGTTAGGTTGGAGTTGAAAGGAACAAATCCAGGCGAACATAAGAATATTTTTTAAGGCTTTTTAAAAGTTGTCTGTATTGGGTATAGATCTGATGCTCTGTGAAAGTTTGTTCCAAGATAAGGCTACTGAGTAGCTGTATAGATTTTGGCCAACAGGTCTTTTGGGCTTAAAACTTTCCAGGAGTAGTCGGTCCAAACTCTGGAGAGACTGCTTGAGAATATAGAGGGACAGAAGGGATGAGATGGTAGGGCAGGAGGGTAGGTTTTTGGAGAATGGAGTGAGCATGGCGCAGTTGGGTTAGTAGGGAAATTCAAGACAACTTGGAGATTTGAGAGAAAGGCAGTGGTTAAGTGTTGTACGGGTTGAATTTGCAGTGAACCTTGCAATTTTGTTACAAATTCAAGCTTGGTTCTTAGGAATGACTGCAACTTGGTTAAGACTGGAGAGGCAAATAGTAGACTGGGAAGGAGATGGGCATGGGCAAGGGAAAGTCAGGAGTCTATGGAGAGGAATTTTTTGTTCCTATATAGCAAGCTGAGCTTTTGGTGCATCTTTCTTATGCAATTTTGTGTGTGTAGGTCAAACTTTAGTTGTTTGTCAATGATAGCGTCTAAGAGTTTAGTGTGAGTTTTTACATTAATTGCCATGTTATCAAGAGATGTGATAGTGAAAGAGGAATTGTGATGAGAAAGATTTTGGGAGGAATAAGAGAAGTTTTTTTTTGATAGAGTAGGAGCTGATTGACAGCTAACCATCTTTCTACTGAGTTGAAAGAATTTTGGGTTAGTGTGGAGGTGTGGGAGATTGTCATATATGGAGATTATAGTGGAATCATCAGCATACTGTATGAGAGTAGTGAAAGCAAGAAGTGTGAAGATGCTAAACAGTAAACGTCTGAGAATGAAGCCTTGAGGTACACCCATTTTGATAGGGAGGAATGGGGAGTGAACCATTTGACGGACTGCTGTCTGTCAGTAAGGTAACTTACAAACCACTTTAGAGAAGGGCTGGACAGTTTAAAGCCTGACAGGTTAGAAAGCAGCTTGGGGTGAGAGACAGTGTCAAAGGCTTTAGAGAGGTCAAGGAATAAACAAGAGACAAATGTACTGTTGTCTCTGGCTTCAGAGATAGCATGAGAGAAGGAGATCAGAGCTGAAGATGTGCTATGATTATGGTGAAAGCCATGCTGGGTAGGAGTGAGAAAGTTTTCCTGAAGAAGGTACTCTAGGAGCTGCTTATGTATACATGTTTCAAGAATTTTCGAGAGAGGGGATAGAATAGCTATGGGCCTGTATAGTTTGACAGTTCAGTAGAATGAACTCCTTTATGGATACATATAGTAAAGAATTTCTTCCAGATAGAGGGGACTGTAGATTCACAGAAGGAGTGGATGAGCAGGATAGAAACTGGGTAGGCTATTGAGGTAGCAGCAAGTTTTAAGAAGAGGGGTGGAAAGATTATCAGCCGAGGGAGAGCAAGGCTTTAGTTTGTTTAGCAAGGATTTTATGTAAGCAGTGCTGACAAGAAAGAAAGGTGAGACTGCAGTTAGAGGAGAGGATGGAATGGAGTGACTGGAGGTGTGACTATTTTGGGGAAGTTTGCTCATTATTTACTTCACATCTGTTTACCGGGAAGGTCAGACTGAGCCAAAGGCCAAGGGGGGATAAGCTCCATAGTTATACAGAGAATATACCTATATTGATAGAGTGCAATGTAGCAAGTAGCAACAAATAAAAAGTCAATTTAGCATAGGATAACAGTATGATAGTTGAGAGAAAAATACAGAACCATATAAGCATCTAAACAAAAATGTTCACAAACTTAGTGTAGTAAATATAAGGCTATACATTTAAAATTTGAATCAACAAAACACACATACATGGTATAGATTAAATATAGGATGTAATTGATGGTGATTGGTATGTGGAGGTAATAAGGGACATTATAAAAAAGAGAGAAAAGTAAAAAAGAAAGGAGCGGAAGATTAGCCAGACTGGCGCAGGAGCAGAGCCAATTGTTTTTAGATATTCCTTTAGATGTACTTTAAAATGGGATGTTGTGGTAGTGTTTTGCATAAGCTGGGGTATTTCATTCCAGGATTTTGCTATCTGGTGTGAGAACAGAGAGAGACTCTGAAAACTACTGTTAGCTTTGGTGACTTAAAAGTAATTTATTGGATGATCGAAGTGTCCGGTTGTTAGTGTATGTCTGTACATTTGTGAGGGATGGGCAGTTGTTGGGTTGGTGAACAATGGTGTGAGCTATAGTAAGCTGGTTGAGTAAGAAGAGATTTGGAAATTCTAACCAATTTAGATGTCTTAGGTGTTAAGAACAGAGGCTGTTTCAAGGGGAGAGTTGATGGGGCATGGGTTTAGTATCTTGCTGATTGTATTCCAGAAATGTTTTGGGACTGCTGTGAAGGTTAGACTAAAGCTTGAGGTAGAAGTTTTTCTCATCATGAATGACTTATTTTTTGGTGAGGTTACTTTGTAGGTGGGTAGGAGATTTGGTTCTTAAGCCAGTTTTTCCAAGCACTTTCTCGCTTGTGTATAAGAAAGCAAGTGGCTTTGGAAAGCAAGCATGCAAAGAGATTCTACTCTGATTTTCTTAAGGGGAGCAACAGAGTTGATAATATTGAGAAAGATGAGGTTGAATTTAATTACAGCATCATCGAGGGGTAAGTGAAGAAGGAAGGGCCAGTTGATGGACAAGTCTGCTGAATACTCCTTGGTCGAAGCAAGAGAGACTTTGGCATTCTTTACATTTGTGTGTCCTACTTTGTTGGTGGGAGAATCTTTGAATATAGTTGGGGAGGAGGTCGCTTATAGAATCAGGTGGAGTGACAGGGTTATGGTAATGTAAAACAAATCAAGACAGCTTTCTGTAAAATCCAAACCGATTTAACTTTAGCGCTTTCGTACAAGCCCAATGATTGTTCTTCTTCAGACAAAAAATAGTCCGAAGATTCAGTACTTGTATACAATTATAAATTAAACCATTAACCTATTAATATCAACCATTTAAAGAAACATTACATTATTTTGTGAATATCTTAAAAACCTTGTATATTCAATAGCCCCTACCTAAAAATATTTTACAAAGGTTATCTAAATACATATATTACATTACAAATCCTTATAAAAATACAAAATTATATAGATTTTTTAAAATACAAAAAAAGTACAGTTGTGTACCTACCATAAATGTAGATGTTCGAGTGTATTCACTGTTGCAGTCATTACACTTGGGTTATCCGCCGGCAGGCTACCCGCAGTCGGCCCGAGTTCCAAAGTCTTGGTCCGGCATCGGTTGCTGTCGCCTCTTCCCTGACGTCAGTGCGCCAGGGGTATAAAAGATGCAACCAACGCCATTTTCTTCAGTTTTTCTTGCCCCAGATGTCAGGTGCCCCCAGACAGGAAGGCTGGAAAAATAAAATTATGCCAAAAAGCATGCATGTACTAATATGAACATTTCCTTCATCTACAAGCAAATACACCACATAGGTTGTATAGAGTTGAGAAGTACACAGAAGTCCCAGCAATGAAAAAGGGGATGGAGGGTGGGTAACCTGGACTGCAACAGTGAATACACTCGAACATCTGCATTTATGGTAGGTACACAACTGTACTATGTTCATCGTGTTTCACTGTTGCAGTCATTACACTTGGGTTGAATCCCAAAGCTGAGGTTGGGCGGCTGGGTCTAAATTGGATTTGGAGAGGCTACCAGGCCCTGCAGGACTGCAGTGGCAAAGCCTGCTCTGGATTTAGAGTAGAGAGGTAAGTGGTAGTGCTTGGTGAAAGTGAGCACTGAGCTCCAGGTTGCAGCTTCTAAAATGTCTTTGGTTGGTACTCCTCTGAGAAAGGCTGCTGAAGTGGCTGCTGCTCTGGTAGAATGTGGCCTAATGACCTTAGGCACTGATTTGCCATGTTGTGCATAACAGAAGCGGATGCAGTGTCCTATCCATTTTGAAATTGTCTGCTTTGTGATAGGTTTTCCTTGTGATCCTGCAGCATAGGCTACAAACAGTTGCTCAGTTTTTCTGAAAGCTTTTGTTTTGTCCAAGTAGAATCGTAGCTGTCTGTGTATATCCAAAGCATGCAGAAGTCTCTCCCCTTTATTCTGGGGGATTTGGGTAGAAAGTTGGCAAATGAATGGTTTGGTTCAGGGCCACATTGGAAACTACTTTTGGCACGAATGTTAGGTTTGTCCTAAGAGAAACTCTGTCCTGCTGAAAAATGATGAAAGGATCCACAGCCATTAATGCATGTAACTCTGATACTCTTCTTGCTGAAGTTATTGCTAGGAGCAGAGCAGTTTTCCATACAAGAATTTTATATCAGCTGCACTGGCTGGTTCGAAAGGAGGCAGTGTGAGTTTTTCTAAAGCAAAATTGAGATCCCAAGTTGGTACTTTGCTCTTCTTGGGGGTCTTATGTTTTTTGCCCCTCTGAGGTACTGTCTTAGTAGAGGATGTGAAAAAATAGGAGGTTCCGTATTGTAATGAGCTGAAATGGCAGAGGCATGGATTTTAATTGATGAGAAAGATAGGCCTTTGTCCAGCATCTCAGTTAGGTATTGTAAAATCTGAGGTATATTTGGAACAAGTGGTTCGAGCCCTTGTGCCTGGTTCCAAGCACAGAATCTCTTCCATTTTTCTGCATAAGATTTCCTAGTGCTGGGCCTCCTGGCTTCTAAAATGACATCCATAACAGCTTTGGAGAGAGGTGCAGTCTGAGTGGCTACATTATCTGCCATGCTGCCAGATATAAGGTTCTGAGTTGACTGTGCAGAATCTGATTGTTTTGTTGAGTCAGAAGATGAGGAATTTGAGGTAAAGGCCAAGCTGGGCTCCGAGACAAACTCTTTAGGATTGGGTAACAGTGCTGGTGTGGCCAGTCTGGGGCAATCAGGATAATTTTTGGCCTTTCTTGTCTGACTTTTAGGAGCACCTTGGTAAGAAGGGGCATTGGAGGGAAGGCATAGACGGTCAGGGCTTTCCAGCTGAATGATAGCGCATCCACTTTCCATGCTTGAGAGTGATAAGTTCTTGTGCAGAATTTCTGTAGTTGGCAATTGTGAGGGGAGGCAAAAAGATCTATGTCTGGGCGTCCCCATTTCCTTGTTATCATGCTGAACACCTGTGGATTTAGTTTCCATTCATGAGGGTCCATGAGATTTCTGTTTAGTTCGTCTGCCAGTGTATTTTTTGTTCCTGGCAGGAATTGTGCCTGCAGATGTACCTGATAAGTCAGTGCTGTGTTCCACAAAGTCATGGCTTACCTGCATAGAGGGTAGGAATGTGTGCCCCCTTGCTTGTTTATGTATCACATAACTGTGGTATTGTCCGTCTTTATTAGTAGTTGTCCTGGATGTAGTAGGTCCTTGAAAGCTGTCAGGGCATTTTGTACAGCTAGCATCTCTTTCTGATTGATGTGAAGATGCATTTGTTCCTTGGGCCACGTGCCTTGAATACATTTTCCTGCCATATGTACCCCCCCAGGCATAATCCGATGCATCCGTTATTGTCTGCCTGGCTGTGGGTAAGGTGAAAGGCTGTCCCTTGTTGTGGTGACAGGCCTGGGACCACCATTGAAACTCCTGTTGTAGGCAGGGAATTAAAGTTATGATCGTCTCCAGGCTGTGACAACGTTGAGTCCAAACACTTTTTAGATACCACTGAAGTTTCCTCATATGCAGTCTTGCATATGGAATTAGTAGAATGCAGGATGCCATGAAGCCCAGGGCCTGCAGAATTTTTCTTGCAGGGAGCTGGGTCTTTGTTGCCATCAGTTGAAAGTAATGAGTCAGTTGCCTTTGTTTGTCTGGCGTGAGACAAGCCATCTGGGCAGTTGTATTTAAGCTTGTACCCAGGAATATTATCTCTTGAGAGGGCAATAGTTTTGATTTCTTTTCGTTTACTGTGTACCCTAGGCAAATTAGTAATCTTTTTACAAACGCCAGATGCTTTAGTAGAATGTCCTTGCTCTCTGCTTGAATAAGGCAGTCGTCCAAGTAGGGATATATTTGAATTCCTTTTTGTCTGCAAAATGCAATTACTGGTGCCAGGCATTTTGTGAAGACCCTGGGCGCAGTAGATAAGCCAAAGGGCAGTGCAGAGAATTGGTAATGCATTGAGCCTGCTATGAATCTGAGGTATCTTCTGCAAGATTGTCTGATTGGGACATGCAGGTATGCCTTCTCGAGGTCCAAAGTAACTAGCCAAGCCTTCTTGCCCAGCATGGGTAGAAGTTGCTGTAGTGTTAACATTCTGAATTTTGGAACATCCAGGAAAGTATTTAGGATTGACAGGTCCAGTAATGGTCTCCAGGCTTTGTCCTTTCTGGGTACTAAGAAAAGTCTTGAGTAAAATCCTTGCCCCTGTTCTTGCTGTGGTACTCTTTGAATAGCTCCCATGTCCATGAGAGCAGCAATTCATTTTTGCGCCTCTGCCCACTGGTTTTGTGGCAGGTCCGGCATACCTTTTGATTTTGGAAGCGTGTGAAAGTGGAACCTGTAACCCTGAGAATCAATTTTCAGTACCCATTTGTCCTGGGTGATTATGTGCGAATTTTTTGAGAAATGTGCTACTTTCCCCCTAGGGGTGCTGCCAAAAGGTAAGTGCTTGGCATCTTTAGAGGGAAGTCATTGGGACTGTTTCCTATAAGGTTGTGATTTGTCTTCCCCTCCTTTGGGGGCTGAAGCACCCCATTGTTTAGGTCTGTAGGAGCCTTGGGGCTGAGATCTGCCTCTTGGGCGTCTGTATCTGCCTCTTTGTGGCCTGTCTGACACCGGAAAGGACCAATTTTTTGAAGGCCAGTTTCTGCTAAACCTAGGTGGTTGAACCTGTAAGAAATCCTTTACTGTCTGCATTGATTTTGCTTTATCCTCCATTTTCTTTAACACCTTTTCTGCCTTAACACCAAATAAAGTATCATGCTGTAGTGGAGTATCCAATAATTTTACTTTAGCATGGTCAGGTAAACTTTGTTCTTTCAACCAAGCATGCCTTTGAATAACAGAGCCTGTAACTGCGGCTCTACAAGAAGCCTCTAATGAATCAAAACCACATTGTAAAGTATGCTTTCCCACTTGTTCAGCTGCATGCAATAAATACTGCATTTCCTTACTGTCAGGACATTCTGAGTTTGAAACCATTTTCTGTTTTAACAATGACATGAGGTACTGTTGATATTTAAGCATGTGAAACTGGCAATTTAAAGCCCTTACAGCTAAAGTAGCAGAAGTGTAAACTTTTTTCCCCCATCTGTCCAGAGCTCTGGAATCCCTATCCGAGGGGACATGATTTTTAGCAGTGGAAGCCTTAACCCCTTTAGGACCCTGAGAAATTGTTTCTGGATCTGCAGCAGGGTTTTTGTAAAGAAATTTGAGAGAGTCAGGGACCCTGTAGTACCTGTCTGGCTTGATTGGTGCAGGGGGTAAAGAATCAGGAGTCAGACTGGATGCAGAGAAAACATCATCAACAATATCAAGCACAGGGGGAATAGCCAGGGGCCTGTGCTGGGGCAATAAAAGAAAGTCTCTGAGCCTTTTCTTGGATTCTGAATAATCCTGGCTCTCCCAAAGGAAATGCTCCCTCATGGTGTGCAGGGTTTCCCCAAAAGAATAATCCTCAGGCGGAGAGGCTGAAGGTATAGACTCTTCTGCATCAGAGTCCTCATAGGGCGGGAGAGAATATCCCTGATCAGAAGAGGAATCAGAGGAAATAGAAACCTGGTCAGAGGAATCATAGTCAGTGTCTTGCCTAGGCCTTTTGTCAGGAGGGGGATGGGAACCCTTGATTAAAGTAATTAGGTCTTCGGCCATTTTAAGCATCTGTTTCTTCGGCATGGATGACTGTTCAGTAGAATGCTGTACTTGTTTCTTTGTCTTTAATGGTGTTTTTGACTTTTCCTTGGCTGCTGTAGTGGGCTTAATTGTAAGCTGTGAAGGTCTGAAAACACCCTCAGAAGCAGATGCCTGCTCAGCGGCTCCGGACCCATCTGAGGGAATAGTTTCCGTAGGCCCAATACCTTGAGTTTCCACAGGCCTCAGTGTCTATACGTGGCCTTCGGATACGGCCTGTGGCTTTGAGGTAGCGGAGTGTCAGGGGCTGCGAAAGAGCCTCACTGAGAACCGGCGACTGGCCTAGAAGAGGCATCATCGTCGGTTTTGGACCTCGGATGCCTGTCCTTTTCTTTGTCTTTGCGTTTTTTATAAATTCTGGTTGTCGGTTGTTCCGACGGCATTATGTAATTAAACCTTCAGCCAAAATAATGTAAAGCAAAATCAAACCAACGTTTAATAGTGCGTTTATTGAATCTAGTACAAAACAGGCAACTGGTAACGTCGTGGTCAGGGCCTAGGCAAGGAATACAGTAAGAGTAAAAGTCCTTATGCGGTATTTGCTTCCCACAAGAGATACACTTATTAACTTTTACTGACATCGGTCTGGAGCAAGAAAAAGTTTCCCCAATGGGGTACTTAGCTTTATTGAAGACTTCGGTTCTGAAACTCAATTTTGAAAATCTCAGGAGTTGGCCGACCGGCACTTGCGAACTGCTTTTGCTTCGGGCACCGCGCGGCAAGAAAGACCGAAGAAAATGGCACTGGTTGCATCTTTTATACCCCTGGCGTACTGACATCAGGGAAGAGGCGACAGCAACCGACACCGGACCAAGACTTTGGAACTCGGGCCAACTGCGGGTAGCATGCCGGCGGATAACCCAAGTGTAATGACTGTAACAGTGAAACACGATGAACATCATAAAAACCAACCATTAAGGATTCAAATCTGGTTCCACGTTATTTGGAAAACATCTTAAATGGTTGAAGCAAGAGATACTTCTGCACTCTCTATATTTCTGTGTCCTACTTTGTTGGAGGGAGAATCTTTGAATGTAGGTGGGGAGGAGGTCACTTATAGAATCGGGTAGAGTGACAGGGTTATGGTAAAGGTTAGGATTTGAAGCTAGGATCCAGTCCAGGATATAGCTGGAGTTGGTAGGTTTACTAAAGTGGGTAGGGGTAGCGATAAGCTGTGAGACG
The DNA here is from genome assembly GCF_019279795.1 of Protopterus annectens. Classification (NCBI taxonomy): domain Eukaryota; kingdom Metazoa; phylum Chordata; order Ceratodontiformes; family Protopteridae; genus Protopterus; species Protopterus annectens. The sequence goes on along the minus strand of NC_056741.1, from coordinate 1,346,801,286 downwards.
CTGTGGAGATTCATGTTAGAGCTTGGAGAGTCGGAGATCATAATTTGCCAATCGATATTAATGTCACCCAGAACTACTGTTTCATAGGAAATCGAGTAAGTTATCCAAGAGAGAATATCTTCCAGAATGAGGAAGTTGTTACTTGGAGGGATGCAGATGGCTGCAATAGCAAGTTTTTTTGTGATTGTTTATTTTGCAGTTAGCTATTAAGAGTTCAGCACAGTGGAAGTTTGGGACTGGGATGGATAGGGAAGATAAGTTAAGTTGGTCAGAGCAGATTATGGTGACACCACCACCTTTTTTGTGGTCTCTATCCAAGTGGATGATGATGTATCCAAGAGGAAGGAGTTCATTATCAGATATGTGGGGTTTAAGCCAAGTTTCGGAGAGAGTAACTATGTCAGGAGTATGCTGAGCTATCCAAGAGTGGAATGGAATTCAATGACTGAGTATGCTATGAATATTCAGACAGAAAAAGGTTAAAGACTTTGAAGAGGAAGTGGGATGAGGGTGAGAAAGAGGTGGGATGAGATGAACAGGAGTCAGGGCATGGGTTGGGGTGAACATCTCCAGATAGGACTAAGCTTTGTGTGAAGAGTATTAGGGGAGGGATGTCAAGTCTGTAGGTGTGGCACTGAGACTTAGATTTCAGAAGATGTGAGGGGTGGAGGACTCATTTCATTTTGGGAAGGGGTGGGGGTTAGGGGAACTGAGTAATGAGGGAGCTATTAAGAAATTCTGGGGAATTCCAGTGTTTATAAGTGGGTCATTGAGAGTGGAAGTTATGCTTATGGGACATAAATTAGTTTGGAATGAGGTCATGTGAGAGAGCAGAATGAGAACAGTAGTAGAGATAAACTTGAGAAGTATGGTAAGGGAGCATGACGACAGAAAGACTGGAGGAAAACTGGCGTTAAGATACTTAGGGATTTTAGGTAAACAGAATATAGAAGAGGTGGCAGGGGAATGTAAGGGATTAAGAGTAAAGTGGTATTACTTTAAGAGAGGGTGAATAGTTTAGAGGGAAAGTAGTAAGTGACAAAGGTCCTATGATGTATATTGCTGAGAGTGTCAGTAGGGTTGAGCTGGTAGTGGGAAGGGTGTGGGGAGGAGGGAGAATGTATGTAGTGATAAGACAGTGAAAATGAAGAGGAAGGATTAGATAGGGGAGGTGGATAAAATGGTTAGGGTATAAATTTAGAATAAGTGGGTGTGTGTGTGGGAATTGGGGATAGGGTAGGGGCAGATGTGAGAGCAGAACAGAGCAGGCTGACCAAAAGCAGTGGGAGCAAAAAAAAAAAAAAAAAAAATCAGTAGATAGCGCTCTGCAAGTATGTTTAAGTTACTGTAAACAGAGCTTCTAGGTACTAACATATAGGCTTCTCAGTTTGGCTAAATAACTTGGCTAGTAGAATCTGTGGACACCAATATAGCCAAATGAGAAAACAGTGGTTTACAGTGTGGTGAACAAGAACACGGGTAATAGAAGAGAAGGGGGGGCGAGAATCTGGAGCTACTGAGGCAGCAGAAATGGTGTCCAAAAAGAGTTGCTAAAATGAGAAAATGCAGATAGCTTATGTGATGCCATTTGTAAAAGCTCAAAGTACCTCTTTCTGGATATCAGAGACCTGGGAGCAATCCCATTTAGAGTACTCCTTCAAACGAGCAACAGTGTCGCCAAAGGGTATTTCTTCCAAGGGGAATCCAGGCTCAAATAATCTTCTTCCTCTGAGCCACAGTCTACAGGAGAAGGAATCAGAGGAGTAAGCTACTGATTCCTTCCCATAATCTAAGTTGTCATCTAATGAATCCGGCTCCCTTGACCTCTTAACAGGAGTGGAAAATCAGGGAGCAGCAGGGACTGAAACCCCCTAGGGAGGTTTCAAGAACATTAAGGCACTGAACAAGCCTTGGGTAAAATTCTGCCGTTCACTTTTATGATCTCTAGCAATAAGGGTAACATATCTCTTTTCTTAAAGACAGATGTCTGCCCAAACATCCCCCGGCAGTTCAGCCCCTTGGAGATATTCAATAAGTGTAATAGGAATCTCTTTCCTGACTATGATTTGAGGACTTCATCTCAGCCTCTCATAATAATAAGCCGTGGTTCCCCCAACATCTGGAGCAGACATTTGAAAAGCCTCTGAGGATGTGTAAAAACTGATCCATGCCGGCCTCTGACAGGGTTGTGGGCAGATGAATTTGATACAAGCACAGGACGGTCTTCAGGGCTTTCCCTAGATTCTAGAGAGACACCTGTCAGAGGCTGGACAGCAACAGGATCATGCCTAGACTTTTTGACCTTCTTAGAAGATGTCTGTCCCTCAGGATGGGAGGATTCTACCATAGCACCCTAAGCAAACAATTTTAGATGCTTGGGTCAAGGCACTGCCTGGGCTAGGTTGAGGAAAGCTGGACTACAGCTGCTTATTTTTCAGTGGCCTGCGTCTTACTATATTTGGAAATGGACTCCCTTGTGAACTCAGGTCTTTGGCAGGAAATCAAAACCTCAATACTGTCACTGGGAACCTTCTTACCTAAGAATATTCTGGGAATCACACCCTCCCCTTCAGAGCTTAAAATGCTGGCCTCTCTGAACAAATTTTAAGGCTGTGTCCAAACCATTAGGGAACTATGGCCAGTATGCCACTATGGAGGTCTGATGATTATAGACAAGGAAGCAAAACATACAGCAAAAACAAAAAAAACTTGGATGATGCACACCTAAAGAAGGCAGCGCTGGTAGAATGTTCTCCTGAATGCTCTTAACAGTACACCTTCAATGCAACAAAGACTACCTTTTGGAGCCCCCCCATTTGGTCACCAGCTCTGAAATACTTGTCCATTTAGTTTTCTTGCCTGTTCAAGTGCTTGCTGTACAGAAAACGGTGATGGTATACAGCCCCGATCTCTGGCTGGACTGGGCCACTAGCTCAAATACTACAGGGACAGTTCGCACAATGAGTAGGTTCTAGTCCTCTCTGCTTATTTTGGTACCACATCATAGTGGGGGTGCACATGTTGAGTTGGAATACACTACATCTCCACTGTTCTTTTAAGGTTAGGGGCTGGGAACTCTACCAACACTTCCTTTTAGGTAGATATGCATATTTTGTACAGTGTGGACAGAACCCCTGCTTGGAAAATGCCCTAAGAATGTGCCCCCAAGGCAAACCCTGATGAAGTAGTCATGAACTGGATTGGTTTGGACTGGGAGAACAGATTTCCCCTTAATTTCTCCGCATCTGGACTGCTAACCATACAAAACTGCCACTAAATGTGGTGTGCCAGTTGGACACAGCTGAACCAGTCCGACATTTTTGGGTGCAAGGGTTTGGGAATCTAGGTGCAGTGAAGCTACTAGTTTAGGTTCCTCCATAGTAACTGAAGTAGTATCTTTAGTAAGGTCATAGTATCTCATTACTATCAAACATTTCATTCATCTTCAATTTAGCATATCCCCTCATCCTTGGTAAGGATGTTCTGAAAGGAAAAGCATCATTCTGTGAGGATCCTAATGAAATGGAATTGCTTTAATCAGAATCTTACCTAAAGAAAGATGCCACTTGGGTTGCCTAAGTCAATACTTCCTCATCAGAGGATGAACTAGTGTCTGCAATGTGAGAGATATTCCTCTTCCACCTGACCTGCTCAAGGAGAGTGAAAGCTGAAGATCTGTTATAAACTACTTGCCACTGCAAGAAGAGTTCCTTCACAGTCTCAGGTCATGGATAAATTCTGAATATGACCCCTGACCCTTGGGAAGGGACACCTTCCTGGCTGCAGTGCTTTCAGTGGAAGTTGTGTTTAAGGTGTGCAGAAAATGACATTTAAATTTCTAATACTGTATTCCCTACTATGCTACATCTCACTCTCTTGTTCTAATGTCAGTAAAGATAGAAGGCTGGGTTTCTTCCACTTTTTCTTCCACTTGAAAAAGTATTGTAGCTTGAGGTCAAAGGCTCACCATTATAAGGAAAGGTGAGTGCAGCATGCCTTCTTTGAACTCTGCACTTGAAGACATACTATCAACTACCTGTGTCTGTGTCCATCTGCCAAGGGGTCAGACAGAGGCCTGAATGTTGTATTACACTTGCCTTTATCAGGGACTGGAAAACTGGCTTGCTGTTTTTGGTGTTCTCAGGTCTATGCAATGCAGTTAGGACTAATTTTTCTCCATGGCATCTTTAATGCAGGCTCTCCTCCCACAGCCTACTTCCATATGTCAGTACTCTTTCTTACAGGCTTTCTTAGAACTTTTCCCACACAGAAAGGGAAGATTGCTTGGATACTTGCAACACAATAAGCAATTTCTTCTGAGTAAGTAAACTGGGGGGAGCAGATGGCTGCTTGGCAAAGCAAAAAGGTCTATTTGAGGAGTGCCCCACTAAAGTGTGATGCTGTGGACAGCCTCTCTGTTCCAGGTCCACTAGTGGTATCCCTCCAGGGAGTGACTTAAGCAGTCTGCTAGCACAATGTCCTGAGAGAAAGTGTATGTGACGGAGTGTGTGATGTTCATTTGTGTTGCCACATTCCACGCATTCTGTGCTAACCTGCAAAGTTGTTAAGACCTGGTGTCTCTCTGTTTATGTACCTGTGGTATTATCTGTGTAACTTGAGTGGTCCTGGTCTCCAAAGATGGGCAAATATCTGAAGAGCTAGCAGAGCACCCTCATTTCTTTCAGGCTAATGCATTCCTTCAGGAACTCTGGCTTCCAATTCCTCAGCACTCTGTAGGAGCCTGTCCATGCCCCCCACGTCCCATCTGAGGTGTCTGTGTGAACCTGTTGAGGTGAGATGGTACTTAAGAAAGATAATCTTGGGTTGAGGATGACCCATTTCTTCTACCATGTAAGCTCCTTCTTCAGACAAGCAATAGGGGGACTAGACAGTCCAAGGGGTGAAAGTGGTGGAACCACACAGACTTCAGGTACCAATGAATTTTCCTCATGTGGAGTCTGGCCATTGGGAGAATAAGGGATGGTGGCTACCATGAATCCCCAAGTCTTCAGGACCTCACTTGCAGAGCACTGGGGTGCAGAAGAGATATCCTGGAAGTAACTGAATGGGCTAAGAACCTTCTCCTGAGGCAGAAAGGCATGTATTTTTTTTATGTTCAGCCTGGAACCCAGACCCATCAGGTCCTGGGCAGGAACCATGTAAGATTTGCGGTAGTCTATAGTGAAACCCTGACCTGTTAGAAGATTGGTGGTGGTGGTGGTGGTGGTGGTGGGGGGTGAACTTAAGATGCTCAAGAATTTCTGGGGAAAGACCCTGGATCACTTGGTCATCCAGGTAGGGGAAAATGTGAACTCCTTGAGTGCAACAGAAAGCTCCTACAAGCACTAGGAACTATGCAAACACTCTTGGGGCTAAGGAAAGACCAAAAGGCAAACACTTTTCGGCCACAAAACCAAGAACGAAACACTAAAGGTGGAGGAGTGTCCATATTCACCAAGGATGCTCACACCTCTCAGGCTAGTTGCCCAACACAATGCATCTGAAATTCTCCAGGTGCAACTAACACTAGGCAAGACTGCAATCCAAATTGTAGCTTGCTACAGATCCCCCACCATGCCCCAAGATTCTCACTACACCTTCCTAAACATACTGGAAAATATTAAGATACAACCAAGCACCCTAATACTGGGTGATTTCAACTACCCTGCCATTAACTGTGAAAACTACTCGGGTACCAACTCCTTTTCCCAACGGTTCTTGGAATTCATAAATTCCAACGCCCTGGATCAACTAATTCATTGTCCCACCAGGGGCTCCAATATCCTAGACCTGGTCATTACCAACATGGGAGATAGATGCTCCACACCAGTGGTCTCCCCCTCATTGGTCAGGACTGATCATAAGCAAATCATCCTTGACATCCACATCCCACCCCCACCCCCCCAGTAAGGAAACTTCCTTAAAAAACTTCTCCAAAGCCAACTTCATGCTACTGAAGTCAGAAGTGACAAACTTCATGACACCCATGCAGACGGGATCTGAAAGTTCGACTGCAGAATCCTACAATAAGGCACTGTACGAGCACATCCACTTGTGCATGAATTGTGCCATCCCAAACAGAACCAAGATGCTCTCCTCCAAAAAAAGGAAGCCAACCTGGTGGGCCCCCGCTATAAACAAACTATACAACAGAAGGAAGAAATTGTTGCAGAAAAGAGGAAAATTCCAGGATGCAAAAAACTCCCTCACCAGCCTCAGTAAGAAGCTGGGATCCCTCATAAATTCCTCAAAAGCTAGTTACGAAAATAAAATTGCCAAAGATTCCAAAGACAACCACAAGGCATTCTACAGTTCTGTCAAGAATCTAAATGGCAATGCTCAGATCTGCTCTGAGCTTCAACAGAATGGCATTAAATATACTGATCCCAAGGATATTGCTAATATCCTGGCCGATCGATTTATTGTCAACTTCACCCCCCTCTCACCGCCTAAAGGGTCCATCTCAATACCAAAAGATTGCCAAATTCCAGTAATCATGGCCACACAGGTAGAAACCGCACTCTCCAAAGCTAAGAATACAGCATCCATGGAACCAGATGACATCCCAGGCTGTGTACTACATGAACTACAAAATGAACTGGCACCACACCTAAGTGTCATGTTTAATCATAGCCTCACCTCAGGCTTTGTGCCCACTGAGTGGCACACAGCTACAGTTATCCCACTCCACAAGGGGGGGTAACTACCGTCCCATCAGTCTGACAAGCCTGATTTGCAAGGGCATGGAATGCATTACCATGAAACTTATAGACAAAGACATTGGCAACCTTCAAACTCTGGACCCCACCCAGTTTGGGTTTGTGAAGGGCCGGTCTTGTCTCCTGAACCTAAGGGTAAGGCAGTCCACACAGCCTATATGGACCTCGCCAAGTCCTTCGACACCATCCCCCACTCTGGAATCACAGATAAACTTACTAAGCTGGGCATAAATCCGTACGTCACTCAATGGGTTGTCAACTGGCTTACTGACAGAACCCAGACTGTAAAAGTAGCCGACTACAAATCCAGCTCCAGACAAGTGGAGTACCTCAGGGTTCAGTACTAGGACCACTCTTGTTTGGCATCTACTTCTCTGAAGTACAGGCCAACACTAAGGGACTCCGGCTAACAAAGTTCGGAGATGACTGCAAACTAGGAGCCATTATTGAATCCCAAGATGATGTGGATATTCTACAAACCGGCCTTACAAAAACAGATGCCTAGTGCCAGAGCCATGGGCTCAAGCTTAATGCCAAGAAATGTATAGTTATCCACTTTGGAAAAAACATGTACCCATGAATTACCACATAGGTGGCAGTACACTAAACATCGAAAGTGTGATGAGAGACTTAGGGACACAGGTGGACAGTGGTCTCACTTTCAATAACCACATTGCCACAACAGTCAGGAAATCCTTCTATGTGGCACACCTCATCACTAAGGGCTTTTCATCCAGAAAAAAGGAGACCATTGTCCCACTGTACTCATCCCTCATTACACCCATTATAGAGTATAATGCCCCATTTGGTATGTACCTCACAAGACATCTGCAACAGCTGGAAAGGCCACAGAAATACCTCACTAAAAGAATCATAGGCCTAAAGCAGATGCCATATGCTGACAGTCTAAAATAACTCCAGCTATACTCTGTGGCATATCGTCTACTCAGAGGCAATCTCTGCTTAACATACAAGGCCATGTCAAACCCTGAGCTGTTGGACATGCTCCACTTAAAGAAATCCCAATCCTTCAGAGCCACACACTCCAGGGATCTAAACCTTGTCATCACAATGAACAAAACATGCTGGAGGGATAGGTTCCTGACCCAGAGACTTTCCATACTCTGGAATAGACTACCCATACATGTCAAGCAGAGCGCCTCCTTGGCCCTCTTCAAAAGGAACTTTGATGATTGGATGGGAGATAGGAAATTCTCCTGGGGGATCATGTCAGTCGCCCTGCTAGACAGGGCTCCAGAGAAGTAAATATTGTGGGAAGAAATATCCACGGAATTGTTATGGCTAGGCTTGTATAGGCCCTAGGGCCAATAGCCTAGTGCCAACCTATGAATAATGTGTAGGCAGATGTCCTTGAAATCCAAAGCCACTAAAAAAGCCCACGGGAGGATGAAAGGTACAAGAGTCTGAAGTGAGAGCAATTTGAATGATTGAACCTCTAGTAGGTATTCAGGGTGGACAGGTGTAGGATGGGTCTCCAGTGCCCTTCTTTCCTTGGGAGTAGGAAAATCCTGGAATAAAACCCTTTCCCCATGAATTCATTTGTTATCTGCTTGATGGTGCCTTGATTCAAGAGGTCTTGAATAGTGGGATTCAGAGAGAATATTTGATTTGGAGGAGCCAGTGGGATGCCTGTCAGAGGAGGAGTATCTTTCCAAGACATGGCATATCCATCCCTGATGATGGAGAGGACCCATCTGTCTGTACTAACAGCTTTCCACCTAGACAGGGCAAGAGACACCCTTTGGGAAAGATCGGTAATGGGGTTCAGGACAAGGGAAGGATGCTTCAGGGGTAGTCACAGGTTTTTTTCCTGGAAAGGGCAGCCTCCAAGCTGGAGGTCCCCTCTGCGATTTTTCAGTGCATCTTTTCCTGGGTGTTTTCCTGTTTCTGGACTGTTCTTGGATCTCTTCTAATGAAGGCTGTAGATTTAACCAGCTAGTTCCCATGATGTCTAGGGACTGAGGAGAGTAAGATCTGTCTCCAGTCTTTCATGTTCTTACCTTGCTGTTGGGAGTATTCTGAACAGACTGGCTGCCTGAGGGCCAAACAGTGTCTTTGTCCATTGGCAAATCTAGAATCTTATTTAAAATCATCAGGCATAAGCTTACTGCAAAGCCATGCATACCTATAGATAAAAGATCCTGTGGCAGCTATCCAACAGCATCATAACTGCACTTATTGCGGTGTCTGGCAATCTGAGTGGCCTGTGAAAGCAAGCTCTGCATCAGCTGCTTAAGATTCTGCTGTACAAGGATCCAAGATAACTAAGAAATTTAGAACAAAAATCAAATACTTTGTTATCTGACTCTGGTAATTAAGTGGCAGAGATGTAAACCTTCCTCCATCTATCCATAGCCCTACTATTTTTGGTATGACATCAGCACTGGGCAGAACCTTGGAGACCTTATCTGAAGAGACCGATACTGCAGAAAGATCTGCCACAGAGTTCTTATACAGGTATTTAAGGTCATCAGGGACCTTGTGAATCCCATCTGGTCTCTTTGGAGCTAGTGGCTGAGAATCAAGTGCAGAAGAGGAGGACTGAAAAGCATCCTGGAAAGCTTCAAGTACAGAAGAGACTGCAGAAGGGCCATGGGTACCATCTGTAAGAGGTTACAGTACTACTTCTGAAAATCAGAAATCTGCACGGACTGCCAATGAAAGTGTTTCACCACGCTCTGTACAGTTTTCCCAAAAGCCACCTCCTCTATAAGGTAATCTGTTGAGAGGGAGTATCCTTTATTGGAAGAGATTTGCCCTGGAGAATGCAGTTGTGAGGAACAGTCCAGAGAATGGTCAGAGTTACAGTCCTGTTCCTCATCAGAGGGAGAGGAAACCAGAGTAGGTTTAAGACAAGTAACCTGTGGTGATGGAGACATGAAGGCAAAGACATAATAGCTTTGAATATCCCTTATGAAAAGTCCATCCAATCCTCCTCTCTAGCTGTTGAGGGTGAGGCCACATGCTTAGCCTGCAGTTTTTTTCTTTTTAGGTGCGACTTCTACCTGGATGAGATGAGGAGGTCTGGAACCATGTCTGACCTCTATTAGAGAGCCTGGGATTTTCTCTCTAACCAGAATTTGAGAGATGCTGTCCAGTCCTTCTAAAACAAGACACGGTTCCTTGGATGTATCTGCAGTCTGCAAGGCCTCAGGAGCCCTACCTATGTCTGACCGGATCTCTGTAGCAGGCAACTGAGCAGTATCCTGACGTACTGCAGGTTCTGAAGCTAAGTGGGTATGCTGGAGTCAGAAAGATTAGACAATTGAGGGATGCTGTCCAGTCCTTCTAAAACAAGACACGGTTCCTTGGATGTATCTGCAGTCTGCAAGGCCTCAGGAGCCCTACCTATGTCTGGATCTCTGTAGCAGGCAACTGAGCAGTATCCTGATGTACTGCAGGTTCTGAAGCTAAGTGGGTATGCTGGAGTCAGAAAGATTAGACAACTATCTGCTCAAGGGCTCAAGTTTTTTTCTTTGGTGGCGGTGGGATGGCTGGTGAAGCTGACTCAGCTATCTTGGACTGGGTCAAGCATTTAGGAAGCTGGGTCTCGAGGAAAGTATTGAGAGTAGAAAGCCTGGACCTAAGGGTTTTTGGAATGAACGACTGACAGAGCAAGATCTGTGATCATGTTCAGGGCTTAAGCAAAAGAGACACTTGATATGCAAGTCCTTGTAAGGAATCTGCCTACTGCACTTTCACTTAAACCTCCTAGAGGACATCTATAAACGTAATCTGAAGACAAAAAGGAAGGTTCCCTAAAGGGGCACTTACCTGGATAGATGAACAGAGCAAAAGTACCAATGACCAAACAATGAACAGCCCGACGAATTCACGATCTGCGTTTGGGCTGGCAGCAAGACAGTCTAGTGATCCATGCCCATACATCTGTCTTTATACTCAAATACATTCAAGTTGAGGTCATGCATCGAACGTACGGCATAGGGAAGCTATATCTTTGGTACCACAGCCGGATGTCAGCGGTGGCAACCCAAGTCAGGAATACTGTAACAGTGACTTTACCACCTGTAAACATGAATCAGATGAGGAAAGAAAGTACAGCTGTCTACATAATGTTACCATAACTGCAGATGTTTGAACAGATCACTACTGTAGCAGATTAAGCTATATGGGTTGTTTCTTGCCTAGGATACAGAAGCCAGGCAGTCTTCCAACCTTAAGGGCACCTGCCACAAACCAGACAATTGGAAGCTCGAGAACAGCAATACCAAACCCTTCAGAGGTTTCATGCCAACTAAAAAAGGGAGGCTAGAGCCCTAAAACAGGTCAATGCTAGGTAAAAATGACAATGTCCTCACCCTGACAAACAAAATCATACAAAAAATAAAGGCAAAAGGAAGTGAATGGTTACTGTAGTATGCTCTATTCAAACATCTACCATTCTAGTACATTTACTTACACAACTGTACTGTGTTCACCATTAGATCACCACTGTAGTACCCTAAACTGAATGGCACAAAAGAATGTTTGGAAGCAGGAGAATGGTCTTAGCAAAGCTTTTTCTAAATATGTAAAAGGAGCCTAATCTGTCGTGCTTTTGAGAAAGTACTGACAGAGGACCAAGTTGCCACCTCTATAATATTTGAGTCCAACCCTTTCCAAAAAGCCACTGAAGAAGCAAAGGCTCTGCCTTGCCTTGAATTAACTTGCAATGGTTGGAGTAACAAAAAATATCATGGGATAACCATGTGGATATTGTCTGCTTTGACTCTGTTTGTCCTTTCTTTTTAACCTTAAGAAATACATAACTGATCAGAATTTCTGAAGGTTTTAGTTCTATCAAGATAGTACCAGAGTTGTCTAAGGACATCCAGAGTATGGTGAATTCTCTCTCTCTCATTTTTAGGTTCTGGAAAGAAGACAAGGAAAATGGATAGCTTGGCTAAAAGTAAACTCAGATACCACTTAACAAAATTAAAATCCCAAGGAGGAGTCACCTGCTTTCTGTGGATTGATATGCAGTACCCTTTGTTAAAAACAGCTAGGCATTGGAGAACAATGAAGGGGTGGGAGTGTCAATGGACAGACATAATGAAATGGCTGAAAGATGAATCTTCACGGAAGAAAAAGAAAAGCCAGAGGATAGCAACTCTTAAACTGCACAGAACCAGAGGAACAATAGCCTTAAAAGGGTCTTGGTTTGTCTTGTATAACAACTACAAAACCTTATCCATTTCCTAATATACAATCTCCTAGCACCTGGCTTTCTTGACTGATTTAATACCTGATGCAAATCCTCAGAAAAGAGGTGCCTAAAAAGCTATTAAAACATTATCATTCAGGTAGGCAGTTAAGTTGTTTTGAGTTGGGATGCATAAAATACCAACTGTCATGTGTGAGTACGTGAAGTCTGTGAGGAAGCTTGTGTCAATTGTACTTGGCCACATCTAAAAGGAGGGAGTACCACTGTTGTCTGGACCAGAAGGGTGTGATCTTTGGAGAGTCTTTCTGCATTTTTGGAATGATGCTGGATATTAGTGGAAAAGCAGACAAGAACATTCTTGTTCAAAGAAAAGAAGAAAAAAAAAACATCCATTTTTCCACACCTTCCTGGAGTCCTTGAGTGGAACTTCAACAACTAATTGTTGTAACTACAGGCAAACAGATCTGAGGTGTACCCCACAGTTGGATCAAATCCGGGAAGACCCACCCCCGATTCAATTTCCATAAGCAAGAGCTTGTTCTGGTCCTGCTGAGCTTGTCTGCCACAACATTTTGCCTTAATGGTATGTAAGAAACCTTGGGGGTGGTGGTGGTGGTGGAGTGTGTTGGATTTCTACATCCCAGGCTACAATGACTAATCGGTAGAGTGGATATAACCTGGGACCCTCCTGTTTATGTACTGCATTCACTGTGGTGTTGTTTGGGACCACTTGTAGAGGTCCTGCAGACCACAAATAATTTAGAGTTGAATGCATTTGCTACTGCCACTGTTTGATGTTTGTGTGTTCTGGTCTGTCTTTTTTTTATTCCAAAGACTTTGCACTTTTAACTCTGAAAGAAGTCCCACAAGCAATGTCGGAGGAATTGTTTTTATAGATTGTATTAGAGCTGGGAAGAAGAATAGACAATCTAGAATCAAATAAAACTAGTCTCTATACCAAAGCAATTTATTTTTCACAAATCCAAACTTGAATTTGACAGGTCAGGTGGTATTGATGTTAGGATGACACACATTTTACGTACCACTGAATCTTTCTCATGTGGAGTTTCGCTAGAGAAATAGTTAGTATCACAAATGCAACACAGCCTAAAGTCCTGAGAAATTTCCTTGCTTAAGTTCTTGACTGTGTGTGAAAATTCTGGAATACAGGAATAAATCTAGCTACAGATACTTTTTCATGAGAAAGAAAAGCTCTTTGAATAGATGTATCTAGCAGACACCACAGGGATACTATTCTATGGGATGGAATAAGACAAAACTTCTGGATGTTCTCATCAAACCCTAGTCTCTGCAGTTTTCTCAACCAAGCAAGAGATTCCTGATATTAATACATTAGTTAGCTACAGAACTCCCTCTATGGCACAAGAAAATCACAACACCTATCTACAGGAACTAAAATCACTTAGTGTTAAACCCAAAAGCATTTTCCTAGATGATCTAACTATCCCAACTATAGACTTGGAAACCTATACTACCACTAATGCATAAGCACAGAGACTCCTAGACATTATCAATACAAATGCAGTGGAACAATTAGAATACCCACTAGAGATATCATCATCTTGGATCTTGTCCTTACTATTACGGGAGCATCTTGCGCTATTCTTTTCATAAATTCATCACTTGTTAGGTCTGACCATAAAGCAGTATCTTCAGAAATAAAACTGAAACCAGAGATCCCCTTCTACCCAAGGTACCTTTAGAAATTTCTTTATAGCAAACTACCAACTCCTCAGTGATACACTGGCAAGCTTCAAATTCCTACCAAACCCAGTTAATTCCAATGAATATCCTGAAACATACACCACCACATTATACCACAAATGCAGCTGTACCTCACAGGAACAAGTGCAAGACAAATCCCAGAAACAAACCCACACGGTGGAACCATCAACAAGTTTTATAATGAATGGAAAATAATTTTGACTAAAAGTAAAGAAGAATTCCTAAAATGTTAAAGCACTTGTCACTGAAACAACTCGGCTTAATAAAATCCACCAAAGCCAAGTTTAAGGGTAAAATAACTACCCAGGCCAAAGATAATCAAAAAGCAATTTTAAGTTATGTTCATAATCTCAAAAATACAATGCAGCAATGTGCTGGGCTGACTGTGAACAATGTCACCTAAACCAATGTTAAAGATACAGCAAACATACCAGCCAATAAATTTAGCTCTAATTTTTAACCTCATCTCCCCATCAGTCTGTTCCCTCAAGATATACCTGAAACTGGCTTGCCTCCAGCTAAAACACATGATCAAGTCCTAAAACTGCTATCAAAAGCAAAAAATACTGCATGAATGGATTATGACAATATCGCTGGATGCATCTTAAATAGCATGAAGCTCGATTTTGCCACACCCCCATAAACACTGTTCAATTTCAGCCTCCACAGAGGTTTTGCATTAAGTGAATGGAGAACAGCTACAGTAATTTCCCTGCATAAGGGAGGCTCTGACCAGCCCTATATTCAAAGCCATGGAAAGAATTATGGAACTAATCAATCAGGATACAGGGAACAAATAAACATTAGTCTCGTCCCAGTTTGGATTCGTTAAGGGCAGGTGATGCTTACTCAATTAGGTGGAGATTTTTTGAAAAGGTCAAAGCAATGGATGAAAGCTAAACTGTACACACCCCATACCTTGACCTGGCCAAAGCTTTTGACAACTGTCCACTATCTAAGAATGCAGGAATGACCACAGGTTTGTCCTCAGGAAGCCAAAGAAATTCTCTAACCCTTTTCCTTAGATTGGAGAGTATCCTGATTCTTCCAAATGAAGAACTCCCATCCTCTAGAGTATCTTGCCAAAGGTGAAATTCTCAGGTGGTAATGTTGAGGCATGTTTTCATCTGACTCAGACAACATAAGAATCAGAAAAGAAATTATTCTACATATGCCAACTCATCTTCACCAGTCTCATAAGAATCCCTAGATTCCTAGGAGAAAGGTCCCTCTTTCTTTTTCCAGGAAAATACTGTATTAGGGGGTCTTGCGGGTAGGCCCGATGAGACTGAGACCCAGAGAGCCTAGGTTTAAGCTAGATACAGCCTTCTTGGGTCTGGTTTTAGATGTGGAGCTTGATGTATTCTGCTCAGGTTGTAGGCAGGTGGCCGCTGCCTCCGCCCTCAACTGAAACTTCCTTTGCCAAATGGGGAATTCTACCTTCTGCCTAGTTAGTACTGGAATAGGCATCAGAATCTGGTATCTGCAGTGATTTCAGACACAACTGACGACCCATGTTCCTTGGCCTGTGCAGACATCTGAGGAACAGATGGCATTTCAGAGTCCAAAAGGATCTCAGTAGAGGCCTTAGTCTCGTGCTCCATCAGTGGCGAGGACTGTAAAGGCATCTCCCCTCTTTCAACAATCAAGAGCCTGGATGGGCTGGCTAACTCCAACTGGATGTCATCCGCTATCCTAATGTGCTTCGGGCACTTCTTGTGATGGGGAAGTTTTAGAGTAGCATAAACCAGAGATGGCATAATGTGCATAGACCAGACATACCCTTTTCTTTTCTAAATACTTTTGTAGGGATTCTAAGCTGCATTTAATAATTTTAGAATTAAAACAGGCACAATGGAGACTCTCAGGAATGCAGTGCTCCAGGCCCAGGCAAAAAAAAAAAAAAAAAAAAAAGAGAGAGAGTGATGTCCTGATGAGGGATTTGCTTCCCACACTCCAACCAACTATTGGTCTTAACAATGGATATCTTATCTACAGAGTAGAAAAGAATAAGGAAGATAGTTCCCAAAAAGATACTTACCTTGATGTCAAGTTTAGACTCTGGCTTTGGACAAACTGACGAGACAACATATCTGCATCAGGCTCTGATGTTCGTTATAAGAGGACCTGACATTGGTAGTGGTTAGGTGACAAAGTCTGATATACAGCAAGAACCAAAAAAGCAGATGTTCTTGGTGCCTTCTGCACTAGCTCAGATGCTGAAAAGTCAACTGGATGTTTCCTGTCCTTATCTTTATCCTTCTCTCTCTCTCTTTCTTTTAGGTGTCTTTGTCCTTATTTGTCTTTCTCTCTTCCCTTTATTATGAAGCTTCTAAAGACAAAGGGGAACAAAATGAAGAAGAGCCTGATATGGAAGCAGCAGGAAGCGCGTATTCAACATTAACTTGGTCCATATATCATCAGTCACCCCTGGACCTGAAAGATGGGAAGACCTTACAGCCTTGGTCTAACTGTGCTAACACCAAGCATTAAATACACTTTTCATGAGAATCTTGAAGAGTTAGCTTGTAACCACAGTCAATGCACTTGCAGATGCTCAAATTCTTCTCAGAAATTTTAGCAAGTAAAAAAGAAGAGAGCAACCAGTAACCAACCCCTTACGTCAGGATCACACACATACTAACAACAAACATGGAAAGCCTGTAACTGAACCAAACAAATAAAAGTAAAAAAAGATGTGACTGCAAGAACTTCACAAAAATATGCTGGTTTATTAAGAAACAAGGGTTGAGCACTTTCTGCTCCCGGAAAGGAGACTTCATCAGAATGAATTTCAGCACATGAAGTGTTGTTTAAATACAATAAGTAAGGCAATGGCGGTCTTATGATTGGGATACGTTTTATTCAATGTTAAAAAACATGTACAGTAAAAATACACAAAGGCACAATTGTAATATACTTTAAATATTATTCCAACAATTCAATCAAAAATATATAAACTTAAACTCTATTAGCTTTCTCTTTAAGTATTGGTTTGATAGATAGGGCTTCATTTAAAACAGGTGGGTGTTTGCAGCTAACCTTAGCTGCCATTGTAACTCTTTCTTGTTTAATAAGTTTTTCCAATCACCCTCCCACCCCCCACCCCCCTACCAGGGGTAACTGATACAATATGGAAAGCCTATCAACCAACCAGTATGAACTATTAAACTATACGATGTAGGCCAAAAAAGATGACAGAGCAGCCATGCACAGGAGGGGATGCAGTGATGGCAAGAAATGCTCAAGCAAACACAAGTAACCTCTCTTCAAGGGAGATCACGTCTGACAGAAGAGTGGCAAACATGATTTGGAGAGCATCATGGAAGGGGAGTTGGAGCTTCTTAGCCAAGAGTCTGATGTGCCGGCCTTGGATCTGATAATTTGCAGGTTGATTTGGATGGAAGAAAACATCAAATCAGAAGTCCTTTTACAGCCATTTTACTGTTCAATTTCTTGAACATCTACAGACAATGAAGAGTCTATTCTTCTTTTACCAGAAGTACCAGAAATGATAGGGTCAAGAGCCTGAGCTAAGCCCAATAAATCACTCTTGTCTAATTTAACAGAGACAAGAAGAGATAAATGTCTGACTTTTTGCTTCTTTTTGTTTTTATTTTCTAAAGAAGCAGACCTACTTTTGAGAAGCAAAGGCTCCACAGGGACAAGGATCTCAAGTCTGGCTAGGCAGAAAGATATTGCCACTGTCCCTTCTTCTAAAACCAGTAAGAATGGATTGCTCTCCCTTACCCGCCAAGGGCACTCCCAACAGTCAAAGAGAGATGTGTCTAATCCCTGCTCCTGAAGGAGAAAAGGCAAAAGATGAATTGTTTGAGAAACCGGTAATGGCCACAGTAATCGCCCATCTGTGGCTGAAGCAATTTAATAGCCTGCTGAAGGGGCAAACGCGACTTGGAAAGTCTTCTTTTTGTGGCTGGAAAAAAAAATAAGAACGAGAAACTGGTAGGTTGTGTGAAGCTGAAAAAGATGCCTTAGCCCCAGGAAAGCCTGGCAGCAAGTCAGTGAAACAGTTAGCAATTACAAGAAATGGGGTTTTCACCAAAAAACAATGAAAAACACTTCCCATGCCCTAAAAAGTAACTTAATACCATCTTTAGACAGGAAAAGTAGTTTTAAATAAATGCTTTAACAGCTTTTCCCCCATCAAAAGTAAAAAGTAACAATCCTAACAGTGATTAAAAGTCACATGGCAGTTATTAAAAATATTTTCCTAACTTAAAATAAATAATTTTGTAGAAAAAGGTGAACTTTTATGACAAAAGATACATGTGGACTTTTTTTCGAGAGGAGAATTTAACTTTGCAGCAATGGAGAAGCATTAGCCAACTGTCAATCCTTGAAAGCCCGCAAGAGGGTTGTAGGAAAGCTCTGAAAGGTGTGGCACCCAAACCAATCCTTCACCTCTACTCAAGCTTGACCTGAAGGTTCTTAGATCCAAGATGCACCTGCTCAGAAGTTTGGCTGTCATCGTCTTTGACAGAATGTACACTGATTTCATATGGAGACAATATTTCATTGCAAGATCTCATGCCTTTATGGCAAGTAAGTAATACTCTTTAGTCCAGTGGACCTTCCAGAAAACTAGCTACTTGACGTCTGGACACCTCCAGCAGCTTTTTTTCTCAAACAATGTATGAAGATGATCATTTTTCTCTGGCTGTTAAACTGAAATTCAGTAAAGTTTGGGATGGGGTGGGGGGCATGAGCTACACTTATGCCATTCCAATCAGGTTTTCTGTACTAACAAACAAAATTCAGTGACCCACTTCACTGTCTTTAGGAGTACAGCCCCTGCTCCCTTGCAGTTATGCTTACAGTAGCATTAAGTTATTTCTCAAGCTTGTGAAGGCTGCAATTAGGTAGAGGGGCAATACAGGCTGTCCCATTCCTGGCTGCGAAAAGGGGGAAAATTCTTGAAATCCTCCCTTCTTCCTCTATAAGACTACAGTCCTTTTATGTCTTAGAGGCTAGAGGGTGGAAAATTACACTGCAGAAGTGATGTTCTGCTTGAACAGCTAAAGTAAGCCGCAAATATGGCTGAAATATTTTCACTGTAGGGATACTCTACTGCAGTGCTACTCCTTACTTCAAGAAATGCATTTGAGCTACTCAAAATATTGTGCAGTGGTTTACAAAAGGTCTTGAATTAAATCCAAGATGACTGTACTGCTGCTGGACAGGACCTTCAGACTGTAATGATTTCAGAAGCTGTGGACAGATGCCATGAGCTTAACATCCTTAAAATATAATGCAGTAGTAGCTACGTGTGCCCTCTGAAACATTGAGTAATTTATTTGTGAACTTCTAGCAAATCATTATATAGTTGGACTGCCACTTAGCACCTGCATGACTACTGACATGCCTTCTTTACTTGCCTGGAAAAATACAGTTGATTTCCCTTATTTGACCTGTTTAGGCCTGCCAATATACGATGTCAGTTGCTGGTGTGCATCTAATAAATGTAGAATTCTCTCACCTTTATTCAGTGGGTTTGAGGTAAAAGAAAGGAAGCTGAATGAAGATCTATGCTAACACCTGAGCCATAAAGCCATAAAAGCTATTTGACCTTAAAAATATTTCAGAAGCTAATATACAAATAACTGCTAAATCACATCTACTATTATGGCCTATGGTGTGACGCACAACATGGCCTTCACGGTGCATTTACCACTTTTATAGCCCTACTAATGACCACAGCCAGCATCTACTGCAGCTTGAGTGAAAGTCATCTCTCTTCATAGATAAGGCGAGGGCCTTTTAAAAAATATCTACCACAGTATCTATCCAAGTTCAACAAGCTCAAATGACTGAACATTGTAAACAAAAACTTCCTGGTTCAAAAGCTATCTAAAATTCAGATCCTTTGAATTCTATCATAACAATGCCATATCTTCCATAGGTACTCAAAGAAGTTACACAGGGATCTGCACTAAGCCTACTTCTTTTCTCCTTATTTGTCAATGACCCCCCTCTTGAACTATCAAATCTCAAACTAGTCAGTATGCAAATGACATAATTTTCTAACAAACCAGTACTATCCATGGTGACCTGCAAAACAAGCTGCAGGAAGACTTCAGTCAACTCTTCCATCTGGTCTTCTCAAATAAACTTTTAATCAACCACAAGACAACTAATATGATCTTCTCTTCAACCAGAAATATCAACTACCCCTCCCATTCATATAACACCACAGCATTAATAATTTTTAATGTCACCGAAAAGAAACACCTGGGTCTTGTATTTGACCCAACTCTTTCCTTTACACTGTACATAGACACTAAACTACAAACCAAAATGAAACTGTGTTATAGGACCACTTGTCATCTCTCTCTACAAGGACCCATTTAGAAATGGGCAAAAGTATTAATAACAATCTTAAATGTTGGGACCTGCTAGAGAGATTCTAGAAATGCAGAGAATGGCCAAAAGACTGGACTTGCGTCCAAGATGCCACTACACAAAATATTCCTTTTTCTCTGAGGTATAGTGATCTCGGAGTTGGTACATATAAGTCTGGAGGAGGGGGGCTTGCTCCCCCCAAAAAAGAAGTTTTAAGAAAAGCGATTTTCGAGATTCACTCTTGTGCGTTTTTGGTCTTTTTTTTGGCTTTTCGGCACTCAGCATTTCAAGTGTTGATATTTTAATAGGAAGCAAGTATCAACAGGGAAGTAGTATTAATATGTACACTGGAAAATGGCCTCTGTTTCCTTGTTTTACATTCTGCATGTATTTATTTATTTATTTATTTATTTATTTTACTTATATATTGACATTTGTTAACTGGGTTAGTCCAGCTGAGCCAAGGGCCCACTTTCAGTGGAGACCCAAGGAGAAAAGCCCCAGAAATAATACAAGTAATTATAACATTTACAAAATATTAAAGCAGGGTCACAGAAATATAGTACAAGTTAAAACTTTGTATGCAGCAATACAATGCATAGGTAAAATAACAGTTAACAAGTATAACTTGAAAACAGTATGTAGCATAGGCCAAATAACAACTGAAAGGTTTAAAGAATATTACACAAAGGAGTGCAGTATGAAAATATGAATACAGTTTACTAGTGCAAGTATAAGGAGGAAAACGAGTTGGATGGGAAAAGCAGATAAGATGACAAAAGAGGAGACTAGTTCAAGTGGGGATTTGACAAGGGCATGACCGAGTCTTCAGGAGAAAAGGTTCAAGTTTTTTCTTAAAAAGGTATTTATGCTGCATGCTTCTTATGTTGAGAGGAAGTGAGTTCCAACCATGAGCTACAGAGTATTTGCAAAGGGTCTTACCAATATTTTTGCTGGGTTTCTATAACTGAAGGAGGTGTTTACTGGTAGTACGGAGGTGATGAGGGGGGGTTTTAGACGGAGACTAAATTGGAGATGAAAGGACAGGATGAGGGTCCATATAGGATAGTGTGCGCAATATGTAGCTGGGGTATAAGTAGCAGTTTGGAGAATTCTGGCCATTGGAGTGATTTAAGGGCAAGACAGTGGTGAGATTTGTAAGGTAGGTTGGTGGCAAATCTGGCAAGTTTCTTATAAGTTTGCTCTAGTTTAGTAATAACAGATGTTTGAACATGAGTAAGGACAGGGGCAGTGTAAAGAAGGCAGGAAAGGAGTACGGCCCGAGGGAGGGAGGGTTTGGAGGAGGGTGACAAAAATTTTTGATTACAAAAGAGAACTCCAAGTTTCGGGTGGGTCTTTTTTATACTTTGTTGAATATGAATATCAAATTCGTCAATGATAACTCCAAGTAGTTTAGTATGGTATTCAGGTTCAATAATGGTGTTGTTGAGAGAGGATATAGAAAAAATAGGTTTTGTGCTGAGCAAGTGGGAAGAGTAGTAGTTTTTTTTTTTTTTTTTTTGATTTAATATGAGTTATCAGAGCCAGGTTTCGACAGAGGTAAAGGTTTGTTGAGTGAGAGCTAGTATATCAGGGATGTTGTGGGCAGAGGTAATGAGGGCAGAGTTGTCAGTGTACTGTAGAAGTGTAGAGAGGTTAGTAGCAGAATGAAGTTTATTAGTGAATATATTAAAAAAGAAGTTATGTACTTACCATAACGTTCAACGTGAGTTGTTCTTCTCGCCTTCATTCTTACTGATGGGTTCGGAGCCGATCCTCAGCTCCAAATTGGTCAAATTGCAAAGCTCGAGGTCTCTAACAGCTCAAGGCCGAAACCCTATCCCATAATGCACCTCTACCTTCCCCAGATCTTGTTTTCTGCCAACTAGTGCTAAATCTATATCAGATTTCGAAAGGAAATCATATACACAACTTGTGAGAGGAAACTCCTCAGAAGAATCAAAACCAAACATAGAGCCTCTCTTGAACTTCAAGACATTGGACGGGGGGGTCGTAAGAATGAAGGCGAGAACAACTCACAGGGAACGTTATGGTAAGTACATAACTTCTTTATGTGAAGTTGTTCAAATCTTGCCTTCATTTCTTACTGATGGGTAGCGTTCCCAGCACCACAATATTAGGTGGCTCACGGGAGTACCTGTCTAAGGACAGCAGAACCAAATGAAGCCCTGTCCCTAGAGGCCTTGTCTACTTTGTAATGAGTTATGAAGGTATGTGGCCTAGACTATGTGGCAGCTGCACAAATAGAATCAATGGGTAGTCTGGCCAAAAAGGCTATGGAAGTAGAAACAGTTCTGGCTGAATGAGCCTTGACTTTATTCTCTAAAGAAATGCCTGCAGTGTGGTACATGAAGGATATGCAATCAGAAAGCCATTTAGATAAGGTAGACTTAGATACTGCTGCACCTTTCTTGGAATCTGAGAAGGAGACAAACAATTGATCAGATCTCCTATGGTCTTTTGTCCTGTCTAAATAGAAACAAAGTTGTCTATGGGCATCAAGCTTGTGAAGCATATATTCCAATTGATTAGTGTGATTGGGAAAGAAAACAGGTAACTCAATCGCTTGATTAAGGGTGTAGTCTGAACAAACTTTTGGTAAGAAAGAAGGGTTCGTTCTGAGGGAAACCCTATCTTTGTGGAATATCAAATATGGGTGCTTAACTGAAAGGGCTTGCAACTCCAAAACTCTGGGTGCAGATGTAATGGCCACCAAAAAATGGTCTTCCATGAAAGGTATTTCAGTTCACAGGAAGAAGCAGGCTCAAAGGGTAGAAGAACAATCTTGGATAGGACTAAATTCAGATTTCATGGAGCGGTAGGTGATCTAAATGGTGGTCTTAGATGCATTGTACTCTTCAAAAAGGCCTTCGCCATCATGTGAGACACCCTGTTTCCTGATTCACCTATATGGAAATTGGATATAGCAGCCAGTTTTACCCGAATGGTTGCTGCTGCAGCTCCTTCATTGAACAGTTTGGTCAGAAACTCTTAAGATATCCGATAAAGAGGCCAGAAAAGGATCAATGTTATTCTGCAGTGCCCAGATTGAAACCTCTTCCACTTACTGAGGTATAGTTTTCCTGGTTAAAGATTTATGTGAGGACAAAAGAATACGTTGAGCTTCCGCTGATAAATTTTGGAACCTGGCTATTCTGGGAACTGGAGCATCCAAGCTGTCAATTTGATGGACTGAAGTGAAGAGGTCCTGACTAGTGGGTCAGAAGAAATGGCACTGGGTCCAGGATTCAATCAAGGTTCTTCTACTAGATGAGGCTTCAGAAAGGGGAACCAGATTTGATGAGGCCAATATGGAGCTATTAAGATAGGTGCCTTGCCCAGAAAACTGGCTTTCTGCAAAACTTTGGTAATCAGGGGAAAGGGAGGGAAGGTGTAAAGGAGACCCGGGGGGCCACTCGTGTACGAGCATGTCCCTCAGGGACTGTCCCTGTTGAGGGATCAGGGCAAAGTAGTTGCTGCTTTTGGTGTTTGTGGGAGTCGCAAATAGGTCGTAGCAAGGCTGGCCCCCATCTGCAGAAAATCATTTCCGCTACTTTGTTTTTGAGGGACCACTCGTGAGGCAACAGAATTGCCCTGCTGAGTTTGTCCGCTATCATATTGGATTTCCCTGGGATGTGCATTGCTATCAGAAAGCGCTGGGTGGACTCTGTCCATTGCCATACTCTTAGAGCCTCTCGACATAGGGGATAAGATCTGGTTCCACCCTGTTTGTTTATATACCAGACTACGGACATGTTGTCTGACTGAATTGCAAATGTGCTCAGAGGAAGAGAGTTGAAAGAATTGCAAAGCTAAGAGAACCACTCTCATCTCTAGAACGTTTATATGCAATTGAGCCTCGTTTACCTGCCATGTACCTTGGGCTGTCCGTCCCTGATAATCCCCCCCCCCCCGATCAGGGAGACGTCTGTGGTCACCACTGCAACTGGAACCGGAAGGACAAAGGGATGCCCCATGGTCACAGATTCGGACATTAGCCACCACCGAAGATCCTTCTTGCAAGAGTTGGTTATCAGAACTGGGTGATTCACTGGTAAATCCTGAAAGGTCCATTGTGTGAATAGCAGCACTGAAGAATGCGCATGTGAGATCTCACCAGAGGTATTGCAATGATACCTGCTGCCATGGTGCCCAGCAGCTTGAAAATCTGCGATGTTGGTGCTGTGTCTTATGAAAGGAGATCTAAAATTTGATGTCGTAGGGTAAGCACTCTTCCTGGAGGAAGTCTTAAGGACATGTTGACTGTGTCTAAGTCTGCTCCTATAAATACCGTATGCTGCGACGGCAATAAAGCAGACGTTTCTGAATTTATTGTGATGCCCAGTTGAAAGCAGAGATCTAAGGTAATGTCCCACCCCTGAATAAGCTGATGCCTGGTGGGTGCGGTGAGGAGCCAGTCGTCCAAATATGGAAACACCTGGATTCCTTAGTGAGCCATGACCACTGCCATACATTTGGTGAACACTCTGGGGGGCTGTAGTGAGACCGAAGGGCAGGGCTCGAAACTGGTAATGACTGGCTCTCAACCTGAAGTGCAGGTAATCCCTGGATGGCCTGGCCATTTTGATATGGTAGTACGCATCCTAAAGATCTATTGAGCACATCCAATTGTCTTTCCCTAGGAAAGGGAGAATAGACTGAAACGTGACCATCTAGAACTTTGTCTTTTCTACATACTTGAGTCTGCTGAGGTCCAAAATTGGTCTCCAGTCCCCTGTATTCTTTGGCACTAAAAATTATCTTGAGTAAGTTCAGGATCCTTGCTGGTCTGCCAGGACTGGTAGGATGACTCTCTCTTTCTAACAGGTTTTGAGCCTCTACTGTTGCTGCATCCCATAGACTGGGTGGAACGTCCGGGATTTCTCTTGTTGGTTTGGGGTGGGTATGAAAGGGGATGAAATAACCTCTGGATATGACATTTTGTACCCATCTGTCTTTTGTAATTTTGAGCCAGGCGCCTAGGTACAAAGATAAATGTCCCCCAACGGCCTCCAGAGCAGGACAGTCGGGCCTTCTTTCAGGAGTGCTGGTAGGGCTTCCCAAGGAACTGATCTCTGTCACCCTGGTTCTGCGGACCCCCTCTGCCACGTGGGTGTCATCATCCATCATTGCCCCCTTCTCTGCCCCTGGAGGAGGCTTCGCCTCATGAATCCAAAAAGGCTCCTTGGGCTTTGCGGAACCACATTTTCCATCCCCGTTGTCCTTTAGGATAAGGTCTATTAGGGGTGGAAAAACGGACTCCTATGGCAGACAGTGTCTTTCCATCTTGCTCACATCTGGCGAGGGTCTCTAACTTTTGGTCCGAAAAGGGAAGAACCATCAAATGGGGCGTTCACAAAAGACGACTTGAAAGGTTCCGCAAAAAAACATAAGCGCATCCAGGAATGTCTCCGAAGAGCTATTCCTGTACCCTATGCCCTACTCGTGCCATCGGCTGTGTATGATACGAGGCGCATGGAAGAGTTAATGATAGAATTAAGGGTAGCAAGCTGAGACGTCACTTTGTCTGCCACTGTATCGGCTACAGCACCTTGGAGAGCATCTCCTAGCTCTTTCAGGAGATCTCTTTGAAGCCTTATGAAGTGGGTTAGATAATTCAAAGACCGAAGAGCAAAGGTCGTAGAAATGAACATACACTTGCCATATCAGTCCATAATCCTAGATTCCCTATTAGGAGGATGGACAGACATAGAGATCTCCATCTCTTTCTTAGTGGCTGCTGCAACCACCATGGCATCAACAGGAATTGGTTTGGATAAAAAAGGTTTTATCAGGAGGTGCTGAGATGAATTTGCTGGGCCTCCTAGGAACGGGCTCCATAGTATCTGGTGACTCAAACGCCCTTCGCGATAAAAGGTCCATCAACACATCAAAGGGCAGAGAAACCCAAGAGGTGGAGGGTTGAGACCTAAAAGCCTTCAGAAGCACCAATTCGTCCTCAGTAGGGTTAAGGGGCTGCCAGTCACCCTTCTGCTTAAGGCTCTCTAGGATATCTGCAAAGGAGATATCCTCAGAGAGGGACTTTGGGGACCCTTCCGATTCCTCCAAATTGGTGTCAGATGTGATGGATTCCTGAGGAGAATTTAAATGTCTCCTCTTACATAACCTCTTCTGAGGAACCTCTTCAGTGGGAGATTCTGGGGAGGTCTCGGAAGAGCCGGGTTACCCCAATGGGGCTTCCTGAGGCTCCAGGTCCCTACGCTAATGGTGGGTTTGTAGTGACTGAGAAGATTCTGGAGCTTTACGGGAGGAGGTGGCCATTTCAGAGGTCGTGACTGTTCGGGGAGGACAAAACCCTCCTCATGGCATCGAAGGCAGCACGGCTCCGGTGTGAGGAAGCACCCGGGTCCGAAGATGCAGATGACTCCTCCGGTACCAAAAACACAGGCTTCGAGCCAGAGGTGGGGGCCAAGGTCCCAAGGGGAGGAGTCGGAACTGACGCATCGGTTCGACTCTGCTCCCAGAGTCCACCGCCGGAGCAGTAGACATCAGGGTTGTCAGTGCAGACAGGTCTGAAGTGGGTGTCAGAACAGATGGTTCCACAATCGACTGAACGGCTCCCTCCAGCTCCGATGTCTCGATTCGAGTCGGAGGAGGAGCAGAAAATAAGGGAGATGACTTTGTCGGTTCCAAAATTGCCTGAGTCAAATCAGACAGAATTTTAGCCAGCGCTGGACTGTGTAACAGTCTCCGTACCACATGATCCACATCCAAATCTGAAAGTCTGGAAGCTCGAGAGGAAGCTAAAGAAGGTGCCGGTGAGCCCAGAATCAGAGATATTAAGGTCAGAGACACCGGTTCCAAAAAGTACAGTTGTGTACCTACAATAAATGTAGATGTTCGAGTGTATTCACTGTTGCAGTCAATACACTTGAGTTATCCTGCTGGCAGGCTACCCGCAGTCGGCCTGAATTCCAAAGTCCTGGTCCGGCGTCGGTTGCTGTCGCCTCTTCCCTGACGTCAGTGTGCCAGGGGTATAAAAGATGCAGCCGACGCCATTTTCTTCAGTTTTTCTTGCCCCAGATATCAGGTGCCCCCAAAAGGGTAGGCTAAAATAATGCCAATAAGTATGCATGCACAAAAATAAACATTTCCTTCATCTACAAGCAAATACACCACATAGGTTGTATAGAATAGAGAAGTGCATATAAGTTCCAGCAAAGAAAAGGGGGATGGTGGGTGGTTAACCTGGACTGCAACAGTGAATACACTCTAACATCTACATTTATGGTAGGTACACAACTGTACTATGTTCATCGTGTTTCACTATTGCAGTCATTACACTTGGGTTGAATCCCAAAGTTGAGGTTGGGTGGCTGGGTCTAAATAGGATTAGGACAGGCTATAAGGCCCTGCAGAACTGTAGTGGCAAAGCCTGCTCTGGATTTAGAGTAGAGAGGTAAGTGATAGTGCCTTGTAAAAGTGTGCACTGAACTCCAAGTTGCAGCCTCTAAAATGTCTTTGGTTGGTACTCCTCTGAGGAAGGCTGCTGACGTGGCTGCTGCTCTGGTTGAATGTGGCCTAATGCCCTTAGGCACTGATTTGCCATGTTGTGAATAGCAGAAACTAATGCAGTGGCCTATCCATTTTGAAATAGTCTGCTTTGAGATAGCCTTTCCTTGTGATCCTGCAGCATATGCCACTAAGAGTTGCTCAGTCTTTCTGAAAGCTTTAGTTCTGTTCAAGTAGAAGCGTAGCTGTCTGTGTATGTCCAAAGAATGCAGGAGTCTCACCCTTATTCTGTGGGTTTGGATAAAAAGTAGACAAATGAATGGTTTGGTTAAGGGCCACGCTGGACACTACCTTAGGCATAAATGTCGGGTTTGCCCTCAGAGAAACCCTGTCTGGATGGAAAATGATAAAAGGTTCTACAGCCATGATTGCCTGTAACTCTGAGACTCGTCTTGTAGAGGTTATTGTTAGGAGCAGAGCTGTTTTCCATGATAAGAACTTTATCGTAGCTGTATTGGCTGGCTCAAAAGCAGGCAGTGTGAGTTTTTCCAAGACATAATTGAGGTCCCATGCAGGTATTGGTGCTCTCCTTGGAGGTCTTATGTTTTTGGCCCCTCTGAGGTACTGCCTTAGCAATGGATGAGAAAAAATAGGTGGTTCCAAATTGTAATGAGCTGAAATGGCAGAGGCATGGATTTTAATTGATGAAAAGGATAGGCCTTTGTCCAGCATCTCAGTCAGGTATTGTAAAATCTGAGGAATATTTGGAACAGACATGTCAATTCCTTGTGCCTGGTTCCAAGCACAGAATCTTTTCCATTTTTCTGCATAAGATTTTCTGGTAATGGGCCTCCTGGCCTCCAAAATAACACCCATCACTGCTTTAGAGAGAGGTGTGTTCTGAATGGCTACATTATCCGCCATGCTGCCAGATTTAGGGTCCTGAGTTGGCTGTGTAGGATCTGATTGTTTCGTTGGGTCAGTAAGTGAGGAATTAGAGGTAATGGCCAGGCTGGGCCTTGAGACAAGCTCTTTAGGATTGGGTACCAGTGCTGGCGGGGCCAGTCTGGGGCAATCAGAATCATTTTTGGCTTCTCTTGTCTGACCTTTAGGAGTACCTTGGGGAGGAGAGGCAGAGGAGGAAAGGCACATACTGTTAGGGTCTTCCAGCTGAATGACAGAGCATCCACTTTCCATGCTTGCTTGTGATAAGTTCTTGTGCAGAATCTCTGTAGTTGGCAGTTGTGAGGGGAGGCAAATAGCTCTATGTCCGGGCATCCCCATTTCTTTGTTATCATGCAGAAGACTTGTGGATCCAGTTTACACTCGTGGGGATCCGTGAGGTTTCTGCTTAGTTCGTCTGCCAGAGTATTTATTTTTCCTGGTAGGAATTGTGCTTGCAGGTGTACTTGGTAAGTCAATGCTGTGTCCCACAAAGTCATGGCTAGTCTGCAGAGGGGATAGGAATGTGTGCCTCCCTGCTTGTTTATGTACCACATGACTGTAGTATTGTCCATCTTTATCAGCAGTTGTCCTGGATGAAGCAGATCCTTGAAGGCTGTCAGGGCATTTTGAACAGCTAGCATCTCTTTTTGATTGATATGAAGATGCATTTGGCTTGCGGACCCCGAATACATTTTCCTGCCATGTGTGCCCCCCAGGCATAGTCTGATGCATCTGTTGTTAATGTCTGCCTGGTTGTGGGTAAAGTGAATGGCTGTCCCTTGTTGTGGCGACAGGCCTGTGACCACCATCGAAACTCCTGTTGCAGAAAGGGAATGAGGGTAACTAATGTTTCCAGGCTGTGGTAATGTTGAGTCCAAACACTTTTTAGATACCATTGTAGTTTCCTCATATGCTGTCTTGCATATGGAATTAGCAGAATGCAGGATGCCATGAAACCCAAAGCCTGCAGAATTTTTCTGTCAGATAACTGGGTCTTTGTTGCCAACATTTGGAAGTAAGAAGTCAGTTGCCTTTGTCTGGCGTGAGATAAGCCATTTGGGCAGTTGTATTTAAGCTTGCACCCAGGAATAGTTTTGATTTCTTTTTGTTTACTGTGTACCCTAGGCAAATTAGTAATCTTTTTACAAACGCCAGATGCTTTAGTAGAATGTCCTTGTTCTCTGCTTGAATAAGGCAGTTGTCCAAGTAAGGATATATTTGAATTCCTCTTTGTCTGCAAAATGCAATTACTGGTGCCAGGCATTTTGTGAAGACCCTGGGCGCAGTAGATAAGCCAAAGGGCAGTGCAGAGAATTGGTAGTGCATTGAGCCAGCTATGAATCTGAGGTATCTTCTGCAAGATTGTCTGATTGGGACATGCAAGTATGCCTTCTTTTAGGTTCAATGTTACAAGCCAGGCCTTCTTGCCCAGCATGGGCAGAAGTTGTTGCAGTCTCAACATTTTGAATTTTGGAATGTCCAGAAATTTGTTTAGAATAGACAGGTTGAGTATTGGTCTCCAGGCTTTGTCCTTTCTGGGTACCAAGAAAAGTCTTGAGTAAAATCCTTGTCCCTGCTCTTGCTGCGGCACTCGCTGAATGGCCCTCATGTCCATGAGAGATGAAACTTGTTTTTGTGCCTCTGCCCATTGATTGTGTGGCAGGTCTGGTATACCTTTTGACCTTGGCAGGGTGTGAAAATGGAACCTGTAGCCCTGTGACACTATATTCAAGACCCATTTGTCCTGGGTGATCATGTGCCAATTTTGCGAAAAAAGTGATAGTTTTCCCCCTAAGGGGGCTGCCAAAGATAAGTGCTTGGTGCTGGTAAAGGAAAGTCATCGGGACCGTTTCCTGTATGGCTGGGATTTGTCTTCTCCGCTTTTGGAGGTAGAAGCACCCCATTGTTTAGACCTGTATGAGCCTTGGGGCTGGGATTTGCCCCTGGGGCGTCTGTATCTGCCTTTTTGTGGCCTGTCTGACACTGGAAAGGACCAATTCTTTGAAGGCCAGTTCCTGCTAAATCTGGGTGGCTGTACCTGTAAGAAACCCTTAACTGTCTGCATAGACTTCGCTTTGTCCTCCATTTTCTTCAACACCTCTTCTGCTTTAACACCAAACAAAATATCATGCTGTAGTGGAGCATCTAATAATTTTGCTTTAACATGATCAGGCAGATTCTGTTCCTTTAACCAAGCATGCCTCCTAATGACAGTACCCATAACAGCAGCCCTGCAGGAGGCCTCCAGAGAGTCAAACCCACATTGCAAAGTATGCTTTCCCACTTGTTCAGCTGCATGCAATAAATCCTGTATTTCTTTGTTTTCTGCACATTCAGAATTTGTCAACATTTTCTGTTTAAGCAGTGACATTAAGTATTTTTGATATTTAAGCATATGAAACTGACAATTTAAAGCTCTTACAGCCAAGGTAGCAGAAGTATAAATCTTTTTCCCCTATTTGTCCAGAGCCCTTGAATCCCTGTCTGAGGGGATAAGGTTTTTTGCAGTGGAAGCCTTGACCCCTTTGGGACCCTGAGATATTGTTTCTGGGTCAGCAGCAGGGATTTTATAAAGAAATTTATGGGAATCTGGAACCCTGTAGTACCTGTCTGGCTTAACAGGTGCTGGAGGTACAGAGTCTGGAGACAGGCCGGACTCTGAAAATACATCATCTACAATGTCTAGAACAGGAGGAATAGCAAGAGGCCTGTGCTGAGGAAGTAAAAGGAAGTCTCTAAGCCTTTTCTTAGATTCGGAGTAGTCTTGGCTCTCCCAGTGGAAGTGCTCCCTCATGGTATGCAGGGTTTCCCCAAAAGAATAATCCTCAGGAGGAGAGGCTGAAGGGACAGATTCTTCAGCATCAGAATCCGCATAGGGAGGAAGAGAGTATTTCTGTTCAGAAGAGGAATCAAAGAAATGGAAACCTGATCTGAAGATTCATATTCTGTCTCTTGCCTAGGCCTCTTATCAGGAGGGGGATGGGAGCCCTTGATCAAAGTAATTAGGTCTTCGGCCATTTTGAGCATCTGTTTTTTAGGCATGGGGGCCTGTCCATGGGATTGCTGTACTTTTTCTTTGTCTTTAGTGGAGCTTTAGTCTTTGCCTTTGAAGCTGTAGTTGGTTTTACATATAACTGTGTAGGCCTGAAAACACCCTCAGAAGCCGATGCCTGCTCAGTGGCTCCGGACCCATCTGAAGGGAAATTTTCCGAGTGTCCAATACCTTGAGTTTCCTGCGGCCTAGTTGGCTCCACATGGGAGTCGGAAGCGGCCTGTGGCTCTGAGGTAGCGGACGTCAGGGGCTGCGAAAGCACCTCACTGAGAACCGGCGACTGGCTTGGAAGCCTCGTTGTCAGTTTTGGACCTCGGATGCCTGTCCCTTTCCTTGCGTTTCTTGTGAATTGCGGTAGTCGGATGGCTATCTAACTACATTGTGTAATTAAATCTTTGGCCAAAGTAGTGAAATGCAAAATCGTGCTGTCGCTTAATAGTGCGTTGGTTAAATCCAGCACAAAACCTACAATTAGCAACGTCGTGATCATGGCTTAGGCAAGGAATACAATAAGAATGGAAGTCCTTATGAGGTATTTGCTTCCCACAAGAAATACAATTATTAACTTTTTCTGACATCTGTCTGGAGCAAGAAAAAAGTTTCCCCAACGGGGTACTTAGCTTTAAATGAAGACTTCAGATCTAAAATTCGAACACGAAAATCTCAGGAGTCGGCCAACTGGCATTTGCGAACTGCTTTTGCTTCGTGCACCGCGTGGCAAGAAAGACTGAAGAAAATGGCATCGACTGCATCTTTTATACCCCTGGCGAACTGACATAAGGGAAAAAGCGACAGCAACCGACGCCGGACCAGGACTTTGGAATTTAGGCTAACTGCGGGTAGCCTGCCAGCAGGATAACCCAAGTGTAATGACTGCAACAGTGAAACACGATGAACATCTGGGGACCGGCTCCTACCAACTACCTGTACAGATGACTCCGTGGACTGTGGAACCGAGATAGGAACCTTTTTAGATATCTTCGGAACAGAGGAGCCCTTCAGATCTGAACTTGCACCAGAAGAAGCAGAAGATGATGGTTTTGGTTTTTCTGGAGTAGCAGTATCCAAGTCTGACTGAAAGGCAGACTTGATAAGACCACGTTCAACTAGATTTCTCTTCCTCTCCGCCAAAACCCTGGCACTGAATCCATGGCAAATAGAACAAACTTCTTGGAGATGTACCTCTCCCAAACTGTAAACACAGGTGGTGTGGCCATCTGTGATGGACATTTTCTGGTTGCATTTAGGGCACTTTTTAAACCCTGATTTAGCTTTTTCAGACATAGTGAAAGATCTAACCTTGCAGCTACTTCACTATTTATTTATTGACATTTGTTAACCAGGTTTGTCCAACTGGGCTTGTGGCCCATTTTCAGTGGAGACCCGAGGAGAAAAGCTCCAGTAATACATTTTAAAACAAGTACAATTTTAAACAATATTGATATAATAGCAGTTATAGCAAAATGATTCACATATGTTGGATTACATGCATAAAGTTAAAGTTGCATTAAAAAAGAAGCTAAGTAACAATTTTACACTGATATAGTTCAATAGGTCAACAATAAACATATTTTGTTTGTATAAAATTGTGCAAATGCATAGTAGACACACTGGAGAGAGAGGTGTAATGCGGTACTAAGTATGGTCCTTTTGAGGGGTACATAAAGGGAAGGAAGACTAGGTAGGGTAATGGCAAGGGCAGGTTCTGGAATTGAGAAAATAAGCTTTTAGTTCATTTTTAAAGTGTGAGGTGTGGGAGACTGGATGTAAGTCAAGGGGAAGTTTGTTCCAAGCATGGGCAGGGGAGTGTTTGTACAGTAGTTTGCCTACTGACCTTTTTGGGTGGTAGATATTAAGTAATTGTTGGTTAGAAGTACGGAGGGTCTGGGATGGGATGTAGATGGAGACTAAGGAAGACAGAGATGGACAGAAGGAGGGTTTATAAAGAATAGAGTGTAGCATATGAAATTGATAAGATAGCAGAAACTGGGGAAGTTCAAGCCATTGAAGAGAGTTTAAAGAAATGCAGTGGTGTGAGTTGTATGGGGAGTTAGTAATGAATCTGGCTATTTTATGGTAAGTCTGTGGCAGTTTGTTTAGAGTGGAGGCCTGGATATTGGTAAGAACTGGGGTGGTGTATAAGGAGGAGGGGAGAAGGAGTGCCTAGCCCAGGGTCCAGATTCAGGGGTTAGGAATTTTTTGTTCCGATATAGCATACCTAGTTTCTGTTTCTGTTTTTTTTTTTTTTTTTTTTTATACACTGGAGTATGTGCAGGTTGAACTTGAATTAGTCATCGATAATGACCCCTAGGAGTTTTGTGTGGGTGTCAGGTTGGATGTTTGTATTGTTAGAAGATGTAATAAAAAAAGAGGTTTTGTGATGAGAAAGAGAATGGGGAAGGAAAAGCAGGAGTTTAGTCTTTTTGGGATTTAGGATCAATAGGTTGTGAGTGAGCCATTGTTCAGTGGATAGTAGGGCCTGTTGGGTCAGGGAGTGTAGTTCAGGAATGTTATTTTAGATGGACATAAGTGTGGAGTCGTCAGCATACTGAATAAGGGAGGATTCTTTGCATGAGGTGTAAAGATTATTGGTGAAGATGTTAAACAAAAGGGGTCCCAAGATGGAGCCTTGGGGAACACCAGTGGAGATGGGAAGGAAAAGTGAGGAGGATGAGAGCCATTTGACAGATTGTTCCCTGCCAGATAGGTAACTATTAAACCAAGCAAGTGTGGAGGGGGATAGGTGGAGATTTGCGAGTTTGGATAGTAGTAGAGGATGAGAGGCAGTATCGAAGGCTTTTGAGAGATCTAGGAAGAGACAGGAAATTAGTTTATTGTTGTCTAGAGCCTCTACAATGATATGAGTGAAGGAGAGGAGGGCAGTGGTGGTGCTGTGGTGAGGACGAAATCCATGTTGAGTAGGGGTAAGTAAGTGGTATGTGAGGAGGTGATAAAGAAGCTGTGAGTGAATACATTTTTCTAATATCTTGGAGAGGGGGGACAGAATGGCAATGGGTCGGTAGTTTGAGGGGTCAGTGGAGTTTCCACCTTTATGAAGAGGAATAGTGAAGAAAGATTTCCAGAGGGTGAGGACAGTTGATTCCAGAATAGATCGATTAATTTGTATAGATACAGGATAGGCAATTGAGTCAGCAGCAAGTTTGAGGAATGTAAGAGATAGATTGTCAGTGGAAGGAGAGCAGGGTTTTAGCTTGAGTAGTAGAGATTTGATGTAATTAATGGGAACTGGCTCAAAAGAAAACACAGTTGTGTTAGTTGGACTTGGAGAGGTGGGTGTTGAAGTAGAGTTTGGCTTAGAGGTTACCAGATTTTGGATGGAAGAGATAAAGTGTTTATTCAGGAGGGTATCTGTTTCCTGAGAGGAAGAGTTAGGGTATGGGGAGGGATTACAGGGCTTTCCAGGATAGAGGATATTGTTGAGAGTTGACCAAAATATTCGAGGACTGGATTTGTTGTTAAGCTGAGCAGAGCTATAGTATAACTTTTTGTCATTAGTTGTATGTTTTTTTGCAAGGTTCCTCAGTTGCCTGTATTTTTGAAGAGAAGGTGGTTGTTTAGTTTTAGTCCAGGTTTTCCAAGCATGATCTCTGTTTCATAAGGGACCTAGTCTCTTTAGAGAGCCAGGGAGCATGGTTTGATTTTACTCTGATCTTCCTAGAGGGAGCCAAGGAGTTTAGAGTATTCATGAAGATGCTATTGAAAGTGCTTACAGCATCGTTTAGGGGGAAGTGTTTTAGGAAGGACCAATCTATGTTGTGGAGAATGGAGTTAAATTGGGATGAATTGAAAGTCGATAGTTTTCGACAGTCTTTGATAAGGTGGGGTTTAGGAATATGGGAGTAGTGTCTTAAGATGGTGGTAGGGAGATGATCACTGAGGGAGTCAGGTAAGGTTGTGGGATTGTGGTATTGGTGGGGGGATTGGTAAGGATCCAGTCTATGATGGAGCTGGAAGTGGAATTTTTATGGAAGCGAGTGGGAGATGTTATAAGTTGGTGGAAACCGTGTAGGTGGATACTGAGTTGAGGGGAGTCAGTTGTGAGTTTGGACCAATCAATGTTGACATCACCAAGGATAAGTGTCTCATATGGTATGTTGTGGGAGAACCAGGATAGGATGTTTTCAAGAATGGGCAGATTGTTACCAGGAGGAAGGTATATAGAGGCAACTTCAAGTTTTTTATGTGGGGATTCAGATGGCAGTTAAGGATGATGATTTCAGCTGGGAGGAAGTCAGGAATTGGGAAGGGTATGGTGAGAGGTTAAGAATGTTTGAGTAGAGGATGGCCACACCACCACCTTTTTTTACAGGTCTATCAGATCGGAAGATATTATAACCTGGTGGGAGTATTTCACTATTTGAGATTTGTGGCTTGTTCCAGGTTTCAGATAGGGAGAGGATGTGAGGGGGTATTGAGAGCTATCCATGAGTGCAGCTCAGTGACTTTATTTGCTAGACTCTGAATATTCAATGAGTAAATAGTGAAGTATTTGGATGGAGATGACTGTTGTGACTGAGGTTGGTGACTATTAGAGGAGTAAGATGGGGCAGTGTAGAGGTAGTTTTGGGGAGAGAAGAGGGGACAGGGTTGGGATGGATATCTCCAGAACAAAGTAGGTTTTTAGTGAGGAGAGAGTGTAGTAATTGCTAGATGGAGTTCGTATAGTTTTGACTTAGCTTTGTGGGAAGGTTTAAAAACCTGTATTATGGATAGCTTATATAGACTTGAGGTAGAGGTAGTAAAGAGATTAGGGGAGATAGTAAAAGATGAAGTAGTTGGATATATGTTGTATGAGTCAGAAGTTGGTGAACATAGGAGTGGGTCAGAGAGATTGGAGTGGTAAGAGGTGGAGATAGAGAGAATAAAGAGTAGTGTAGAAGATATTAGAAAATAATACATGTTGGAATAAAATATGGTCAGATAGAGAAGGTAGAGAGACAGTGGTACAGAGGAAGTGGTGTTGACAAGATTGACAGATTAGTGAGGTGGTTTTGGCAATAGGCAGGAAGTGGAATTGTAGTGGCTAGTGGGACAAGAAGGGGAGGGATAGTTAGGTATAAAGGTAATTGTAATGGGGTGGGTGAGAATGGGGGTAGGGTATTGGAGTGAAGTGAGCCCAAGCGTAGTGAGGGCGAACGGAGCGGGACTAGCACCCTGGTCAAGATGAAGTCATAGAAACAATCAGAAAAAGATAGTGAAAAACTAGCTTGAGAGACAAGGATATAACGTTTCTAAAGGTATAGTCACCAGAAATAAAATAAAAAGAAATAAAATATGAGCAGAAATAAGCTTACAAAAGGACACTGGCCTCAAGCTACACAAGTAGATTTACTTGAAGCAAACCCAGTGCTGTATGGTTAAAATAAGCTTCAATAGAGAGGGGCTTTGGAGGTGGACAGAGAGGTATTACTAGCAGCTAAATGCAGGGCAAAACATAAAAAAACATTAATATGTAAGAGTCTGAAGACAGTAAAATAGGGCAGGTGCACTAGGAAAGACAATTATGAGTGAGGGTAGAAATGAATTCAGGGAAGGGTAAAGTGCAGAACAGGAGAATATACACAGAAACAGTATGAGGATAACGGGTAACCAAAGAGAAAGGATAGGAGCTGCTGGCGTCTGCTTTTCATGGTGACTAGCAAAAAAAAAAAAACACTGTAAATTCTTGTGCTTATAAAGTCTAGCATTAATTAAAAGATTAGCTTATGTAGTAGTTATTTACTGGGACACATACTTCAGTGGTATTATTTTAAGCTTAAAATGGTGGCTTCCGGACAGATAGTTCACTGAAAGATATCCCAATGAAAATGCAATAATCTCTTAAATTCAAGACCAAATTAAGAAAGCTTGTTGTAGAAGAAATCAAGCATAACCGGCTACAGTTACAAATAACTAAAGAAAGCCTAACTCGGCTATACGGGATAGGGAGGAAAACCTAAAGAGGCACCAACAAGGCCTAACTCCAGAAACGAGAACACAAAGTCTTTTGTTTTTTGCAATGAACTAGCACAATAGCATAAAGGAGGACAGCCTATCCTAGCTGAATGCACTCAGTTCTTTATCCAGAAAAAAAAACTACCAAAAACTACAAAACAAACACACTTATCTGAAAAAATACGGCCTGAGCTGTAGAAGACACACGATTTGTTGCAGTGGTAAACTAGATCTGGGGAAGGTAGCGGTGCATTATGGGAT
This sequence comes from Protopterus annectens, assembly GCF_019279795.1. Taxonomy (NCBI): domain Eukaryota; kingdom Metazoa; phylum Chordata; order Ceratodontiformes; family Protopteridae; genus Protopterus; species Protopterus annectens. The sequence goes on along the minus strand of NC_056741.1, from coordinate 1,346,763,569 downwards.
AGGGTTTCAGCCTTGAGCTGTTAGAGACCTCGAGCTTTGCAATTTGGCCGACACTGAGCCGAGGATCGGCTTCGAACCCATCAGTAAGAATGAAGGCGAGATTGAACAACTTCACATCATTAATACTGACTGCATAATACAAATGGTAGAGAACAAAATCTGAAGATTTATCCTGCTGGATGATCCATCACTCCACCACAGCAAACTACTTGAAAATATGAAGAGGTTTCAGTTCCTAACTGGTCTATTCTGTGTCTAAGCAAGCTCATTTTCAAGGTTTTAAAGCAGGGCTACTACTACCAACCCCCTGGCCAATGGTGAAAATGCCATTCCAAGAAAACGAACGCAATCTCAGATATTAGATGAAATGCAAGTGTGGACAAGGTATACACTTTCTTACCAAACCTGCCAGGAAACCTAGTTAGTTATTTGGTATGCAGAGATGCCTGCTGCAATGTTAAATACTTGGGATGCAGCAACAGAAATCACTGTCTGATACCTCTGGGTTCCAGTACAGATATCAGAATTTTCCAAAATATGTACATATTTGCTGCTCAGGAAATCTTCTGAAAGCTACAGGATGGATTCACACTACAAAAACATTTTGAGGTCAAAGGGCTAGCATAGCCCCTTCTATATCGAACATCTGTCTGATATAAACCATGGAGGAGCTATATTAACATGACCATCTGAAGAACGCTATGGTAGTCAGTCCAGAAGTTGGATGTCAGGCCTTCCTAAAAATGCTTACTATAAGGAATGTTACTGCAGTGGAGATCCCTACACTGAAATCCAGTGTTCTTCATAATGAGCCTCGACAGAGGTACCATCAATATATACAGGGCATGTATGGGGGGGGAGCTGCCTTGCATTGGTTCAGTGCAGGTATCTTAGGTGCAGAGAACTTCCTTGTTGACTGCTAAAGCTTCTTACTCCTCTCCCCAATAGCCTTTGCCAAAGACCTTTTGTTTAACCTGACTGACCCTTTTGGGATTGCTGAATTTGAAAACTGCACTAACATTTGCAGTATTTTTGCCTTTTCTTCTAATCTCTTGAATACTACTACTGCAGGAGACTTAAAAAAAAGAACATTTTTCAAAGGGAGAATTTAAGATTTGGTCTTTGACAACCTCAGGCAAGGGGTGAATTCTGAGCTATACATATCCTCTTAAAGCTGTCACAGTACAAGCAGCTTTAGCAGATGTACTGCTTACACACATTATGGAGTGCCTGAATATGTTTCAGAGTACACTCCACAAGGGATTCTACCATTGCCTCCACTTGCCTCAGAATGTCCTCTTGATTTTGCAAGAAATGGAGTCTAACATTTAATGGCCCTGATACAGATTGTGGCAGAAGTATACACTTTCTTGCCAAAATGGTTTAATTCACTACTTGCTTTGGTCTGGCAGTCTGCTATTGGTGAGCATCAGCTGCTAATCTCTTCTCAAACCCAACAAAGTGGCAACCACGTCAGTTACACAATTCTTATATATTGAGCCTTCTACTCCACTCAGTATTTGTCAGGTTTCTTAGGTGCAGGAGACAGGGTTCATCTTCCAGGCTCCTGCTTATCGTACCAAGGGTACCAGAACTTGCCATTTTTTAGTATGAATGGTTAGGTTTAAAAGGCCCCAGTGATCATTAGCCTAGTATACTCCTATAAACCTATGAGAACTTAGCTCCAGGGATAATTTCCGAAAGCATCCCAAAAACTCCTGGCAAACGAGGAGGTATGGTAGCAGGCACAGACAGCTCAATGTTCAACAGATCAATATACCTCTTTTGGAGTCCAATAGTTCTGTGAATCCCCATCTGAAACTGTTGAGGGTCTCTGAGGAGGAGACGGAGTCGCTTAACAGAGATGCAACATGATTAGTATGGTACCACAGGAGAGAGCACGTCTATGAAGCATAAGCCATTTCATCAGCTTTAAATTAAAATAAAATTAGCTAGTTCATAACTAAAGCCCTTCATCTAGAGCACCCAAATGGTTGCCTATGAAAATAGGCAGCAGAACTTCCTCCTAGGGTAACTAATGTTTAGATTCTTTCAATAGGACACTTATTTTGCTATTGCCACAAGACTGTTTACAAGCTCTCTCTGTTGTAACATCTGAAGTAAATCCAACAAAGTTTCAAGTCCAGTGCACACACCACAACTGCTCTGTACTTGCTCACACACTAGAAGGCATTCTCAAGTCTGACAAATCAGCTTCAAGTGCTTGAGCCCAATCACTGTACAAAAATTACCGCCAGAGATAAGTAGTAAAATGTTAAACAAGTATAAGCAAGATTTGGCAGGTGCAATTTTAAATTACTTTTATAACCAGCCATGGTAGGAATGCCACAAAACTAACCAGGTTAGACAAACAGCTTGGTAACTAAATGTGTTTTAAGGTGGAATGACAAAAAGGTTGAGGGAGCTGGAATGCAGAGTATTGTAAAGGTTCATATCCCACATAGGACAGCCTGCAGATAAGATGGACCAAGGCAGTGAAGAAAAAGGTATACTAAACTAAGAATTTTGTTAAGTAATGCGATGTTTAATTGAGAGCCAGTGTAAATTCTGAAGAGTAGGTGTAATGTGGCAATGGCCTGGAGCTCCAGCATGCGACTGAGTGGCAGAACTTTGCACAAGTCGAAATCATGCAAAATGACAGTCAGGGACACCAACAAGCAAGTACTGTAGTAGTCCAGATAAGAAGATAATTAGGGAGCGAAAGTATTGTAGGAAAGCAACCAGGAGTAGTTGCTTGATTCAGGTGATGTTATCGAGAAAGAAAAGATGATTTGATGACAGCTAAAATGCAGCCCTTGTGTGTCAGCCTGTCATCAAAAATCACCCCAAGACCGCATACCTTTGACACAAATCTAAGTTTGTTACCACAATACTACTACATATCAAGTAACACGACAGGAAGGAAGGAGTTTCACAGGGTAGCATGAATTACCACTGTTACTATTTGGAATTTTTGAGTTTCAGCCTATCACTGACTATCCAGTCAAGGATAAGTTCTAGATTGCAAAAAAAGGACGCAAGGGCAGACATAGAGCCCTGAGGGAATGAGAGGCACAGCTATGTATCATCAGTATAGCAATGACATTGTAATACTCTCAAATGGATAACATTTCCAAGAGGCAATTATGTAGGTGGCAAAAAGTAGTGGATCAAGAATAGAGCCTTATGGAACCCCACAATACAGAGTGTAAGCAAAGGGGGAATTCACCCATAAAACTACACTCTGAGAATGCCCCGATAAAGAGGAGGCAAGTCAATCCAACAGCGTTCCAGGGAGGGCACATTAATGATGCAAACACTCCAGAAGAAGCATATGGTCCACCAAGTCAAATGCTGATAAGATCAAGAACCACCAAAACAGAATGATAACGCTGCTCTCTCAAAAATGAGTTTGTTAAAAACTCTGGTAAAAGCTGTCTAAGTGCTGTGCCTAGCCCTAAACTCAGACTAGAATGGATTGAAAATGGCCTAACGGTGCAAAAATCACTCAAGTATTTTACCCAAGAATAGGAGATTCAAGATAGGAAGATAATTGTTGAGGTCATCAAACTCAAGACCAGTCTTTTTCAGGATTAGGGTCGCTGAGCCATCTTTCAAGAAAGACAGTAATACCCCAAGCCTAACAGAGATGGTGACAATCTCAAAAAAAAAAAAAAATAAATAAAGAAGTGGAATGATGGCCTCAAGAAATGCCAGTACATGCCAAGATGGAAAAGAAGATCAGAGAGCAAAGATTAGAAATTCTTCGATATCTAAACTGCAATTTAGTGTTAAAATTTTATTCACTGGCTCCAGGTCAGAAAGAAACACTATAAACAGACTATAAAATATATTTAGACAAGAAAGTTTCTCTATGTGGTGCTTGTATTTCCTGTACAAGCAGGCAAATCTATAGACTAACAGTGCTGAAGTGACAGAACAGTACTGAAATGTGAGGTAGAAAAAAAAAAAATCTGCAAATGGTTATGTCAATACCCCTACTTACATGGCAGTGGAAGGGAGGATGGCTGAAGCCTTATGGGAAAGCTCCAGCAAGAAGTCGGGGTAGATGCAGACAGGATATTCCACATATGATGAATGCAAGAGTAAACAGAATGATGAATATCTAAACTAGAGGTGTAGCTGACTATTTTTGCCACCCCCTCCCAAAAAAATAAAGTTTAACAGCAAAAAATTATACTCTCTGTAGCAAGGAGACGCTACAATTTCTGCCTCAGTGCTTGCAACATTCACTTCAATTCTTCAGTTATGAATGCAAATATAGAGATTCAAAAGCTTGTAATGCAATGAAGAAAGACTGGCTTTTGCTGACACCTTGTGCCCAGGGTTGACTGCCCCCTTCACCCCACCCTAGCTACGCTACTGCCAGTAACAAAAGTCTCTTATCCAGAAGATCTGAAAAAGTAGTGGAAGATAATCAGTACAGGGAGCTTGCAATATTGTCAGTAGAAGAAATGCATGCAGGCCTCCTGCGCTGCTATGTGATTTGACCCCCTCCCCACTCTCTCAGCATCTGTTTTTAACTCGTGCTTCCTCTTCTGCTTCAACTGTTCCACCTTACATAAATAAACCACTATTTATCTGAGTCATTCCTGCTGTACCAGAGTACAAAAAGGATGGAAAAGTTTACATAAATAAACCACTATTTATCTGAGTCATTCCTGCTGTACTAGAGTACAAAAAGGATGGAAAAGTTGCTTCACAGTACCCTTAAAAATTTCCTGGGAGAAAGAACAAATTGGTTCACCGTGTTCACAGAAGCATTTAACAACTGACGTTTTCTGATAGCAGTTGAATCCTGAACTACATACATGTCCTAGTCCCTGTCATTTGTGGCAGCAGCAGTTTTGGCAAATTCTACTGAATGATGTATCTAACTAACTGAAACCATACCAAATGTAGGGGTACAATCGGAGCTAGTTAAGAGATTCTTGGAGAATCTCTTCTTCTCTGATCCATTAATTTCTCTTGCCACATCTTCAGTTTCTCTTAGTACACTCCCCTAGCACTGGAACATACAGATCTGTTAACTGACAGTCCTGGTCCCTGAAGCAGCAGACAAGGAAACTTTCTTGTCAAATTTATCAAGCATTCTACCTTCCCAGCTATTAAGGGAGAGTTGCTGGGCCAAGCACCAACGTTAATATCTTTCCACTATCTATTAACAGTTCTGCAAGGCATGCTGCATTTAATTAATTACCTTTAATAATGACACTTCACGTTTTCTGGACTCTAGAGAAACAGCTCAGACTTCAAAGATGCAAGGGAATGTGAATCTGATTTCAAAGGAGCTTTATCAAAAGTATTTTCAAATGTGCATACCATCAGAAACATTGTTAAAGATTTCAGTTGTTCCACATGTAGGAGCACCAAATATCTTTCTGTCTCTGTAATAATTATTTGAGCCCAGAGGAGATATCCTTGGAGGAAACTCTGAAGACATTGTGTTGTCATCATAACCAAAACAACAGCAGACAAAGACAAATCTTCCTCTCCAAGGTTCTATTTCAATGACACAAATGGAGAAAGTTAATTTTTCTTCTTTCCTGGGAGTGATACCTAAAGCAAGAGATTGATGTTACACTAGCAGTGGCACTACCTTTTTTTGCAGACTACCATGTACTCATTAGCAAATGTTGTAGGAACAAAAAAAAGAAGGTATGATTGACCATAACATTCCATCTGTGTTGTCAATTTTCATCTACGCTTGATTTGTGGGTCTACGGTTCCAATCCTTGTAACCGATCTGGCCATTAAATAGCTCACGTCAGCCAAAAAATATCTCTAGCTACAAGTCTATCCACAATGCCCCTCTCTACATTATCTCGCATCGAGTTTGCAGGCTTACAGAAGAAAATACCCTAGCTCAAGTCAGAACCCATGTCCAAGGTGTATCCTAACAAGGAAAAAACCAGGACAGCATGTCGTTCCACCAGAACTCTATAGGAACCAAAAACAAACAAAAAAGTACCTTTAAAGGAAGCCTGACTCAACAAACAAAAGAAAAAGTAGAAAGCGGCTTCCACCAAAACGAGGGGATAAAATTCTTCTTTATTAAAATGTAAATCGTAAAGGCATACGAAGTGGTCTCAGGCCAAAACCAGAAAAAATGGATAAGCACTTTGTGTATAACCTTCATCAGATCCTTAGTTTTTGGTTCCCTGAGTTACTTACATTTAAAAACATCCAAACACTTCAGTTAAGTAATTGACACACCCCTTTGTCTTGCATCCCAATGTGGAACCATGCAGGCCAATAGCAATGCCCATACTGAACACACACTTCTTTTAAGCCAATCGGAATGCCACTAATAATTCCTATTAAGACTATGCTCTTTTAGTATCGGTTTCAATGGTACAATATGGTTCAACCCTGGTGGAAAACTGGCTCTTAAGTTCATAATCCACCTCTTTTCTTCTTTTTCCATTCTATTAAAAAGATCTCCTCTGCGGACTCCATTTACTTGGGAAATCACCATGAAAGTAAACGTGTGCCCATTATACTCCCGTACGTGTCCATACAAAGCATTAGTATCTATTTTATGTTTTATATTCAGCTGGTGCTTCAGAATGCGCTCTTTAAACTTTCTATTCGTCTTGCCTACAAAGTAGGCTTGACAAGAGTCACACAGAGCCACATAAATCACATTTTTACTGTAGCAATTAGCAGAACCATGGTATCTATAGACTTTGTGTGTATTAGGATGTTCAAAACTATTTGTGGTGCTGATGAAATTACATGCCTTACAGAAACCGCATCTTCGTGTACTTATCACTTTATTCTCTCTTCTTGTATTTATATCCAGTTGTCCACCATAATTACACAGCAGACTTTTTAGATTCTTTTTATTCTGAAACGAAAAATGGGGATAATCCCCTACAATATTCTTGATCTTGTTATCTGCTGTAAAAACAAGCCAATATTTCCTAATGTTGTTGCAAATATCAGAACATTCAGTACTGAATGTAAGCATACATTTAAGGATGATGTTGTTATTCCTGTTAGTACAATTGGCCGTGTGTGTTTTCTTGGAGTACAAAGGCATTCCTTTTTGTTGGCGTAAGGTCAAGGCTTTTTCGGGGTCCATGTTTATTCTTCCTTTACTGTAGCCCCTCGCTGTAAAGTTTTGTTTTAGTTTAGTTTGTTCAACCATGAAAGTATCATTTGTACATAATCTAGACACCCGAACAACTTGATTCTCCACTATATTTTTATAGATATTGTCTTGGATGCATGCTTGAATAGTGCAACATATGGTTCTTCCACACTGGTTTCCTATACAGAGTTGTTTCAATACCCAAGTAAATGATGGAGTCCACAGAGATCATCTTTTTAATAGAACGGAAAAAGAAGAAATGAGGTGGATTATGAACCTCAGAGTCCCCAGGTACCTTAGATCCTGGGTGGCCCTAGAGAAGAACATTCCTGAGAACCATAGAACCAAATGAAGCTCTCCCCCTGGAAACCATATCCAACTTGTAATGAGTAATGAAAGCATGTGGAGTACCCCATGTTGCAGCTGGCAAATTTCTGAAATGGAAGATTTGTAATGAAAAACAGCTGAAGTCGCCATAGATCTGGTAGAATGTGCCTAAACCGGCACAGGGAGTCTCAGATTCTTTTTCATGTAAATAAAGAAAATGCAATTCCTTAACCATCTTGATAGAGTAACCTTGGAAACAGATTTGCCCAAGGTTGCACTCGTAAAGGACACACATAACTGTTCTGATTGTCTAAAATGGCTAGTTCTGACCTGTTAAAAACGCAACTGCCTGTGCACGTCCAGAAGGGTCAAGCAGTATTCACCTTTATTAGAAAATTTTGGGAAGAATACAGGCAAATCTACAGCTTGATCGATATTAGTCTCTGAAATCACTTTAGGAATAAAGGACAGGTTTGTTCTGAGATACACACCGTCTTTATGGAAAACTAGATAAGGAGTTTTAGAACATAAAGTCTGTAATTCGGAGACTCGTCTCTGTGACAGCAACAAGCAACGTTTTTCAAGAAAGAAATTTTAGGTCACAAGTAACTGTAGGTTCAAACGGAAGAAATGTAAGACACTGCAAAACTATAGTCAAGTCCCATGGTGGTAGAGGATCCCTGAATGGAGGCTTTAGATGAAAGATGCCCTTAGGAAAACCTTACAATGCCTGTGGGAGATAAGGGCTGATCACTGAAACTGTTATGTAAATTTGAAATAGCTGCTAAGATAACCTTAACAGTGAAAGCAGAAGCTCCTTTACCAAAGATGGTAGCTAGAAAATCAAACTTTTTCTACTGGCTCTGAAAAAGGAGCCAGAACATTTTCAGAAGCCCAGATAGAAAATCTCTTCCATTTACTACAGTAGGGATTCCTGGTGGATGGTTTATGGGATGGCAACAAAATGTTTCGTACAAGAGATGGGATATCAACACACCCGATGACTAATGGAACTGGAGAAACCAAGCAGTCAGCTTGAGGGTCTGTAGAGCGGGATCCAATAGTCCCCATTGATGGGACAGAAGATCCAAAACTAGGTCCAGAATCTAAGGACGGCAATATAGATGAGGCCAAAGGAAGGGAAAACCTATTTGTTGAGGCCAGTAAGGTGCACTGAGGATTACATTGCTTCTCAAACAAGCAGCTTTCTTGAGGAAAGGAGGGATCAGAGGGAAAAGGCATGAGAGACCAGGGGACCAATTGAGGAGAAGAGTGTCTCTGGGGGACTCGCCCCTGATGGGGAATTATGGCCAAGTAGCTTCTGCACTTGTTGTTCAGGGGTGAAGTAACCTGGTAGCATCAAGGCTGGCCCCAGTGAAGAAAGCTCTTCATTCGCCACTCTGGAGTTTAGAGACCACTCGTGAGGCATGAGGATACACCTGCTCAGTTTGTCTGCAATCACCACTGAACTCCCTGGGATGTGCGTTACCAGAAGGCGGTTGGAAGTTTATGGCCCTCTCCAACACTCAAAGGGCTTCTCGAGACATGCAGGTAGGACATGGTCCCCCCTCCCCCACCATTTGTTGATGTACCAGACCACGGACATGCTGTCCGATTGCACAGCTATCGTCCCTAAAAGTAAGGCAGAATGAAATGCTTGCAACGCTAGAAGCACTGCCCTGAGCAGCAGAACACTGATGTGCAGATTGGCCTCAGAGGGGGACCAAGTGCCTTGGACTGTCTTCCCCAGATAATGCCCCTCCCACCTCATCTTGGAAGCATCCATGGTCACTATGGCCTTGGGCTAAGGGAGGACAAAGGAAAGGCCTAGAAGAATCTCCTTGGACTGCATCCACCAGGATAGGTCATTTTTGCATCGTCTGGATAAAAAAACTAGGTGACTTGTGGGGTGGGTTAGAATGGACCATTGATTCGCAAGCAAACACTGAAGAAGTCATGTGAAATCTTGCCAGTGGGACCAATGTGATTGTTGCTGCCATAGAGCACAATGCTTGCAGAATTTGCTGAGCCAGTATTTTACTTGAATAAAGAACAGGGTGAACCTGCAAGTGTATTTTCTGCAACCTGTGGAGTGGAAGAGATGCCACACAAGACAGAGTGTTGAGAAGACCTCTGATGAATTCCATATCTTCAGAAGGGGTTAGTTGAGACTTCGCAAGACTGACCGTGATAACCAACTGTTGATATAGCTCCAGAATGAAGTCCTTTGTTTACAGAAATAGATGCCTGGTGGAAGCGGTAAGGAGCCAGTTGTCTAGGTAAGCAAACACCCAGAATCCATGCAGCCTCAAATGTGCTGCGATCGCTGCCACGCATTTGGTGAACACCCTGGGGGCTGTGGTGAGACCAAAGGGCAGTACTTTGAACTGATAATGACTGGCTCCCAGCTGGATGTGGAGAAACTCTGAGTGTTTGTCCATCTTTATGTGGTAATACGTATCTTGAAAATCGATAACAGCACATCGAATCATTTTCCTCTAAGAAGGAAGAATTGACTGAACCATGAACAATCTGGAGTTTTGACTGTTGGACAAATTTGTTTAGAATGATGAGATCCAAAATTGGTCTCCAGTCCCCTGCTTTCTTTGGCACTAAAAAGAACCTTGAGTAAAATCCGGATCCTAATTGGTCTGGTGGGACTTCTTGGTTGACTTTTTTTTCTAGCAACTTTTGTATTTCTAATGCTGCTTGATCCCTCTGACTGGGTGGAAAGTCAGGGAGTCTTGTTTGGGTTCTCGGGTAAAGAGTGAAGGGGACTGAATAACCTCTGGAAATAATCCTTAGCATCCAGGCATTGGTAGTTATGCGTCGCCAGGCGGTTGGGTGCAAGGAGAATCTTCCCCTTGACTGCCTCAAGAGGCAAGCAATCGGGCCCCATTTTCAGGAGAGCGGATAGGGTTGACTAGAGACTCCCAGGAACCCTGGTTCTGCGGACCACCCTTGCCTCTTGGATGGCGTCTTCCATTGTAACTCCCCCCTCTGCCCCGAGATGAGTCCATACATGTGTCCTGGAAAGGCTTCTTGAACCACATTTTGCCACTCCTTTGTATCCTGGAGTAGGATCGTTGAGGAGTGGAAAAACGTAAGACCACAGCAGACAGAGTCTTTCCAACCTTTTCACACCTAGACAGAGTTTCCTTAACTTTGGGCCCAAGCAATGAGGATCCGTCACAGGAAGCATTGACAAAGGAAGACTTGAATGGTTCCACAAACTCATACAGGCTCATTCAAGCGTGTGGTCGAATAGCAACACCTGAATCTGATCATCTGGTTGCCCCTTTGACTGTATGTGCAATAAGCCTCATGGACGAGTTTAAAATAGACTCTAGCTAACTGGGAGACCACCTTCTCTTGAACTCCCTCAGTCATGCTCCCATCAGGGTATCCGACAACTCCTTGACCAGATCCCTCTGAAATCTAGTAGTGTGTGCCAGAAAGTTCAAGAACCTGATGGAAAAGGTTGATAATGCACAGACCCGTTTCCCAAATCTGTCCATCATCCTGGACTCTCAGTTATGGGGATGAGCAGTAGAACTTTCCTCGGCTAGTTCTTTCTTGGTGGCAGCAGATACCACCATGGCATCAACTACCAAGCACTTTGCCCAATGTGGATGGTTCTCAGGAGCAGAAAGTATTCTGTCAGGTCTCCGGGGGACAGAGTCTACAGAATCAGGAGCTTTCAAAGTCTGCTGAGCGATCAATTCAATTAGATCGTTAGCAGGCGGGATCACCCCAGGAGGTAGACAGGCAAGCACCAAAAGTCTGCAAACACACGGATTCCGCAGAGGAAGGGTCTTTGGGCTTCCAATCATCCCTCTGTTGTAGGATGTCAAGAATGTCGCCGAAGGAGACTTCTTCCAGGGCAGACCGTGTGGAACCCTCCCCTTCATCGAAATCCATGTCCTCCGTGACTGCTTCCTCTTACACAATCTTTTCCGAGGTGGCTCTTCAGTGGGAGCATCTGAAGAGGACTCTTCCTTTAGCAGTTATGTCTTGCGACCTTGGAGCTCGCTGTCCAGTGGTAGAGGTTGGTGGTAGAACCGCTAAACCTGGGGTCAACGGGTAAGACTATGGTAACAAAGAAGCCACCTGAGATGAGGCAGTGGCCAAGGCTCTTTCCGTGGCTTAAAAACAAACAGGACCCCCTGAGAAGGGATGGGAGCCTGGAACAAACACAGAAACTCGGAACCGGGGTCACACCCTGCCCCGAGACCCCCACCTGACAAACCGGAGCCAAGGTCGGGTCCTCAGTTGGTGCAGCCCGAAGAGACAAGGCCGCATCCAAAGAAATAAAATTGGAGCCAACTTGAACCTCTCAGGCCAACGGCGAAGACAAAGTCCCGAAAGCACTGAAGGCGTCAAAGCTGAACCCAGCGAAGACGCAAAAGTGATCGATGCCGAAGTTATTGGAACCTGTGAAGTTGACAGCTTTAAAGCCTGTGAAGAGGATAGGAGAGGAGAGTAAGAACAGTTGTGGAAGAGAAATACCCTGCACCCAAAGAGAGAGAGAGGGCTGAGAAGGTGAAGGAAGACCACTGGCTGACAGAATCTGATCCACCAGACCAACTATATCAACCTCTGAGAGACTTCTGGTGGAGCAAACAGACAATCCAGAAGGAGACTTGGGTCTTCCTAGAAAGGGGCTAGGGAGTTGTCCAATGGAGGGATCAAAGGAGGGGGAATAAGTGGCCCTGGACTAAGTAGAACTGTCCATCTTTGGCACAGTCTGCAGAGCAGTGTGATATTTTGGCGCCGGCATGGTAGCAGTAACAGTCTGTGCCAGTGTCAGAACCATAGTCAAAGTGGGAATGGAAGGAGTCGTAATTTGAGAGGATGTCACAGTCTGTGTCAGTGGCACAGGTAACGTAACAGTGCCAAAGATTGTCTGTTCCGAATGTTTCAGAACCTGCAGATGCATGCTTGTGCTTTTTAACAGCCAGTGCCAAAGGTGATGCCGGCACTGAATGGGTAGCTTTGGAACCACAGGCCAGAGGAGACTAGTCTGTCCTGGACAAGGCTTCTTCAAAAGGGGCTTTAAGAAGCCCTTTGAGAATAAGGTTATTTCTATGTTCTACCAGGCCTCTGTTACTGAAACCCTGGCAGATTGTACAGTCAGTACTTATGTGGGACACCCCCAAACAATATACACAACAATCATGGCCATCTGAGTTTGGCATTTTCCTGCCGCACTCTTTACACTGTTTAAAGCCAGTAGCAGAGCTTTTAGGTTTTTCTGCCATCATCCTAAATAAAACACAGGAGAGGAAGAAAAGGACGAACAGAGAAAAAACAACAACCAGTCACACCACAAAAGAAAGCACTACCAGCAATGGCAGGAAAAGGATTACCTAACGGTAAAGTAGAGCAGAAGGGAACTACCAATAATGGTAGTGAAGATTACCAATGATAAAAGGAGAAAGGGAACACACACACAAACTAAGGGTAGACCAAAAAGACAAAGGGTTCTAAGAAGTTTAAAGATTAATACCAGTTATAGAAAAGAGACCAAAAAAATTTATACAAAGTTTTACTTAGCTACAACAGAGTAATCGGCTGACGCATCTTGCTTTAAGAAAAGCAAACGAAATTTTGTGGTAATGCAGAGAGGGGCATTATGGGTAGACTTGTAGCTCAAGAGATTTTTTTGGCTAATGCAAGCTATTTAATGGCCGGATTGGTTCTGAGGATCAGAACCATAGACCCATAAGTAAAGAACAGATGAAGACTGACATCAGACTGAATATTAGGGATATGGACACCTAATAATCAGGCATTAGTATGGCTGATGGTTTTGTGACTACATTCAGGGGTTTCAAAAGTGAGACCAAAGCTCCTTTCAGATTCAAATTTGTCAACTTTATCTGAATTGTACTGTACAGCATCTGGCTAAGAAAGAATGGTTATGGTGTGGCATATAAAATAGAGACCTGGTCTTCCTCAGAGGTGGCTGTCCTGCTAGCTGCCGCAAAAGGGGCTTATCAATGGTGGGGCCAAAATCAGATGACATGTGGGCCAGAGATGAACAAACCTTGACAGTATGCTTGAATTGGGCAGCTATCCAAGTATAGACAGATATGGACATCATCTCTGAAGGTGCACAAAGACTGGTGCAATGCATCTAAACACCCAGTGCAGAAGACAAACCAAAGAGCAGGTAATAAACCAATAACAGTAACCAGGAATGTGAAGTATTGTTTATGAGCTCTGTGAACAGGTATATGAAAGTCTGACATCCTTCACACTCAAGGGGACCTGTCGGCAACAAAGGGAGGACTGAAAACAAGATAAGCATCCTGAATTTTTTTCAATCCTACAAAAATGCTCTGGCTGCCAAAGTTTAGGATGGGTTTAGACGACTAAAAAAATAACTTTCCTTGTTATGATTCCACCTCCACGGTTTTGTTTCTGAGGAATAAGAGACCTATCCAGCCACACCTATGATGCTTTTACATACCCTTTGCTATATATGGACACACCAAATAGCTTAATGGTAAGTGACTAACGGTGAGAACAGCAACTCAGCTTATCAGACTGGTAACTTTTTTTTCAAAAACAATTATGCACAGTGGACCATGTCAACAGCTTCAGTGGACACACAGGGTGAGGAAGGGGTCAATTTATATAACAAAATTATCTTCCAATACATGACAACTTCTATCCTATCAAACCTGAGAAAAGACATTTTAAAGCAAAACATTTCAGTCTTGTACAAAAAGACAGGGCTACTTTATCTGCGGTCACTATGAAGACATTTTGCAACCTTTCAAACTAACAGAAACGGATAAAAATTATTATAGAAAACAGAGACATCAAAGATTTGCAATAAATGAAAATCATGATGGAACAAAAAACTCAACAGGACATTTTTTAATTGAAAACCAACTTGTCCCAATCACATTTAATGAGCAGCTATTAGATGAGAATATGAGAGCCCTAAAACTTAATGCCTAACCCATTAAAGGAAAATGGAGCCATTCTCAACCATCTTTCCTTCCACACTGGGGAACAGTATCCAGTAATAAAGCAAAAATAAAATAAATGCTGTTTGAGACTTCAGAATGCAATGCTTGTGTAATAACAAAGGTAAGCACAATCTTAAATGAATGACACAAGGATCACCGTCACAGGAACTAATTCAGAAGAAAAGCCAACATCCTTTCCAAAGTATTTATCTTGTCACAACTATGGACCTAAAATACGGAGTTCAATAACATTCAAAAAAAAGCTTAGCATCAGTACAAAAGTTATACATGACAGCATTTTTAGTTATATTAAACAAAACAAAAACTTGGAACACTATTCTAAAAATCAATGACTAATAAAGCGACAAGTACCAAAAATGAATATTTTTTTAATTCCTGAATTCAGCCAGTGCATTGTGAAAAACAAACCTCAAACTGAACATTACTCCCCATTGAGGTTAACAACTGCTTTTCCTTACCTGCAGAAGGAGGTGTGGGTGGAGGGCCTGGTACGGGGGAATCGGGGTCTCCAGGTCCTTTGGGTTGAGGTGCTGGAATAATCTTCTTCATCGGTGGGGGATGATAAGAGTAACTGTCCTTTTCTCGGTCCTGCCACTGAGCGTAATTATGGTCCAGTGATGGCGGCAGCACAGCATTAGGCAACAAACCACTGCTACAAACAGAAGAGACTCAGGCTTCAGTTTACATGACATGCAATACTGTTTATTAAAATGCCAACTTGGAAATGCACTGCAGCAAATTAACTTGTGGCTACAACGATCTTGGATCAGAGTGAACATGCAATTAGAAGTTATGTACTCACCATAACGTTCCATCTGAGTAGGTATCTTCATTTGTCTGCAACCTTTGGGATACGGATCCGATCTCGGATCCGAGCCGGCAACTTTTACCACAGCATAGATCCGAGCTCCTAGCTCCTCCCTTTACCCATAATCCCCTGCCAACCCTAACTGACCTCAGATCAAGTTTGCCCGATATAAGCAATGTAAAGGTGCCCCGGAAGGGGCTAATCCAGGACAGATCCTAAAGGTCAGGGGGAAGGAGGGGGGGATGGTTGCAGACAAATGAAGATACCTACTCAGATGGAACATTATGGTGAGTACATAACTTCTAAATCTGAAGTAGGAACTTCATTTGTCAGCAACCTTTGGGACAGAGTCCCCAGCTACCTAAATCCTAGGTGGCCTTTATGGAAGAACATTCCGGAGCACTGCAAAGCCAAAGGACACCCTACCTCTGGAGACAACATCCAGTTTGTAATGGCTGATAAAGGTATGAGACGAGGCCCAAGTGGCTGTGGAACAAATATCATCTAAGGGAACCCTAGATTTAAAAGCCGCCGAAGCAGCGACGGCCCTAGTAGAATGAGCTCGAACCCCTTGAGATGCAGGCCTTCCCGAACTCTGGTATGCTAAGAGGATACAATCAGCTATCCACCGTGACAGTGTAACTTTAGAAATTGACTTGCCTAAACTTGTTTTGGCAAAGGAGACAAACAACTGGTCAGATTGCCTATGACCAGCAGTTCGATGAGTATAAAAACGTAATTGTCTGTGCACATCCAAGGAATGCAGTTTATATTCTCCTTTGGTCTGGTAATGGGGAAAGAACACGGGAAGATTAATGGATTGATTAATATTAGCTTCTGAAGACACCTTAGGCAGAAAGGACGGATTGATCCTGAGGTAAACTCTATCTGGATGGAAGGATAAATAAGGCGGCTTAACACATAGAGCCTGAAGTTCAGAAACCCTTTTAGCTGAAGTAATGGCCACTAAGAAGGCCGTTTTCCAAGAGAGATATTTAAGATCAACCGTGGCCGCCGGCTCGAAAGGGGGGCTAGTCAAGGCTTGGAGAACCAAAGACAAATCCCATGGGGGTACTACCTCCCTGACTGGAGGACTGAGAAGGAAAGTACCCTTGAGGAAAGCTTTACAAAGCTTAGCAGTCATCAGAGGGCCTGATTCATGCCCTACATGATAATGCGAAATCGCTGCCAGTTGTACATTGACTGTGGAGCAGCTAGCCCCTTGATGAAAAAATAGAAGTTATGTTCTTACCATAACGTTCCATGTTAGTTGTCTTCTTCTCGCATTCTTTCTTGCTGGATGGGTTCGGAGCCGACCTCGGCTCCGACTCGGCCACTCTAAAAGCTCGAGAGTTGGCTCCACCGGCTCGAGGCTCCCCTTATATCCCACAATGCTAGGCGTGTATTACCTCAGATCTCGTTTGTAAGCTAGGCCCAGCTAATAATAAAACCAGAACTACTGGAAAGGAAGAATCCACCTCTATAAAAAAAGTAAAGAAGAAGGTGACCTGAAGCCTGATCCAGGAATATATGCACAGCAGAGCATATACCTATAGTAATAGAGGTGGTAGAAAGAGAGGTCACAATCAAACTCCTCTAGGTCTGTCCAGGCCAGGGGGAAGGAGGGTGGGACGCAAGAAAGAAGGCGAGAAGAAGACAACTAACATGGAACGTTATGGTAAGAACATAACTTCTATATGTTAAGTTGTCTATCTCGCCTTCATTCTTGCTGGATGGGACCGCGTCCCTAGCACCTTGTCCCGGGTGGCCTAACGGAACAGACTCTTGAGAACAGTGGCACCAAAGTTAGCTCTATGTCTAGAAGCTAAATCCAACTTATAATGTGAAATGAAAGTGTGAGGAGTAGCCCAAGTAGCCGCTGCACAAATGGTGTCAATAGGCAGTCTGTCTTGGAAGGCTATAGAAGTAGCCAAAGCTCTGGTGGAGTGGGCCTTAGGTTTGTTAGGCAGCTTTTGGTGTCTAATTTCATAAACAAGGGAAATCAGAGATGTTAGCCATCTGGATAGTGATACCTTTGAAACTGAAAGTCCCTTTCTGCCTTCTGCATAAGAGACAAACAACTGGTCAGTTTTTCTGAATTGTTTGGTCCTATCCAAATAGTACCTTAACTGACGATGAACATCTAGCCAATGCAATTTCTGTTCAGACCTGTTAGAAAATTCTGGAAAAAACACAGGGAGGTCAATGCTTTGATTTAGGTTAGACACAGAGGCTACTTTAGGTAAAAAAGACGGATTGGTTCGTAAGGATACCCTGTCTTTATGGAACAACAGATATGGTGGTCGACAGCTGAGTGCATGAAGTTCTGAGACCCTTCTAGCTGAAGTAATAGCTACCAGAAAGAGAGTCTTCCAGGATAGCAATTTCAATGAACAGGAAGCTGCAGGTTCGAAAGGGGGAAGAATCAAAGAAGTGAGAACTAAATTAAGGTCCCAAGAAGGAGGAGGATTTCTTATAGGAGGTCTGAGTAGAAAAACTCCCTTCAAAAAAGCTTTGCAAAGCTTGTGAGACATGATGGCAGAATCTGAAATGCCCACATGAAAGTTAGATATAGCTGCCAATTGGACTTTGAGAGTAGAAGGAGATGAACCTGCGTGAAATAGTTCAGCTAGAAAATCAAGAACTATTTGGATGGGAGCAGTGAAAGGATCTAAGTCCCTTCCTTGAGCCCAATAGGCGAAACGTTTCCACTTACTAAGATAAATCTTTCGAGTGGAAGATTTATGGGAAGCTATTAAAATATCTCGAACAGTGTGAGATATTTGAGGAAGCCTGGCTAAGGTAGGAACTGGAGGAACCAAGCAGTGAGGTTCAAAGATGTTAGGGAGCGATGAAACTGATCCGACTGATGGATCAAAAGATCTGGAACTAGGTCCAGATGCCAGGGTAGCTCCAATAGAAATTGATGTAGAAAGGGGAACCAAACCTGTCAAGGCCAGTAAGGAGCAATGAGGATCAATGAGGCCTTCTGAGCGATAGCTTTCTGTATCACTTGAGAGATTAGTGGGAAAGGAGGGAATGCATACAGAAGTCCCCGGGGCCAAACTTGGACTAGAGCGTCTCTGCTGGGCTGGCCTGGTAAGGGGAAGAGGGTGAAATAATCTTTGCACTTGCTGTTTTGGGGAGTAGCAAAAAGGTTGCAGTAAGGCTGACCCCACTTGAGAAAAACTTTCTCCAAGATAATTTCAGAGACCACTCGTGAGGCATGAGGATAGCTCTGCTCAATTTGTCCGCGATAAGATTGGACTTCCTGGGAATGTGCGTTGCTATCAGAAACCGCTGAGAAGAAATCGCCCATTGCCACAGTCTGAGTGCTTCTCGACATAGGGGGTAGGACCTGGTTCTGCCTTGTTTGTTGATATACCACACTACAGACATGTTGTCCGTCTGAATTGCTATCGTTCCCAAGGGAAGAGAGTCTTGAAGGGCTTGCAACGCTAAAAGCACTGCTCTCATCTCTAGAACATTTATATGCAAGTGGCGTTCGTTTGGTTGCCAAATGCCCTGGACTGTTCTGCCCTGATAATGCCCCCCCCACCCGATCAGGGAGGCGTCCGTTGTCAGAGTAGCAACCGGAGGAGGAAGAACAAAGGGTCTTCCTTGGAAGAGCTGGGGGGAAGAAATCCACCAAAGAAGATGATTCCTGCATGTTTGCGTAATCACAATGGTGTGAGACATCGGAAGTTGCTGGTATGACCACTGTGTGAAGAGCATCCATTGAAGGATTCTCATGTGAAATCTGGTTAACAGAAGTAGAGGGATAGCAGCCGCCATAATCCCCAGTACTTTTAGAACCAATCTGACTTTGACTCTGTTGCTGTGGAATAGAAGAGAGACCAGTTTGTGTATGTCCGCTATTCTTTGGTCTGTAAGTCTTGCAGACATGTTGATTGTATCTAGATTTGCGCCTATGAAGGTAATAACACGACAAGGCGACAAAACAGACTTTTCGTAATTTATTGAGATACCTAACTTTTGAAAAATGCGAAAGGCGTAGTCTCTGGCAATCAGAAGACGATGCTTGGTAGGAGCTGTGAGGAGCCAGTCGTCTAAGTATGGAAACACTTGGAATCCTTGACGTCTCAGATGAGAAGCTACCACTGCCATGCATTTGGTAAACACCCGGGGGCAGTGGTGAGTCCAAAGGGCAGGGCTCTGAATTGAAAGTGACTGGTTCCCAGCCTGAAGCGGAGGAATCTTCTGGAGCGTCTGTTCATTTTTATATGATAGTACGCATCCTGAAGGTCTATAGAGCACATCCAGTTTTCCTTTCCCAATAGGGGAAGGATGGACTGTAACGTGACCATCCGAAATCTTGTTTTCTTGACAGACTTGTTCAAGATACTGAGATCCAAAATTGGTCTCCAGTCCCTGTTTTTGGAACTAAAAGAACCTGGAGTAGATTCGGATCCTTGCTGGTCTGCTGGAACTGGCTGAATGGCTCTTTTTGCAAGCAGCTTTGAAATTTCCAATGCTGCAAGATCCCTTTGAGCGGGTGGAACATCTGGAAGGGATTTTTTGGATTGGTTTGGAATGCGAACAAACGGAATGGAATAGCCTTCGGAAATGATGGACTGTACCCACTTGTCTTGAGTTAGGGATCGCCAGGCTTCTGGGTACAGTGATAATCTTCCCCCGACTGCCTCCGAAGGTGGACAGTCGGGCAACACCTCAGGGATGCTGGAAGGGCTCATCGGAAAAGGTTTCTCGATTGCCCTGGTTCTGCGGACCCCCCCTGCCCCTAGGGCGACGTCTACCATTGTTGTTCCCTCCTCTGCCTCTGGAGGAACGACTCTGTCGTCAGGCAAAGTCCCTTGAGATTGTTTATGAACCACATTTTTCCACTTTTCTGGCCTTTGGGGTAAGGCCTAGAAGGAGTAGAAAAACGGACTCCGACGGCAGAAAGAGTTTTGCCATCCGTCTCGCACCTCGTCAAGGTCTCTCACTTGAGGACCAAAGAGGGATGATCCATCAAACGGGGAATTAGTGAAAGACGTTTTAAAGGGGTCCGCAAAATTGCATAACCACATCCAGGCATGTCTGCGTAAGGCCACACCTGTCCCTGCGGCTCTGCTCGCTCCATCAGCCGCATATGAGAGGAGGCGCATGGAGGAGTTTGCTATAGAATTTAGGGTAGCCAGCTGAGCGTTCATCTTATCCTGAAAACCCGCAGCTGTAGGATCCTTTAACATCTCACTCGCTTCCTTGATCAAGTCTCTTTGAAGACGAGTAAAATGACAGAGGTAGTTCAGCGAACGCATAGCAAAGGTCGCTGACGAAAACATCCGCTTCCCGTACCTGTCCATCGACCTAGATTCTTTGTTAGGAGGATGGATAGGCACTGAAGGATCAGCTAGCTCCTTCTTAGTGGCGGCAGCTACCACCATAGCATCCACAGAAACTCCCTTAGTCAGAAATTGCTTATCTGCTGGTGCTGTGATAAACTTTGAAGGTCTCCTGGGGGTGGGGTCCACAGAGTCAGGAGCCGTCCAAGCCTTTTTAGCTACCACCTGCATGAGGGGGTCAAAGGGGGGAGACACCCAGGAGGTGGAAGGGCGAGAGCCAAACGCCTCAAGATACACAGATTCATCCTCCGAAGGGTTAAGGGCTGGCCAATTTCCCCTCTGTTTCAGGATCTCTAGAATGTCTGCAAAGGAGACATCTTCAGAAGGGGAATGGGGGGAACCCTCGGAATCCTCTAAATCTGTGTCAGAGGTGACAGACTCAGGTGAGTCTATGTGCTTCCTCTTACACTTTCTCTTCCTAGGGGGCTCACCTGCCAATTCAGGAGAGGCCTCGGAAGAGGATGAGATCCCCACAGGGGATTCTTGAGGAGCTGGCTCTCTGCGGTCCGGGATGAGGGAGTGAGTAGACATAACCTGAGGCACCGAAGAGGGAGGGACGGACGGAGCCGACTGTGGAGTCGAACCAGGTTCCAACACACTCCGCATGACCTCGAATGCACCTCTGTCAGGCAGAGCCAGAGGTCCCCGCTCCGAAAAGCTGAAAAACTCCCTCGGCACAGACAGCGATGGCTCCGAGGCCGATGTCGGAGCCGAACTCACCAGCGCCGAAGCACCGAGAGGGAGAACAGGGTCGGACAAGGGTCCGATGCCACTCACCCCCTCGGAGCAGACGAGGGAAGTCCGGCGCCGAGATTCTTCCAAGGAAGAAATCGGAGCCGACGACGGAGCCGAAGACAATTGTATCGGCTCCAACGCTATCACAGTCTCTGGTCTGAAACGCCCCGGCTCCGAGCTCAAAGGAGTCGGAGGAGGAACATTTTGAGGAATAGGGTCAAGCTTCGACTGATGAGTCGGGCTCTGAAGCATTTGGGCCAGTGCCTCGGACTTAAGAAGTCGACTCACTACCCTCTGAAGATCATGATCCGAAAGCCTCGATGATCTAGAGGAGTGAGATCTATGGCTCCGTTCAGACAGCAAGGGAGATGCTGGAGCCGAATGAACGGAGCCAAGGGACGGTGACCTGGACCTCTTTCTAGATGTCGGATCCGATGGTCTGATCGGAGCCGACTCAGAAATTTCTAAAGCCTCGGCTCCGGCCGGAGCCGAGGGAACCACAGAAGTCGCAGTTCGAGTCTCATCGGCTCCAGCCGGAGCCGATGTCGTGGTAGGCTTCGAAGCCTTAGGCGTCGACTCAGTGGCTGGAGTCGAGGACCTATGAGCCTTAGAGGGTTTACCCGAAGTAGCAGTAGGGGGACCCTCAGGCTTAAGCAAGCCCCTTAAGATGAGCTTGTTTTTTCTTTCCTGCAGGACTCTAGGGCTGAAGCCATGGCATACAGCACAAGAGTCCTGCAGGTGTAAAGGTCCCAGACAGTACACACAAGAAGTGTGACCGTCTGTCAGAGACATTTTCTGACAGCACGAGTCACACTTCTTGAAGCCTGAGACCTTCGAATCCTTGGACATAACAAGGAACAAGTGTAACCACACACAAACACAAGCACACCGATTACACTTATAAAACTAAAATAGAAATTTTAAACTAAGAAATTAGTTGTTTACTGTATAAAAATCCCTACAGAAAACACACACACTCCAAGGGAATGGTAGGGCCCGAAGGCCTAAGGGAAGAACTATAAGTTCTTAAGGTAAAAATTAAGGAAAAAACTAGATTAAAGGGATAAAAGACCTTTAAGGTAAGGGGAAACTGTATGGAAAACTAAATTAAAGGGTTTTAATTCAACTTTTTTAACTAGTTCCTACACTAACCTGAAACCGGTGAAGCAACACGTCTCGATAGCTGTAGCGGCAAACGAGATCTGAGGTAATACACGCCTAGCATTGTGGGATATAAGGGGAGCCTCGAGCCGGTGGAACCAACTCTCGAGCTTTTAGAGTGGCCGAGTCGGAGCCGAGGTCGGCTCCGAACCCATCCAGCAAGAATGAAGGCGAGATAGACAACTTAACATGGGTAGTTAAGAACTCCAAAACCGACGTGAGAGGCGCTGTGAAAGGATCCAAGTGATGGTGTTCCGTCCAGATTGAGAAACGTTTCCACTTGCTTCGGTAGACTCGTCTGGTGGAAGGTTTATGTGCTGCTACTAGGATGGCCTTGACTGGTGAGGAGATTCCGGGAGTCCTAATCAGGAGTGGAACTGGAGCAACCAAGCCGTCAGCTTGAGGTTGACCAGGTTGGGGGCCTGGAGACCCAGAGGGTGGGTAATGAGATCCGAGAGTGGATCCAGTATCCATGGTGGATGAATTAGGTGAGACCACAGGTACGGGGAACCATGTTTGACGAGGCCAGAATGCGGCAATGAGGATCATTTTGCTCCCCAGCCGACTGGCTTTCTGTAGGAGTTTCAGCATCATGGGCAACGGAGGATAAGCGTAAAGGAGACCGGGAGGCCAAGCATGTACTAGAGAGTCTCTCGGGGACTCCCCTTGAGGGGGAATTAGAGCGAAGCAACTGTTGCATTTGGTATTTGAAGGAGAGGCAAAAATATCGCAACAGGGTTGCCCCCATAGGGCAAATATTTGTTTCGCTACTAGGGGATTGAGAGACCATTCGTACGGAGTCAGGATCAAACGACTGAGCCTGTCTGCTAGGATGTTGGACAGTCCCAGAATGTGCGTTGCAATAAGAAAGCGGTTGGTGAAAATCGCCCATTCCCACACTCTCATGGCCTCGCGACAAAGGGGATAAGACCTGGTTCCCCCCTGTTTGTTGATGTACCAGACAACTGACATGTTGTCCGTCTGTACTGCAATTGTCCCAATCGGTAGAAGGCTGTGAAGTGCCTGCAACGTCAAAAGCACCGCCCTCATCTCTAGGACATTGATATGCAAGGAGGTCTCTGTGTCGTTCCACGTGCCTTGGACCGTTCTGCCTGAATAGTGCCCCCCCCCACCCCAGGCGAGAGGCATCCGTGGTCACTGTGGCGATGGGTGAAGGCATCGAAAATGGTCGTCCCATGTGGAGACTTGGGGACCGGAGCCACCACATGAGCGACGTTCTGCAAGCCCTGCTTAGGGGAATAGGATGAGACAGGGAGTTGCGAGACAGGGACCATTGTACTTGGAGGGTCCATTGCAGTACCCTCATATTTAGGCGGGCTAGGGGTAGTAGAGGAATAACTGCCACCATGGACCCTAGAGCCCTCAGGATCAATTCCGCAGGTGGAGCAGAAAGAATGAGAATGGCCTTGACATGCAACCTCAGGTTCTGAAGCCGATCGGGAGTTAAGAAGGCAAGCATTATCCTGGAATCCAATCTGGCCCCTATAAAATCTATCACCTGTGAGGGGACTAGAGAAGATTTGGTCATGTTGATAGTTAACCCTAGACGTGGAGCAAGGTTGAGGAAGTAATCCCTGCCTGAACAGAGCAGATGCCTTGTTGGGGCGATGAGGAGCCAGTCGTCCAGGTACGGAAAGATCTGAATTCCCTGAAGCCTCAGGTGGGCCGCTATGACCGCCAAGACTTTGGTGAACACCCTGGGGGCTGAGGTGAGACGGAAGGGAAGGGCCCTGAACTGGAAATGACTGGCTCCCAGCCGGAAGCGGAGGAACCTCCTGGAGCGTCTGTCCACTAGAATGTGGTAGTACGCATCCTTGAGGTCTATCAAGCACATCCAATTGTTCTCCCGTAATAGGGGGAGAATAGATTGTAAGGTGACCATTCGGAACTTTTCTTTGGGTACTGCCAAGTTCAGGAGAGAGAGATCGAGAATAGGTCTCAAGTCCCCCGTCTTTTTTGGCACCAGAAAGAACCTGGAGTAAAACCCCGATCCGAACTGATCTGGGGGGACGGGTTGGATGGCTCTTTTTTGTAAAAGCTGCTGAATTTCTGTAGCAGCCGCCTCCCTCTGATTGGGTGGTACGTCGGGGAGGCTTCTGATTTTGGGGGTTACAATAAAGGGAATTTGGTAACCTCTGGATATGATGCGAAGCACCCAGCGATCTGTTGTTATGGACTCCCACATTGCTAGGTGCTTGAAGACGCCCGACTGCCTCCAGAGTGGAGCAGCCGGGCAACCCCTCAGGGGTTCTGCGTGGGCCTCTCAGAGAAGGGTTCTCTGGACCCAAAGTTTCTGGGACCCCCTCTGCCTCTTGGGCAGCGTCCTCCCTGTCCTCCTCTGCCACGAGAGGACTGGTTGTCCGGAGCAGACTGGGACTGATGTGATTTTCGGAACCACATCTTCTTCTGACCCTTTTGGTTCTTAGAAAAGGACCTCTGGGGAGCAGAGAAGCGGACTCCGATGGCAGACAACGTCTTCCCGTCTTTCTCACTCTGGACTAAGGTGTCGCGAACGGTTTTGCCAAAAAGTGCAGAACCATCAAAGGGGGCATTCGCGAATGACGCCTTAAAGGGTTCCGAGAAGTCACAGTGTCGGAGCCAGGCCTGACGCCTTATTACCAGGCCGGCTCCGCCGGCTCTAGCGGCTCCTTCAGTGGCGTGTGACAAGAGCCGCATAGAGGTATTAGAAACTGAGCATAGAGTAGACATTCGGGAGGAGTACAGATGCTTGTCTCCTTCCGACATGGACTCTGGGGGGGATGCAGCGTATTCATTTATTAGATCCCGCTGCATCCGGATGACGTGTGCCATATAGTTCAGCGCTCTCATGGAGAAGGTTGCTGAACTAAAGACCCGCTTCCCCAGGCGGTCCATCGCTCAAGAGTCCTTACTCGGAGGGTGGCCCGCAGAGCTCTCCTGAGCCAGCTCTCTCTTGGTGGCCGCTGTCACCAACATGGCATCCACAGGGGGACCTCTGCTCCAGTGGGTTCTCTCAGCAGGGGGACTCAGGATCCTATCCAGGCGCTTGGGGATAGGCTCCACAGTGTCCGGCTCCTTCCAAGCCCTGGTGGCAATAAGGTCCACCAGGGGGTCGGGGGGAGGGGACACCCAAGAGGTAGATGGCCCTGCTTCGAACGCCTCTAGGAATACGGACTCATCGGAGGAAGCCTTGGGGGCAGACCACCCCCCCTAATCCTGAGCATCTCCATGATGTCTCCAAAGTAGACATCCTCAGGGGGTGACCTTGGGGAGCCTTCCCCTTCATCTAAGTCCGTATCTTCGGTAAGGGACTCAGGGGAGTCCATGTGCCTCCTCTTACACTTGGCTTTGTGAGGGACTTCTTCGGGGGGGGGGTTGTCCGAGGAAGACTCACCACCAATATCACATTCTGGAGGAACACCCAGAGACGTTGAAGCAGGCTGTCCCGAAGGCCGGGTGATGGGAGCCCGGACCAGCTGAGAGGGAGTGCAGGGAGGAGCCGAAGCCAGGACCGGGGGTCCGGATACACTCAACAGTGCCCTTTCCACCACCGCGAAAGCCGAGGGGGAGCCACTCTCAATAGGCTCCGAGAGTCGGCTCCCACTCTGATCCGAAGCGGGGACCGGATCCGGGGCTGAGACCCTCTGATCCAAAGGACCCGTGTGCTCCGACCGGGATGGAACCGAAGTCACACAAAGTCCCTCGGATCCGAAGCTCCGCCCACGGCTCCGAGAGGTCGGATCCGACAAACTCGAGGGACCAGTCAGAGCCGAAGTAACTAGTACTGTTGGCTCCAACACACCCCCGGATCCGACGCGGCTCGGCTCCGAGTGCTCCGAACCCGGGAAGTGGGACGGAGAAGGAGCGATTGGGGCAAAAAAAGGGGTAGAGTTCCCCCCCGGAGGGGGGGAGGCAAGAGCACTCCCATCTGCAGCTGGGCCTGGATGAACCTCCTCATCATCCGGTCCATGTCTGCATCTGACATACTAAATGTAGACCTCGAAGAGGCCACCGAGACAGACCTAGAGTGACGCCTCGATGACCTCGACAGGGACCGGGTTGCCTCCTCCTCAGGTCCCGGTGAAAAACAAGGGGACCGGTGCCGAGGAGGAGGCGATCCAGAAACCCTGGATAGAGAAGCCCGCTTGGCGGGAGGGGCCGAGGAAGAGTCCTCGGCCCGCCGCTTATGGTGCTTCTCCTTCCTTTTGGTTTTTCAGGCCTCCCTATGCTCCGGAGCCAAAACGGGAGGTTGAGTCCCGACCGGAGGAAGGGAGGCAGGGGTGGTCGCTACCGAGGACTGGGTAGCAGCCACTGAAGAACCGGAGGTCGGAGCAGAGTCCGGGGGCAAAAGGCCCGCCAGAATCAGCTTCGATCTCCGGTCCTTAAGTGCCCTGGGGTTGAACGCTGCACAAATCGTGCATCCCGAAGAAAGATGTTCAACCCCAAGGCACCTAACGCACCGGGTGTGGCCATCTGCCAGTGAGAGCTTATGGCCACACTCGCTACATTTTGAAAAGATGGCTTTAGGGGCCTCCGACATATCGAACGTAAACCACAATCACTAGGCCCCTAACACACCACAAACACACACTACGGAACAGCGAGGGTAGGGAGGAAATTTTTTTTAACAAAAATAGATATTTTTCCAAATGCCAGGAGGTCAAAATCCAGCTTGTTGGCTTGAAGCGCGGCAAACTAGATCTGAGGTCAGTTAGGGTTGGCAGGGGATTATGGGTAAAGGGAGGAGCTTGGAACTCGGATCTATGCTGTGGTAAAAGTTGCCGGCTCGGAACCGAGATCGGATCCGTATCCCAAAGGTTGCTGACAAATGAAGTTCCTACTTCAGATAAGTAAGTTTGCTTGTGTGTGACTGAGAGGGATACAGCTATTAACTTAGGGGACGACAGGTTTAATGAAAACAAATGGATAAAGATGGAGGTGGCACATTATTGACCACTGAAAAAAACATTCAATGATAGGTGGTGAAGATCAATGTGTACTAGAAGAAGAAAGCAAGTCCCATCTTCTCATGAGAAGAGGAAACGAGGGATTTCCTTGCTGGCCAAAAAGGCTTTCATTAATTTAACTCAGAGAGAACATGGCTTGGGCCAAATTATCTGGATACTATCTGTCCCAGAAAAGCTAACTGTCTTGTGTGTACACGTTAGCTAACAGGGTTTTGTCACATTTATACAGACAGGGGTGAGGGCAAAGCTCCCAGTTCTGGCTTTAAGTACAAAATAATGACTTAAATGTGGTGAGTCTTATGTGGCATGGTGGTGGCCTGATTGGGCTGTCAAAGAAAAAGGACAAGCCACTTAGATTAAAACAACAATGCACATCTCAAAAGCTATCCATGTATATTGCATGTAGCCTTGCCTATGTGACCTGGCTTCTGGCTGAAAAGGATCTGCAACAGACCCATGCACTTACCAGGTTAAATGAAAATTGAACTTAAAAAATATATACTGTCCCTCATAGTCTGATTCACAACAGCTATAACCTGCTTCAGTAGGGGGCAATAATGAAGCTGAGAAAATATACAGCTGTTATTTCTGAGACACCACTATCAGTATCTCCATTATCAAAGCTGCTTGTTGGTCAAATGGATATTGCTAATGCTGAACAACAAACCTTCATAAATGCCAGATTAAGACTGATTTAAAAGCACAAAATTATTTGCCATTTGTTGAGCAGGGTAGAGCAACAATCCAGGTGGACCTTTTTTTTTTTTTTTTTTTTTTTACACAACCCAGGAAAATGAGTACAAAGCAGTCATTTACAGTACAGAAAGAGTGTACTAATACTATTCAGAATTAAAAAAATGTAACATTGTAGAAGTCTCTAACATAAGGAAAGAATTTACAATTTACTCATCACCAGGATATGAACGTCTTAAAAACAAATTATACACAGAGATGTGTAATCTGACACTGCATCATCTCTAAAATAGTGTGTAAACTCACTGTCAGTTCTGCCATGGCAAAATACCCTTCAGATGTAATACAATACAGTCTTTCAACTTCTGCTAAAATGTCACATAATATTCACTTCGAATTTCCTCATTTTACTTGAATTAGCATATTTACCACCACCTAGTACTTATAATTGTTTTAGGTGAAATTTATTGTTAAATATTTACTTCTACTGCTGTCCAAACTTCACCTCATGTTACTAATGTTTTGCCAAACACTAAATACTTATTTTTTTTACTACTGTACAAGTAAGTGAACACACAAAACATGCACCAGACCCACAAAAGCATGTGAGCCACATCACCAAGGTACTGCAGAATGTTTTCCCAGTGTGACTTCACAATTCCACACACCCAAACTGAAGTCAGGCGGCTGCTTAGTGAGCCTAACACTTGTCCCCAGGTTACTAATTTGTACTGCTGTCACCCCCTCCAAAGGAATGTAGCAGAGTGTGTGTGTGTGTGTGTGTGTGTGTGTGTGTGTGTGTGTTGCTCCATCTCACTCTCCTTCCCCATGATGGACATTAACCATCCATTTTTGCCAGGTCAGTCAGGCACCCAAGCCACTAAGCAAACTATAGTTGCCTCGGTCACAGTCAGGGTTTTATCCCTCTGAGACGCTCCAGCACATGGAACATTTTAAATTAACCTTAAATACTATGCTAACCATGTCATACCCTTTTCATTTTTCCAACAAATAACGTTGTACTCATTAGGGAGATGCATTAATAACTGTAACCCTTTAGTCATTATTGTAAAAACTAGCCCTCAAACAGCCCATTTATCTGTCTGTTTCTTCAGAGGTCTTTCAACTGCAGAGTACTTGACACTCTAATCAGCTCACCCTGGGCATTTAATCTGCCTTTTGGTATTAGCTATATTAGATTTTTGGGAGATGCAGCCCGAGGAGCCTCACTATATGAAATTGCTGATTACCACAGTTCTCTCTCCTTCTCTATTTTCCTGCAACAATACCAGTTGATCACCTTCAGTGGATTTCAATGTAATTGCAGTGCATGGAATGGTGTGATTATATACTGAAATTGAAGAAAAAGAAACTTATCTAGTGTTCCTCTAGTGCAAGACCTGATCTTAATGATGCTTAGGGTTACTTAAAAGCTTTTCAGGGACACCCTAAGAGCCGTTAAGATTGCGTCTCATGTTAGGGACCAACACTAACAATACTCTCCTGCAAAAAAAATAAAATAAATAAATAGTGGCAGAAAATAAAACAGCTTTTAAAAGCACTTAGACACTTTCGTCTGTTAGACACTTCACTCTGTCAAACTTAACAGTGTATAACAACTTTTAAAGGCTGTTCATCTTGCTGCTAATACAGCACTTTGTTTTTGCCTGTTGTATTTCAAAAGTCATAGATTTTGCCTTGTATTTTTAACTGGTCCCTCATAAAATTTCTGATTTTCTGGTTAATCACTGAGGATTAGTTAGGTAATAATGTCATACATTACAGTTTTATACTTATTAAGAAAAAGGCATGCTAATTAACTAAGTAAATTAGAGCAATATCTAAAAACTGTCTGTGATTTCAATCTTATGTCCCCCCTCTTACTTTTGGATTTTGTCTTGAATTCCTGAATAAAGTTAAGAGGAAATAGCTTAGTAATAGGCTGACTGCTCTTGTGGGCCATTTTAAGCCTAGCCAATAATCCCAATTCAGTATTAAAATGCTGTACCTTGTGTCTGTATAATAAACACCTTATCCATTATGCCAACCCCTAACCCAAAAGGGTACGAAGGTCGCACAGACAAACCAATCAGTAAAAACTGCAAGAGAAATCCAGCCAAGCTAGTTTTTTCACTGCATGATACCCTAAACTTCCTGCAATGGAGGCCCATGGGATATATGCAAACGACCCCTTAAGGACATGAAGTGTTACATCTACATGGCTTCTGAATGTTGGTTACTCTTTTTTTATTTATTTTTTTAATACTTATGTTTTTACAGTTACATTCACTCCAATAAAAGCATTCATGTTTCGGCCTTTTTACTGACCTCATCTGCACAACATAAGTGGAGAATTGCACTTTTTTCTTAACACTGCACTAAAAAGAATTATGATCACATATCCAATAATAACTGCTATGTGTTCTCAACATGAATGCCAATATTCAGCTCTCAAGTTTCACCCCTGAGGTGAATTTCTTGGCCTTCATGTCACCAACATACAAGTTGGTTATGATCACAGACACAATTACAGTCCTTTATGTTTTATGCATATGTCTGTTTTGTCTTTACAGCTTCCATTTTTATCACAAACAAAAGAAGACCTTGGTTAAGCTGCTTGACCAACTACTTTGTCTTCAGGCTGCAGGCACTTCCATGGATTCTGTGTTCTTAGCCTTGTCTGCAGCTTGTAATCTGAGTTTCCTGCAGTTTCTATCCCAGAAGTATTCTTGTCTCTGCTAATTTTCCTCCAGCATTTCCTTTATCTGTACTGACTTTCAGGCATCATTAATGAAGCTGAATAGATGTGATTTCAAAGCTTTTATTTATTAACCTTACTAGTAAGCTAACAGTCTCCCAGCAAGAAAGCATTCTTAAAATTTCAAGACTGTCAGATGACAAACCTCACATTTTTTGCTATTTCTCAGTTGCATTTTCCACTGATTCTATCCTCATCTTTGTACTGAGGACCACTGCCAGACATGACATCAGGTTATCTCATCTTC